>NC_133841.1:4114548-4440738 GCF_047830755.1 Zonotrichia albicollis | reverse complement strand
TTGAAAGCTGCTGAAGGACTGCTCCTCACACTTCTGCTGCTTTTATCCTGTCAGAAAACAAATCTGAATTCCAAATTCCCTGTACAGCTTTCTGTTCCTATTGCTCTGGGTGAGGTGAGCTCTATGGTGGTTAAAATAGGATGAACATGGGAAATGGAAACTGAAATACAGCTTTTTATGGAAGGAAAGGCTCTTCCAGGGAATCAGCACCTGCTTGTACGGAGGCATCAGCCAGCCTGAGCATCTCTCAGAGCTCTGGCCAGGAGAGATCAGCAGAGCTTGGCTGCAGGGACAACTGAGACAGCCCCTGCATTAAATCAGCTCCACAAAACAAGCAGAAACTGCCTCAGAATGTCCCCATCAAAGCCTAATTATCTGCTGACTTCTTAGACATGAGAGAATTTTCTTTGTCTATTTAATTTCATGCTTATCATCAAACTAGTCATTAAATAGCTGAGTATTAGGGGGAAAAAATGCAAAGCTTTCTGGTCTGTCTTGTTTAATCCTTCAGCCCCTCCCTTCCCTCCTCCCTGTCCCACTTTCTCTCTGGCACAGTCAGGAGAGGGGAGAGCAGGCAGGGTGTCCTGTGGCATCCAGGTGGGCAGGATTTGGGAGCCCTGGGAAAGTTTGGGATGGAAAATCCCCCAGTTCCATGGAAAATCCCCCATTTCCATGGCACAGCCCAGCTCTGGCTGCTGGCAATTTGTTTTTTGGTATCCCATGGGATGTAGCAGAGGTGTAGAAGCCACTAAGAGTGGGATGAGACCCAGAGGTCTGATCATGACAAGGAAAATGAATTGTCTGTGAGTCAGGTGGATCATTTAAAGCAGAACCGAAGTGATTGAGCAGCAAATGGTGCTGGGCTTTCCTGTCTCATGACATATTAGTGGGGGGACATTAGATGAAATTGGAAAATAAAAAATTGTCAGTCACTGGAAGGCTTTTGGATGCCAGATGAATCGAGGATGTGGAATTGCTGCTTTGGGCAATGTTTGAAATCAGGAACACAGAAACATTTAAGCAATGATTGGCTACTTAAACTGATGCCAGCCTTGTCCCACTGGGATGGGTTCTTGCTTTAGGTCTCTTCAGCTGGGCTGTGGGCAGGGAACAGGGCAGGACTGAGCCTGCAGCAGCTTCCCATATTTTATTGGGAAACCTTGCTCTGGCCATGGCAGGATTTTGGCTCAGCTAACCCAGAGAGGCAATTTGCAGCTTCGCAAGGACTCTATCTGCTTCTCCAGTGCAGTATTTCTCCTTCTGAGGGCACATCACTGTCCAGTCAGCTTGTAAAACAAGACAATCCCATCCCAAAGACCCCTGATTGAGTGTTTTGCCTTTTCCTGCTTTTTGCAGTTTGCCTTCCAATGTCCAGGAGGAACCATTCCCTAGCAGCAGCCTCCAAGCTGTAAACTTTTGACCTAAGCTAATTACTGAATCCACTTTATACAAGTAATGAGGTTCTGAGCCTCTGCAATGCCTCGGAGGCTCTAGAGAGTCCGAGCCAAAACCTGAGCTCCCTAATCAGTCCTGACTGTTTTGTTTTTTTTATTCATTTACCGAGTGCCCCGAGGCACTGCCGCTCCTTCAGCTGCCTGGGAGGAGCTGCTGTGCTGCTCTCCCCAGTCTGCAACTGGGCAAAACATCCCAGTCTGGGCTGCAGGAACACTCAGCACCTCAGGGATGAGAGGAGGAGACGCTGTGGTCAGAGCAGCAGGGCCAGGAGGGTTGTGCTTGTCTTTCCTCAAATTTACCACTGGGCATCTAAAATCTCCTCTTTCTGCCTCAAAACCTCCCCAAAAGAACTTTTCTGTCTGAGGGATGGCTGTGGGCAGTGTGATGACGAGAAGAGGGGAGGAGTGGCTGTACAGGACCATTCATGGACACTGGTGGCAGGAGAGCAGCAGGAATGGACATTGCAGAGATGTTCCTGTGCTCTGGGCGCCTTCTGAAATCCCATTTTCCTCATTTTGCTGAGTTCTTCCCAGCCAGTACAGGCAGGCCTTGACCAGAAGTCCAGAACTAAGCCCAGAGAAGTTGTGGATGCCCCTCTGCATCTGTTTAAGGCCAGGTTGGATGGGGCTTGGAGCAATCTGGATTTTTTCTACTGGAAGCTATCCCTGCCCATGGCAGGGGATTGGAAGTTGTCGCAGACATCTTTTCATGAAAAATCTTTTCTTTAAGATTTTTCCTCTTGAGAAGCTGAGAAGCCTCAAGAACAAAATGTAAACAATGGTTATCTGCTGCTGGGGAATGCAACAGGTGCATCTGTGATTGGTTGTTTCTAATTAATGGCCAATCACAGTCAGCTGGCTCAGACAGAGAGCAAAGCCACAAGCCTTTGTTATCATTCTTGCTGATTCTATTCTTAACCAGCCTTCTAATGAAACCTTTTCTTCTATTCTTTTAGTACAATTTTAATATAATATATATCATAAAATAATAAATCAAGCCTTCTGAAACATGGAGTCAGATCCTCATCTCTTCCCCAATCTGAAAACCCCTGTGAACACCATCACACATCCCTGTTGTTATAGGACACAAAATAAAATTACACAAACATTCAACTTTCTAAGGCAAAAAAAGAGTGGTTTTAATTTTTGACTTTATAGATTTCCAAAAGCGACAGTGGATTGGAGGGTGACAGTGCCACCACTCCAATGACACTGGAAAAACTAACAGTCTATCAAATTTCTCCTTCTCTATAAAAGAATGCAAAGCAGTAAGTTATTTACATAAAGTGTGGCAGAAAGTTTCTTACAAGAATATAAATATTAGAACGCTTAGAAAAACTTAAAAAAATAGGGTGACACATCCCCACTTCCCAAGAGGGGAATGGAGAAGGGAAGGTGTACTGTCCCTGACCACCCTCATCATCATTCTGAGGCATGAATTGTTCTGCAGGCAGATGTGGCCTCCTGTTGCCACATTTCCCTTCACAGAGAAAAGCCAGGCAAAATTCTTCCCAAGGATTTCTGGGATTCACATTCTCTGAAGCTCAGAGAAAGGGAAAACACAATTCTTATCACTTGCTGTGCCTGTGTTGTGCCAAAGGAAAATGCAATATGGAGATTGTTCACCCAAAGTGAGGATGTTTTGTTTTCTTGGCCTGTCAGGGCCAAGTGTGTGTGTGTGTGTCAGGACTGTCAGTGACAGTCACGAGATTCTGTGCAGTGTGTGCAGAGTTGAGTGCTTGGCAGATTCAGTTTTAGATATATAAAATAATATAGTATAATATATTATGTTATATATATATATAATATTATTTATATTATATTATATTATATTATATTATATTATATTATATTATATTATATTATATTATATTATAGTATATTATATTATAGTATATCTATTATAAAATAGATATATTATAAAATGAATAGAATAGATATCTATTACATATAACATATAACATATAACACATAACATATAACATATAATATATATTATATTGTATCTTGTATCTTGTATATTATATATTATATATTATATATTATATATTATATATTATATATTATATATTATATATTATATATTATATATAACAGATATAATAATATATAATATATATAATAACATATAGTATAGTACATTATAGTATAGTATAGTATATTGTAGTATATTATAGTATCTTTTAGTATATATTCTGATATCCATAGAGTCAGATACATAATTCTTTCCCCTTTGTCACAGTCACCTTTGATTTGCAATAGGCTCCTGCTGAGCCTCCCTGAGTCTCATCCATGGGCAGTGGGGACCCCACAATGCAGGAATGGCCCTGCTGCTGCTGCTGCTGCTGCTGATCCCAGGGAGGCAGCTCTGGCAGGAGCAGGGACAGGGATTTACATTGCAAATCCACACAAGGCTGAGCTGCAGCACCCGGGGCCACTGAAATCATTGTTGTGGTTTCACAAACCCAGCTCTCCTTGCTAAGGGTGATGTGCTTGGTAATTACATAAGAGTGGTTCATCTCTCTCTGCTGTTCCTCTGTCTCCCTGCAGACAGACAGTTGGAGATTTAAAGATTTTGTGACCATCCCTGTGTTCAGCCTGGCAGCTCAGATAATGGCATTTATCACACAGGCTTGAGGCATCACCTCACCTGACACAACCTGCAATGCAAATGATATTTTTATTTTGAGTATAAAAATTCCCCCCAAAAAATACATGTGATAGTTCTAATTTTAGCTCACAGTCATGCAAATGTGGCATCTGAAACATTCAGATTTTTGCAGCAGAAAAGTAAAGTGACTGGGGAAGCAAGAGTGGCTCATCTCTTTCTGCTGTTCCTCTGTCTCCCTTCAGACAGACAGTTGGAGATTTAAAGTGGGGTTTTTGTGAGCATCCTTGTATTCAGCCTGGCAGCTCAGATAATGGCATTTATCACACAGGTTTGAGGCATCACCTCACCTGACACAATTAACCTGCAATGCAAATGATGTTTTTATTTCGAGTATAAAAATTCCCCCCTAAAAATACATGTGATAGTTCTAATTCTAACTCATAGTCATGCAAATGAAGGCTGTGGCATCTGAAACACTCAAAATTTCAGTGTTTTAAAATAGCTGTAGCAGAAAAGTGACTGGGGGAAGCACGAGTGGTTCTCCAGACCAGTTTATGCTATGGACACTGGGAAAAGGGTATTGGCAGGTGGAAATGCACCAAAATCTTTTGCCATCAGTGAAGATGGGCTGATTTTGCACCTCTTGCTGTGAACAAAGAGCTTACTTGGTTTGGAGGAGGCAGGGAAGTGATACAGAAAAATCTGTGACTGGACAGGTAGGGATAAGCTGTGAGTACCTGTTACCAACACATATTTATAATATCCTACAGTAATACAATTGTAGCATGTAATTTTATAATATTACATATTTTTTATAATTCATCAAACTGTCCAGCAGGGGTTAAAACTTTATTTTGGAAAATTCAGATTGACAAGAGTAGGACATTGGTTTATCAGGGACTAGAGTGATTATGGGATGATCCAAAACATTTGGAGACACCAATAAATCTTGTTCCACCTCTCATGTCCCCTGTTGCTGCACCATCATGCTTAGGACAGTGTTGGGAAACTTGAAGGAGCTATAAAGGAAATTAATTTCATTAAGCAGGGAAGAGTGGCAGATGTAATTTTGCAGATTTAATTTGGTGTTGAACTCACCTGTCTTTTAGTGGGGCAGATAAATCCCTGCTGCCAGTGGAATCAGTAACTGGAGTGGGAAATGCAACTGGACCTGGGAGGAGTCAGAAATGTGAGGTGAGAGGTGCAAGGCTGGCTGCTGGAGGTAGATTTTTTTTTGGTGATTACACCATTTAGTCTGGTCAGAAAAAGCAGATAAACTGTAGGGAAAACAAGCCCTTCTCTGAATGTGAAATAGAAGCAGCAAATTGACAGATGGCTCAGGATAGCAGGAGCAGCGCAGGGCCAGCTAATCACTGCAGATAAGATCTGCAACACAGGCAGACTCCATGTCCCTGTCCCTGCAGGTGGGGAAATGCCACCAGACCAAGGATGCCAGGGGACATGGGCAGCTCCAGCTGTGGCAGCAGCGCCAAGGAGGCTGAGCCAAACCACTGCCAACAGTCAGAAATGTGAGGTGCCTCAATCTTAGGGAATATAAAAGCTCGTGAGATGCTGTCGCAGACATCTTTCATGAAAAATCCTTTCTTTAGGATTTTTCCTCCTGAGAAAATGAGAGGCCTCAGGAACAAAATGTAAACCAATATTATCTGCTGCTGTGGAATGTAACAGGTGCATCTGTGATTGGTCTCGTAGAGTTGCTTTTAGTTAATGGCCAGTCACAGTCAGCTGGCTCAGACTCTGCCCGAGACACAAACCTTTGTTATCATTCTTTCCTATTCTATTCTTAGCCAGCCTTCTGAGATGAAACCTTTTCTTCTAGTCTTTTAGTATAGTTTTAATGTAATATATATCATAAAATAATAAATCAAGCCTGAAACATGGAGTCAGATCCTCATCTCTTCTCTCATCCAAGAACCTCTGTGAACACGGTCACAGGACACAATCTGCCTCTCCATCCCTTGGAAGGTGTTTTCCAGCCTTGAGGAAATACAATTCATGTCACCCACAGGTATTAAAATCATTTTGTGAGAAGATGGCAAAATTAAATTGCTGAGGAAAAGGTTTGTAAGAGCATCAGGAGAATCAGTGCTAGAGCAGGATCTCTTCAGTGAGGTGTGTTGGGCGCTGGTAAAGAGCTTGGTAAAGAGATCCACTCCAAAGGGATCCCTGCATCCAGCTGTCTGTGCATTCCTGAGTGTCACTGCAGCCCAGAGCTTCCTGGGCTATCAGAAACTCCAGGGACCCATCTCACAGAGACTCACCTGGACCCTGAGAAATAAATACACTGAGCAGCACCAGGCTGGTTACTATGGACCCACAGTAGATACCCAGAGCAGCTGTGGTTGCCCCTGGATCCCTGGAAGTGTCCAAGGCCAGGCTGGACAGGGCTTGGAGCACCCTGGACAGTGGAATGTGTCCCTGCCAGTGGCACTGGATGGGCTTTAAGGTCCCTTCCCACCCAAACCATCCTGAGATTCCACGATTCCGTGACTCTGGAACAGGCAGCACTGAATGGTGAATTCCATCTTTTATGCCCCCACACTTTCTCCTGGTCTCCATTAACACAAGAGCCTCGGGAAGGTTTTGTTCAGATTACTGGGGAAGGTTTTAGGAAAATTCCTCTATGACATGCTTGAGAGAACTCTCCCCCCCTCAGTGCTGCAGACAATCCCCTTTTCCCTCTTGGGGGACTGGGGCTGGATTGACAGGAGCAGACATCCATCCTGTGGGTGCTTGCAGCTCCTGGGGCCTCTTTGTGTCAGGCTGCTTTAACAACAAACAGAGCACAGCCCCTGCAGCATCCCAGCCAGGGAGAGGGACCCAGCACGGCCACTCTGCATGCCTGGATTACCCTGTGGATAAAACACAAATAAAACCATTTTCCCCATTTTTTTTTTGATTTTAAGGTCCCCCATATTGACAAAATGTGAGTATGAGGCAGACTGACATCCAGATTTGACTTGGGAAACAGTTCAGCATTAATCTATTAAGCTAATGAACCGCAGTTATCCGGATTGGTTTGCCAAAATTAGACCCAGGAAATGGCTGCTTATTCAGTGGGCAAGAGAAAATAAAAAGATCTGCCCCTAAAATTTCCCAAAGCAGCTGATGATGTTGTCTAATTTCGATGGAATTCTTAACCTGACACATTTCAGAGAGACTGACTGTCAGGGAACTGACCCCTGGAAAAATCAGGATAATGGTATTGCTCACAGATTTTAAGATTTTCCTATGTAAGTGTTACATTATTCACATCCAGTCCAGGGTTAAGAGTGCCCAGACAGAATCTGCCATAATAAATTTATTATGTATTATTATTAAACAGGGTTGCCCAGGAAATAAATTCAAAATATTTTCAAAGCCAGAGCTTTTAAGGCCAGAACTCAGAGATTTCTGTGAGATTTGGGATTGAGGGGGATGCCATTTCAATTGAAGGCAGCTGAGGCTCCTAACAGGTTCCTGATGCTGGGCAAAAGGAAGGAGGAGTGGCAGAATTATTGGAATTTCATTTGTGCACTGTCTGGTGAAGGCAATGTAATTTCTTGCCCCTTCTGCCTCCTTGGCTCTGTTGGAGGAGGCTCTTTGCTCCTGTTTCCTGAATTTCATTGATAAGGTCAAACAGGCAGGGTCAGCAGGGAAAAGGCACGAGGAATTCAGCCCTGCATGGAGAACTGAGTTGTATTTAATCATTATTATGATAATATAACATTTATAGTGCAGTGGAGGTGCAGGGCTACTAACAGAGCCATGCAGAGCACCAAAAATCCATCAAGGTCAGTATTTCACCTCCAGCAGCCCTGTGTGGCTGCCACCAGGGAAAGGATAAAACCATGAGGAAAATGCACTCGTCCAGGATATTCCCCAAACCTCCAAGCCATTTATGTGTCAAAAATCCCTCAGGCTGGGGGATGCTGCAGTGTTCCTCACCACTGGGTTTATTTTTTATATTTTTATCTTTATTTTTATTTTAATTATTTTAATTTTTTATTTTTTATCTTTATTTTTATTTTATTTTATTTATATTTTATTTTAATTTTAATTTTTAATTTTACGTTTTTTATTTTTACTTCATTTTTATCTTTATTTTAATTTAATTTTAATTTTAAATTAATTTTAATTTTAATTTTTATTTTTATTTTTATTTTATTTTTATTTTTAGTCCTATTCCTATACCTTTTCCTAATCCTGCCATATTTCCCTGCCTCATTACAGAAGAAAGGGAGGGAATGAAATAGTAGAGATGCTCCTTGACTCCTTCTTCCCTTGGCCTGGCCTTCCCCATTCTTTTCCATATCCCTTTCCCTGGGATATTTATGCAGAAGGGAATGATGCTCTGAGCATTTGTGACTCTCGTGGCCACAGATCAGTCTCAAAACTGACTGTGAAATGTTCTTGATTTGGGAAGATGAGCAGGAAGGTGCAATGTGTCTTTAAAAACCTCCTTGCCCAGGGAGACCTGGGTCCAGCACATCACCCAAGAGCCAGAGAAATTTGATAGATGAGTCTCCAACATTCCTGTCATGTCTCCCCTTCTGGTTTTGCCCCTTCCCCAGGCTGGAAGTGCTGAGAGGCGTGCTGTGAGGTCTGCCTTGTGTCCAGGAGCCTGTCAGAGCTGGGACATGCAGCCCATGGCCTCCATCAGGCACTCATCCAAACAATGCCCTGGGCTTCGGCACTCCTTTGTTTTGAGAGTCACAGTTATTTGTATCAGCAAAGCATGCAGAGAGTGTCCCAAAGCAAGAGGGAGGGGGCAGAGAGTTTCTGTGCCTGATGGGATCACACCCACAGAAACAGGGAGATGCATTATTTGGGTTTGATATTAAACAGAGCATCAGTGGTTTTGGGGTGAACCCCAAGTGCCATGGCTGTGAGGGGACATGAGCTGGTGCACGCAGAGCAGAGGCAGAGCTGGTGCAGGCAGACCCTGTTTGGGTTTGATATTAAACAGATCATCAGTGTTTTTGGGGAGAACCCCCAGTGAGGGGCTGTGAGGGGACATGAGCTGGTGCAGGCAGACCCTGTTTGGGTTTAATATTAAACAGAGCATCAGCATTTTTGGGGAGAAGCCCAAATTCCATGGCTGTGAGGGGGACATGGACTGGTGCAGGCGCAGCAGAGGAGGCCTTGTGAGGATCCAGCTCCCCCTTGGGAGCTTCACAGGCAGAGGAGAGCAATGGGAACAGCAATAATGGGGTTTGAAATTGCTGCTCAATTCACACAGGGTCTGCAGATTGTGTGCCAGAGAAAATCCCCCAGCCGGGGTTCTGGGAGAGCAGGGAATATGAAATCCTTTTTCTCCAGCAGATTCTACACAGGAATGACCTGGGGACATGAGAGACAGTGATAAGTGACTCTCTCCATCCCCTTTTATCCTGTTTACAATACAGAGGCTTTCCTTGAACAAAACCCTTTTTTTCCTCTCCGTGCTCCTGGCTGTTGTGTCTAAATGAGCCAATTTGCTGAAGAACTCCTCCTGGAAGGACTTGAAGTCTAACAAGAACAGACGCTGGGTTGCAGCATGTTGTTTCTGGCAAAAATCAATTTCTTGACAAAAGAACAGAAATCTGTTCTTGTATTTCAGTGCTTGCCATTTCATCAGGGCTCCTGTGATACCTCTCCAGCCTTGGCCAGGAGGGAATCCCAGAGTCTATTTCCATTCAACCTATTTCCAGAAGTGTTTGAAAATGGGGTCTAATGGCTCAGGGAAGGGGGAGTGGATGTGTTTGTTGCTGCTGCAGTTAATGGTTTTGTTGATATGCTGTTTATCCTTGGGCTGATGTGATTTCTGGGGCTTGAGCTGCTGTTTGACATCCAGGGGATAATCTCTTGCCAGAGGCTGGCTGGCTGCACGGCAGGGCAGGGCAGACTGAGCTTGATGCATCATCTGAGACACGAGAGACGGACCCACAGGGACAGAGTCTCTCATTAATTAAAGATGTGTTGTTGTTTCCCTCTTTTCTGGCTGTGTGGTGCTCAGGGACGTGCTCTCCTGTGACAAGGCTGCATTCTTCAGGTGCTCGCCCTGAACTGCAAATGAGCAACAACAGAAACAAGCCAACACTTTGGAGGCTGCGCCAGCCCCCAGGTTTCCCAATTTGCCCAGGCTCACATCAGGAGGTGTCTGCCTTCTGCTTCCCCACCTCTGAAAACATTTTCTCACTTTTCCTCCAACGTTTGTCATCTTTCAGTAGCTTAAATTTTTGCTGTACAGTTATTTTGGTTTTGCCTAAGTCAAGTACAGGACAAGGCTGAGGGTGCTGAAGGAAGTTTAGGATTTAAATCAGTGTATTTTACTCAATAGCATTTGAGGATTTTATCTGGATGGACCAAGTTTAGGACATTATTATTGTTGATAAAGCAGGTTTCCCTTCACATCACAGGTGGGACACCCAGAAAAGAGCTCAGCATCAGGGGACATTCAAAGCCTGAGGAACAAGTATAAAATGACAATATTTAATAGAAGGAGCAAATAGTGGAGAAGGAGAGAGCTAAGGGCTTGTCTGGACCATGAGGACAGAGGCTACAGACTTTTCAATTATTGATCATGTGGTATAGAGTTGAACACTTTACAGAACACAAGCCTTTCCCAATTTTTCCCAATCAAGCTTTTATTAGCGTGAAATTACATTTGTAGACAAGAATTATTTTCCATTAAACCACAGCGACAAGACAGAATTATGGCCCTAATTTCAGCTTTTTAATCAATCAGAGTTCCTACCTTTACCTGTGCCCCGCCCGGTCTCTCCCTGTCCCTCACCGCCCCTCACGATCCCGCCCGATCCCTCACGGTCCCTCCCGCCCCTCACGGCTCCACCCGGTCCCTTCCGGTCCCTCCCGCCCCTCACGATCCCGCCCGATCCCTCACGGTCCCTCCCGCCCCTCACGGCTCCACCCGGTCCCGCCCGGTCCCTCCCGCCCTTCACGGCCCCGCCCGGTCCCTCACGGCCCCGCCCCGTCCCGCCAGGTCCCTCACCGCCCCGCCCGGCCCCGCCCGGTTCCTCCCACCCCTCACGGTCCCGACCCGCGCGCGCCACGCCGGTCCTGCAGCGCCCCCTGGCGGCCCCGCCTGGCGCTGCAGGGGCGGGAGCGCGGCCCGGGAGGAGGCGGAAGTGGAAACGGAAGCAGCGGGAGGCGGCGGGGCCGGAAGTGGCGGGAGGTGACGTGTGCGGAGCGGAGCCGGTGCGGGATGGAGGGGCTGTACCAGCAAACCAACAAGTGAGTGAGGGACTGAGGGGTGTGAGGGGTTGTACCGGCAAACCAACAAGTGTGTGAGGGGCTGTACCAGCGCACCAACAAGTGCGTGAAGGACTGGGGGGTGTGTGAGGGTCTGTATTAGTACACCAACAAATGCGTGAGGGACTGAGGGGGTTATGAGCTCTGTTGAGGGGGTTGTGAGGGGGCTGTACCAGCACACCAAGAAATGCGTGAGGGATTGAGGGGGGTGTGAGGGTTCGGGGGTGTGTGAGAGTTTGAGGGGGGGTGTGTGAGGGGCTATTCCAGCAACCCGACAAGTGAGTGAGGGTCTGAGGGATGTGTGTGAGGAATTGAGGGGTGCGTGAGGGCTGTACCAGACACCAACAAGTGCGTGAGTGGCTGAAGGAGGTGTGAGGAGGGCTCGGGGGGTGTGTGAGGGATTGAAGGGGGTGTGTGAGGGGCTGTACCGGCAAACCAGCAAGTGAGTGTGGGATTGAGGGGGGTGTGAGGGATTGCGGGGTGTGTGAGGGGCTGTACCAGCAAATTAACAAGTGCTTGAGGGACTGAGGGATGTGTGTGAGGGATTGAGGGGTGCGTGAAGGCTGTACCAGCAAACCAACAAGTGAGTGAGGGATTGAGGGGGGTGTGAGGGATTGAGGGGTGTGTGCGGGTTTGAGGGGGGTGTGTGAGGGGCTGTACCAGCAAACCAGCAAGTGAGTGAGAGATTGAGGGGGATATGAGGGATTGAGGACTGTGTGAAGGCTGTGCTAGCAACCCGACAAGTGCGTGAGGGACTGGGGAGTGCGTGAGGGGCTGTACCAGACACCAACAAGTGCATGAGGGACTAAGCGATGTGTGAGGGCTCGGGGGTTTTGTGAGGGATTGAGGAGTGCGTGAGGGGCTGTACTGGCAAACCAACAAATGCATGAGGAGTTGAGGGGTGTGTGAGGGATCGAGAGAGGTGCGTAGGGATTTAGGAGTGTCTGAGGGATTGAGGGGTGCGTGAGGGACTGAGAGGAGGGTGGAGGGCTCGGGGGGTGCATGAGGGAATAAAGGGTGTGTGAGGGAATGAGGGCTGTGTGAGAGCTCGGGGTGTGTGAGGGATTGAGGAACTGAGGGATGTGTGAGAGCTCGGGGTGTGTGAGGGATTGAGAGGGATGTGAGGGAATAAGGGCTGTGTGAGAGCTCGGGGTGTGTGAGGGATTGAGGGACTGAGGGATGTGTGAAGGATCGAGGGGTGTGAGGGACTGAATTGTGTGAGAGCTGTCCCGTCAAACCAGCATTTGTCTGGAGGATCGGGGGCAGACCCACAAACCAAGTGCATGAGGCGCCGGGCCGGGTGTGCGGGATCCCACACCGACACCCCACAGATCTCAGCTCCCTTAAAAAACGTTTCCCCATAAAAAACCCCATCCCGGCGGGGGCAGAACCGCGTGTGCCACGTCAGCCCCGCAGGCTCTGCCGGCCCGGAGCACCGGGAGCGGGGATTGCCGCCCATCGCTGCCGGTTTATTTAAAACATGCCCGTTTGTAAGGAATTTTGCAGCAGGGTTTGAGGGGCTGCAGCTGTTTAAATCATCCCTGGAGGTGTGGGGCTGCTTGAGGGTAAATCCCACATTTCACATGTCGGTCTGGAGAGGGAGGAGTTGTGTGGGAATTGCAAAATAAGGCAAAAAAAATCTTGTGGTTCTGTTGGTAATACTTGTGGAGTAACTCACAGGAAAGGGGCCAAAGGGCGCAGTTAAGCCAGTATTCCAAATTTCTGTGGTAATTTGCATTTTGTGGGGCTCTGTTAAGGGAGGTGGGATGGTAAGAGACTTGAATTGTGTTGAATCCTCATTTCTATGTCACTGAATAATGATACAGAGTGACCCTGCAGGGGAGAGCAGGACATCCTGCTGGAGATCTGGAAATGCAGGAATGTCACAGCAGCTGTTATGGATATGGGCACTGGTGTTGTCCTGTTCCCATTTCTGAGCTGCCTCATTTTGTGATCACTGAGTGGTTCAGGTTGGAAGGGACCTTAAAGCACATCTAGTTCCAGAATAATTTAACAACCATCAATAGTTTTTTTTCATTTATTTTTCTATGCCACTGCTTGTCCAGCCACAATATTTTTTTCTTATAATTACAAGCTTTTAATTTCAGTTGATGAAATTCACACGCTGTGAGACCGTGAAAATCATTCCCACTGTCATCTCCAGACTGAGCTGAACAGCTGTTTCTTGTGTTTTTCATAACCTTCACCTTGATTTCTGTTTTTAAATAAAGTTACTTTGTAGGTGCATATGAGGTGAGAGCACAGCTTGCTTCCTGCTGAGGACCTGGGTTGGTGGTCAGGGCTGGGCTGTCTGCTCTGACACTGTGTTGCTGATTCCTGTGCTCTTCTAAAAAGTGCATTTCAGTAAAAGAAGCTGAAAAGTGAGGTGCTGAGAAATAATTTTGTGTTTGTTAGCTTATTTTTCTGTTCATTTTCTCTTTATGTCCTGACAGGCAGGTCCATGAGGTCCAGTCTTACATGGGGCACCTGGAGACTTCAGACAAAGAGTCAGTGCACTGTAAGTGATGAGTGGGGTTGATTTAGTTTGCATTTTTAACCTTGTGTGCCTTCTCATTAAATTTACAGTTATTATTGGAACAAATTTAGCTCCTGAGCCACTGTGATCCGCTGCTGAGACACATCACCAATTCAGAATGCATTGAAATCGTGTTGCTGTTTAACTTCAGTAAGGTGATATTTTTTATGAGGACAGAGCAGAAAAGACAGGACAAGAATTTGCTCCATCTTCCTGTTATAATCCTTTGCTGTGGGTGCTTCTTTAATCTTGTGGTAGAATGCCAGATTTTAGGTGCTGTTAGATTTTGGAGCTCATGGTCAGGGTGTCTGTGCAGCCTTCAGAATAAACAGATCAAAACCCCCACAGTGATGCTCTCATGGAGGTTTTTGAACACCTGGAGTTCTTGGTGTGGACAGAGCTGCAGACTGAGAGCATCTCTGGGCTGGTTTGTCAGAAAGCTGAGCCTGCCCTGCTGTGCTGTCGTTCCCTCAGCATCCACCACCTGGAAGCTTTCCCCTAAAGGTGCTCAGTGCAGTTTTGGGGAAAATGCTGTGATTTTGTGTGGAGGATGCTCCATCAGAGTCAGAACCTGTGATTCCACCTGCTCATGGGAACTGTGTAGAACCATTGGCTCTGAAATTGCCTCAGTAAATTGGACTATAACCCTGTGCTCATAAATGACTGCAATCATGAGATGCTCTGATATGTGTGGCAGGACTTTTTACCCCAGTGCACAACTGGCACATGAATTTTGGACCTGTGTTTGAGCTCTTAATTCCTGCATGAGTCACTAATGATGGATTCATCAGAACTTCTGAGGTGAAAGGACACTGCATGGGCTGGATGCATTTCTGCACATGTTCACTGATTCTCTTACCTTAAACACATCTGTGAAACATGACTGGGCTCTAGGAAGGGTTGTGATAAATTTTTCTATCAAAAAATAGCAGTTACTAATAGAATTAGTAATTATATTTATTACATATATATTTTTCTTCACCTTTTCCTCTCTTTCCTCCTCCTCCTCCTCCTCCTCCTTCTCCTTATAATTATTATATTATATATTATATATTATAATATAATAGATCATATAATAATATATAGTATAATGTAATGTAATGTGATACGATATAATATAATATGATATGATATAATATAATATAACATAACATAATATAATATAACATAACCTAATATAACGTAACATAACACAACACAATATAACACATATAATGTATATTATATTATATTATATTATATTATATTATATTATATTATATTATATTATATTATATTATATTATATTAATTTATTCCAAAAAATAGAATTACTAATTCTGGTTTTTGTGGTGTTTGTACTACTCTTTCTGCAATGCCAGACTTCCCAGACTGCTGTTCACTGGGGATGATTTTAAAAATCCTGAAAATTAGTATAATTTGCCATTTTGTTTCTTTTACTTGAGGCCATTTCAAGAGGTAGGATTATGTAGTTTACAGTCAGTTCACCAGTTTACATAGTTAATGAATGAATAAATATATGTATCTATTTCTCTATAAAGTTACTAGTGTGTATTTCAGAATTTATGGAAAACAGGATTATCCATGGTTGAAGAGCAGGAATAGGGAGCAGGAAATTAAACTTTCCAACTTTGAGCACAGATATTCCCTTCCTGCTCAGAAAAATGTGCAGTGATGTAGTTTGGTCTGACAAACCAGAGTCTGTCAGCTCTCCTGTGTTGAATTCAGCTGCAGTAAATGATGGGGAGCTGGATTAGCACAATTTCATTGATTTATCTCAGGATGTGAGTCAGTCACTGCCTGGCTGTGTGAGATGCAAAGATGGGGTTGTTTGTGCTCTTTGCTTCTCTGGGTGCTGCTGGGAGTGGTTTTCTGGGTTTTCCTGCTGTGTGGAGTAGTTGGCAGGTGGTTGTTGATGCTTCTGTGTTCTTGTGGCAGCAAACCCTGCTGAGGGAGCAGGAAGGGGCTGCAGGGGGAATGTGTGGGCTTGAAATCCTAATTCTGGTGGGGAAAGAGGCTCAGATGGCTGGAACAAGCAGGGGCTTTCCTAGCTGCCTTCTCAGAGGAGGAGGGAAAGGTGAGAGTGTCAAATTACTGAGCTAAAGAAGTGACATTTCATTGTATTTATAGTTCTCAGTCACCTGATTATTTTCATCCATACATAATTAAATTTTAATTTTGAATCTATCAGTTTTTACATATTGCTTTGAATGCCTTTGAGCATTTGCCTTTATCAGATTGCTGTTGTCTAATTCAAGTGAAATCCTGTTTTTATTTCCTTGCAGTGGTAGAGAATGAGATTCAGGCAAGAATAGACAACATATTCAGCAACCTGGAACGTCTGGAAATCCTGTCCAGCAAAGAACCTCCCAACAAGAGGCAGAGTGCCAAACTGTGAGTTCACTCCTTTGCTGTGATTGTGCAGGGGAGTCTTTGTAATTATTTTAATTAAATTTACTGAAGCCCTTTGCTTTTGATTTGTGTGAAGTCTTTATACCTTGCATAACTCATCTCTGTGCTCTACTGTAGAAAAATTGAGGCACAGAGGAAAAATCACTTTTCTGCATTTAACCCCAGGATCATGAGAATCATTAAAGCTGGAAAAGCCCTCAAAGATCATCAAGTCCAGACTGGTGCAGCTGGATTCATGGCTCTGTTCTCAGAATATGCACTTGGATGTTCTCTCTGTCCCTTGCTTTTAATGGCATTTTGGAGGTAGAGAGTGAAATTCCTTCATTTGGTGCCATTTTCCAAGCTGTTGGTGACTGAAATAAAGAGATTTCTAAAGTGAGCAATGGTTTGGGCAGGAGGTTGCACCACAGACATCAGGACTTGCTGTTCTTAATTAATTCTGTGACTCAGTTATTAATATTTAGTCCAGAAAAGCCTTTGTAGTAGTAGGAGTGAATTTCATGTCACCTGTATCAAAGAAAGGGGCCAGTATCTGAAATAGTAATTGATTTCTTTATAGAATCCTGGAATGGTTTGGGTTGGAAGGGGCCTTAAAGATAATTTCCAACCCCTGCCATGGGCAAGGACACCTTCCACTAGAGCATGATAGTCTGGTCATCATTAAAATTTACCAATCAATCATTAAATTTTATCAATCATTTAATCAGGGCCAGTGGACTTCTGGACATGATTTGTTTCAGCCCAGTGGAGATATCTGAGGTGTTTCCTGTATTACCCACTGACTTTGGAGCTCCTTTTAATAAAACCTCAAACTTCAGAACATGGTGCTAATTAAGGAAACTGGAAAGCATCATCTTTTATATGAAAGGGAAGGGTCATAAAATAGAACCTGTACAAATCCTGCCATCTTCCCAAATCTCTGTTAAATGAGAAATGGATACAGTTCTACAACACCTGAAGAGACAATCCATGGGATAGGATGTCCAAGACAGCTCAGGAGTTCTGCTTCACGTTCTGTCATTAGCCTGGAGCCTAAATAATTGATTAAAATGAATAATCACCTGTGCAGTAATCACCTGTGTAGTAGAAAAATGAGACAGGGAGGATGCAGGTGTGAAATTTCAGCCTAGTGTTGGATGTCCTGCATCTTGTAGAGAAGTGGAACCCACCATTCCTTGTTATTCATGGCTGTTAATTTACAGTGCTCCTTTGCTGGTACAAAAAGCACCAGAAAAATCAGAGTCTTCAGAAAAGAAGATTGCCAGCTGGGGGCTACGTACAAATCACAAAACAGGAAGGAACTGCTGTGGAATGTGCTTTGAGCTGTTGGATTTTCCAGCATCAGTCTCATTACATGGTTATGACAATCAGCTCACATCCCAGACAGCAGACAAAGAACTTCATGTTACAACTCACTTTAAAACTGTTTTGACCAATAACTCAAAGCAAAAGCTATTGACAGTAATTCTGTCCAACCACTATAAGCACACATACCTGTGATTAAAACAATGCTTGCACATTTTGAGCACAATGCCTGTGTGTAAGCCTTAAAACACAATGCACAGAGCTCCATTATTAAGCTTAAAACTTCCTTATATCTCACTAGATAAACTTTTCTGTGAGTTTTGTGGCACTGCTTTGTTTTGGGATGTGTTTGCCAGATTTGGGCATTTTTAATGCCATAAATCCCAGATTTGGTCAGGATTCTGTCACACCTGCAGCTCCATGGTGTGGCAGGCAGTGCAAGCTTAGGGAGTTATTCTAGACAAGCATTAATACACAGACCATTCTTCTATTTGTCCTTTTCTACTTTTTACACAATTTTTCTGCTGACCTATTTCATGGCTACTGCTTAGCTCTAATCACAGTTCTGCTGTATCTGAGGCCTGCCTCTTGCAGCTTTCCCAAACCCCTCTGATTTTTTGGTTTTGTGCTGCTGCTCCTTTGCAGGCGAGTGGACCAGCTGAAATACGACGTGCAGCACCTGCAGACAGCCCTGAGGAACTTCCAGCACCGCCGGTACCTGCGGGAGCAGCAGGAGAGGCAGCGGGAGGAGCTGCTGGCCCGCACCTTCACCACCAACGTAAATATCCCTGCTGGGGCTCTCGGTGCTCCAGCAGCTCAAATCCAGCAGGGGGAGGCAGGGAGATTGTAAACAGGATTGTTGGGAGCTGCTGGGAGTGTGGGTAAAGGTGGAGAGGAATCAAAATATGTGGAGAGCTCTCTGAGGAAAAGCTGGGCTCATAAGGTAACAGGAAAAGGCTCCAGAAGCTGCTGCTCCTCTTTTATCCAGTGCAATCCACCTGCAGCTGTAAAAGGCTCAGTGAGGTAGGTACCAAAGTGTACCTACCTAATTTGTCTGTCAAATGTTTGCCAGATTCTGAGATCTGTAGAAAGCCTCCCTCCAGCAGGGGGGAGGCAGGGAGTGTGTAAACAGCATTGTTGGAAGCTGCTGGGAGTGTGAGTAAAGGCAGAGAGGAATCAAAATATGTGGAGAGCTCTCTGAGGAAAAGCTGGGCTCTTAAGGTAAAAGTGCTCCAGAAGCTGCTGCTCCTGTTTTATCCAGTGCAGTTCCACCTGGATTTACATAGAAATTGTAGAAAAGCTGGGCTCTTAAAGTAACAGGAAAAGGCTCCAGAAGCTGCTGCTCCTGTTTTATCCAGTGCAGTTGTAAAAGGGTCAGTGAGGTAGGTACCAAAGTGTACAGGATTTTTGTCAAATGTTTGCCAGATCCTGAGATCTGTGGAAAGCCTCCCTCCAGCAGGGGGGAGACAGGGATTGTGTAAACAGCATTGTTGGGAGCTGCTGGGAGTGTGAGTAAAGGTGGAGAGGAATCAAAATATGTGGGGTGAAAGTACAGCTCTCATGAGGAAAAGCAGGGCTCTTAAGGTAACAGGAAAAGGCTCCTGGTTTATCCAGTGCAATCCACCTGGATTTACACAGCAGTTAAAAAGGTCAGTGAGGTAGGTACCAAAGTGTACATTTTACTTGGATTTTTGTCAAATGTTTGCCAGATTCTAAAATCTGTGAAAAGCCTGGGTGTTACACCCTGCTGGCAGCAGGTGTCAGCAAACTTCAGTGTAGCCAAACAGATCACACAGCTAGGACAAGGCCCTTGGTTTTTGCCTATAAATGAGTAAAAAGTTGGTAATAACATGAATGTGGTCCAGCTGTTCTTAGTTCCTCCATTGGGAAGTCCTCCCAGTGCAAATTTCTGGGGGAATTTACTCTGAATAATGTAGGCTTCACTTTTCTGCAACTGAAAAGTTAGTCTTGGGTTTTATTGGTTTTTTAAAAATTTTGTTTATTTGTTTTTGTTAAGTTTTTGTTTTGTTTTGATTTTTTGTTTTTTAATGCTATTTTTACATTTTTGTTTGATTTCCCTCTTTATTTCCCTTCTTTGTTAAAGGCATCTCACCTAATATTTTGTCAATCATTGTCAGGACAAGAAAAAAAGAATGTGAGCAATCCTAATTAACTGAGATTTGGGCATTTCAATGCATTTCTCAAAGCCTGCCACAAAGATAATGTCTGGTATTTTGTTGGCTATTTCAAAATTGTAAACAAGGCTTGAAGGAAACACTGCAATTTGTGTTTTTAAATATTGTGGTGTTTCTCTGCAAGTAGGGACAAGTTTTCCTACAGGAAAATTTGCTGTTCAGAAACAAAAAGTTCAGAAACAACAGGCTTACAGATATAAAATATAGAGCAGATGAGTTATTTTCTCCTTCAGATATTGAAAGGTATAGTGGATGAAAAAAAATACACAATTACTTTGTATTTCTTTTTAGTTTGCTACAAAAATGTGGCTTTAAAATGATACTTTAATAGGGAAATGATAATTTATTTATCAGTTATCAGCCTCTCTTGGTTACATTTTTCCACAGTTCGTATTCATATAGTCAGCTGAGTTTGTGAGTAAATCACTGGAAAATCCAGAAAACCTTTTGGAACACAGCTGTAGCAGTGTTCTGAACAGTTTGCTCAATTCAAGAGTTAAAAATTGTATTTATCTTTAAAGCCTTTCCTTGTACCTGGAGAAAATCACAGCAAAACAGAGCTCTGGTGCCATTCCATGCCTTTGTGGGGCGTCACAAATCTACTTCTCTATTTTTATTGCTGCTTATAGTGGATAAAAAAAGCCTTGCACAGAAATGAAATCTGCTGGTTTGAAGGTTGGTAAATATCTGGAATAAGAGCCATTCACATGGAAATCCAGGTGCTTCTGCTCAGACAATTGACCTGACTGTGAATTCTGCCTTTGGCTGGTTCTTGTTCTGATGCCATCCCTGCCTTCCTGTGCAGTCCAGATTAGAGTTTTACCCTGTTATTTTCATTTCAAGATTTCCAGTTCCTACATGAGTGATTGCATGTTTTCTGGAAAAAAACCCATGAAAAATACTAATTTTTAATATATTTTTTAAATAGGGCCCTGGGTGATGAGTGAGACAGAGCTCAGGGAACCAAGCCCATGTCTGTTTGCCCTCACTGCCAAAAATTTGTTTAGAATGTCATCTCCAAACATTTTTTCATTTTTGTTGCTCAGAAATGTGGTGTCAAATCTTTCACTTGCAGTGATCAATGACTAAACACCTTCTTGGTGTTTAACACCTCCTGTTAGCTTTGATGTTCTCTCCTGCAATACCCTTTCCTACTGAGAGTATAAAAATTCTCTGCTTTTGCTCTTTTTTATCCTTGAGATCTCATTACAGTTGAGCAGCTGCTCAGCTTTGCCTTTTGGCTTCCTCCCTATCTTCTCTAAATGACTTTTTTCACTCAAATATCAATGTTGTATTTAAAATCATTATGAAAAAAATAATGTAAGCACAATGCTGGCAGTCCTGTTGGGTTCTGGCTGTGTGCTTTTTGTGTTTCTGAGTGAGCAGGTAACCGAGTCCCTGCTTTCCCCACAGGACTCTGACACCACCATCCCGATCGACGAAACCTTGCAGTTTACTGAATCCCTGCAGAGTGCCCACCGAGGCATGGATGAGCTTATTGGCAGTGGCACCAACATCCTGGCTGGGCTGAGAGACCAGAGAGTCACTTTAAAGGTGGGGGCATCATTTTTTACCACAAAAACCCCACATTTTTCTGTCTTCATGTTGATCAGGCTAAGTAAAATCAATATATGTGTTGTTTCGGTACATTGCTCCGAGCTGAGGATGCTGGAAAAGCCCAAATTTCATTTAAACAACTTGAAATCTTTACATTTTACCATCCTGTTAGGAATAGCTTTAGGATCTCTTGGGGCTGGCTGGCCTTCACCTGCAGGGCAGCATCTGGAGTGCTGAATGTTTATTTTTTTGGTTGATTGTTGTTTGTTCAGGTTCAGGAGGGGCAGTAAGTGGCTGGCAGGGAGATGCTGGTTCAGATTAGCATCACTCAGAGCAGCCACAAAGCTGCTCTAGAGCACCTGTGATTAAGGTTAGTAATGAAGATATTGCACCTCAACAATCCATCCCTCCCTGCTGAAAACAGCTGCATTTCTACAAGACAAATATTTGCCTTTTATTTTACAGACTGTTCAAAGTGATGGTCAATTCTGAGTGAGAAACTCAAGGATACAAAAAACTTTTTAATAAGAAGTGTGTGGGGAGAAACTGGACTTGTGAAAAATGTAGGGAAATGCCTGCTGTGTTCATCTTCTGATGGGGATAACTGCTGTTCTCAGTTTTGTGATACTGCTTTATTTTGGGATGTATTTGCCAGATTTAGGTATTTTAATGCCATAAATCCCAGGTTTGGTCAGGTCTGTCACACCTGCAGCTCCGTGGTGTGAGCAGTGCAAGCCTGGTGTGCCCCTGGGGAGCTGAGCTGGGTTCCAGGCTGCCTGGTGTTCCCTGAGCCCTGCACAGAACCAGCCCAGCCCCAAACTGGGGCTGCAGCTCCTCCTCTGCTCCCTACTCCGGTGTGACCCAGCCCTGCACCCACAGATCTTACACAGAAACATTAAAGCAGAGTTTGAAGCTGAGTTCTTTCCAAGATGAGTTTTAGCTTCTGGTTCAGGTCACTTGTTCACTGACCTGGTGAGTATGGATTTGTTTTAAGACAAGGTTCATTGCTAGAAAAACCTTGAAGAAAACTCAGTGTTCATGGCAGAGGAATGGTGCTGCTGAGCAGTCTGGTCACAGGAGTAGTGGGGAGAGGGAGAGGTTCTGCTGCCAGCTTATTAGGAAAAGGCTGGAAGGACTCATATTAGTGCCTGGAGAAGATTTGGATTGTGAATGCTTTTTGGAAAGAGCACTTTGCTTGAAGTCCCTGCATCCCTGAGAGGATTGTAGATATTTGTCTACCCTGTTGAGCCCTGGGCTGCTGCACAGGGAATTGGAGTTGATTCTCCAAGCTGGGAAATCACTGATCCAAGGTAATCTCTCATGAGGGACTGGGAGAAGCACATGGATTCTGGAGGGTTCCTGAGAGAGGAAGGTGCATCCACCACAGGAGAGCTCCCAGGTGCCCTGCAGGGATGGGGGAATGCTGTTTCTTGTGGCAGCACCAGTCCTGTGTGGCTGCTTTTGCTGGCTGGCAGTGACTGCCTGGTTCCTGCTGACTCTCCCTGGGCCTCCTGGCTCTTCTCCAGCCTTTGCTCTGGGCAGGGAGTTGTTGTGTGTCTGTCCATGGCTGCTGGCACACACAGGCTGTGCTTTCAGGGCCATCACATTCCTGAGTGTTCTCCCTTGCAGGTGAGGAAATGTTTGTTCATGTTAACTCAGCTTTTCTTGCACTGACACAGATTTTGTTGCCTGAGAACATCTGGCAGAGCAGCTGGTGTGGAGACAGCTTGCAAAGAGAAATGAGTTAATGTGGAATCATGGAACATCCCATGTTGGAAGGGCCTCCCAAGGATGATCCAGTCCAACTCCTGGCCCTGCAGACACCCCAGCAATCCCACCCTGTGCATCCCTGGGAGTGTTGTCCAAGTGCTTCTGGAGCTCTGGCAGCCACTGCAGGAAGATTCTTTTCCTGATACCCCACCCAACCCTTTCCATGCCCAGCTCCACCCATCCCCTGGCTCCTCTCCCTGTCCCAGAGCAGAGATTGGAGCTGCAGCCCCACTGAGCTCTGCCCTCAGCTGCTCCTCCTATGACTCCTCCAAACCTTTCCCCACCCTCATGTCCCTCCTTTGCACACTAATAGCTTTATTCTCTGTAATTTTTGTATATTGGGTATAAATAGGTATGGAATGATTATTCCAAGATTGTCCCTTTAACTGATCCAGTTGTGCAATTCCACTGTTTCATGACTGCAGGAATTGAAGAATTTTCCCTTTCTGTTGTTTTGCTTTCATTTTAAAGTTTCATATTTGGTTTTTGTTCATCCAGCAAGGTTTGGTTTTGTTCTGAAGGGGGTTAATAGGAGCTGTGGGAACTGGAGAAAACTGATTATGTGGGACTGGCAGAGACACAACCCAACTTCAGTGAAGGGCCTGAACTGCCTGGAACACAAGGCACTGCTGCTGTAGTTTGGCAAATCTGTGTTTTATGCACTGAGAAACTTCTGCATGTGGGTCTGCTCTTACTCCTCCTGAAGGAGTGCATTTTTCTGAGCCACTTTTTATCTTGTCTCAGTCCAGACAGATTGTTTTGTGTCTTTAACCACATTCCTGTTCATGTGTGTGAATTAATTAGTCCAAACATCCAGTTGTTTTCTGTGGTGTTTGTGAGATCCCCGGGACAAGGTGAGAGATGAGAATCTGACTCCCAAGTTCTCAGAAGGCTGATTTATTATTTTATGATATTATATTAAAGAATGTTATACTAAAACTATATTAAAGAAGGAGAAAGGATACATCAGGAGGCTTAACAAAAATTAATAATTAAACCTGTGACTCCTCAGAGCCTTGACAGAGCTAGACCATGATTGGTCATTAAATTTTAAAAAATCACATGCTGGGTAAACTATCTCCAAATCACATTCCATAGCAGCAAAACTGAAGCTGAAGCTTCCCAGGAGAAGAAATCCTGGTGAAGGGATTTCTCAGAAAATATCACAGTGACAGTTTCCAGGGTCCCATGGCCACCTCCTGTGGAATGGTAGGGATGGTTGGCTGAGAGAAGTTCAAACCCATCTGTGATGGTGTTCACAGGGGTTTGAGGATGAGGGAAGAGATGAGGATCTGGCTCCATGTTTCAGAAGGTTTGATTTATTATTTTATGATATATATTATATTAAAGCTATAGTAAAAGAATAGAAGAAAGAATTTCATCAGAAGGCTGGCTAAGAATAGAATAAAAAAGAATGATAACAAAGGCTTGTGGCTCCGAGCCAGCTGACTGTGGTTGGCCATTAATTAGAAACAACCACATGAGACCAATCCCAGATGCCCCTGTTGCATTCCACAGCAGCAGATAACCATTGTTTGCATTTTGTTCCTGAGGCCTTTCAGCTTCTCGGGAGGAAAAATCCTAAGGAAAGGATTTTTCATAAAAGATGTCTGTGACACCCATCACTCATCCCCCATGAAGAAACACTCTTGCACAGTGAACAAGAAGTCTCAGAGCACGAGGGTGATCGTGTCTTTGCTGTTTTGTTGTCCTCAGGGCACCCACAAGAAGATCCTGGACGTTGCCAACATGCTGGGGCTGTCCAACACGGTGATGCGGCTGATCGAGAAGCGCGCCTTCCAGGACAAGTTCCTCATGCTGGGGGGCATGGCTGTCACCTGCCTCATCATGTTCCTTGTTGTGCAGTACCTGACATGAGCTGCTGGCCTCCTGCAAGAGGACTGACTGCCTCCAGAACTGAATTTCCTCTGGGTGCTGCTTTGGATGAGCCCTTCCCGTGGACTTCAGAGTTTACAAATCCCGCTGGGACAGCGTCACGTGGAAGGCACGTTGGGAAATGGATGTGTCAGGAAATGGGACACTGTGCTTGAGAATGGCCCTGTGAAAATAACCCCTGGCCTTTACTGCTCTCCCCTCAAGCCTGCAGGTTAATAGGAAGCAGAAGTGAACGTTGTGCCCAGCTGTAGCAAGGCAGGAATGTCCCTGTGGGCACACAGGGATGGGAGGATGCAGAGGCACAGCCTAGGATGCTGCCAGTCTTTCTGACCTGACCCCCTGCATTTTGCAGTGCAAGAATGGCACAGAGAGTTTCAGTGTTCATGGGTCTGAGTGTGCAAAAAGAGCTGGGAAGTGAAGGGCTCCCATCTGCTTGGAGGAGGATGTGTGGGGAAGATTCTTAGAACGGTTATAACCTCAGTTAACTTCACACACAGTATCACCCAGCACACATCTCTCTGGTTTAGGCTGAAATGCTGCTCTGCTCCTCTGAGGGATGTTCTGGTGCCTCTCTCTGCCACTCTCCCTCCTGCTTCCTCTGGGATGCACATCAGGCCTGTGGCATCTCCCTGGGCCTCCTGCCAAATGCAGCCTCCAAAACTGAGATTGTTAATGCTGCAGCACAGAGCTTTGGGGAGCTGTGTTCATTTCCTGAGGTGCAGGTTGGGTTTGGGGCTCTGGAGCTGGAACTTCTGAGTGGATGGAGCAGGTGAGTCCCCCTGTACTCCCTGGAGGTGTGGGATTGTTCAGAGCTGGAGCAGGTTCTGCACACCAGAGGAATGGTGGGATCAGCACAACAGGCCCTGGCACTGAACATCAGCTTGGTCAGGAGAGTTTCCTCAAGTCTGTGCCTTGGCATGGAGAATCCCCACCCTTGGCAAGGGCATTCCTGTGCTGCCCTTTGCACCTGTGGAGTTCCTGTGAGGGACACTCAGCTGTGTCACCTCCTGGGGGTGGTGCTGGCTCACACTCATCCCTTTGGGCTCATTCCCTGGCCCAGTGAAACACTGGAGCTGTGAGATCCTGGCACTGCTTCCCCTGCAGCCTGGGGGGGTGTGATGGAGGTGGCATTTTGGGATCATCATTTCAATCACCCTGCAGATCCATTCCCATCCCCATGTGTGACAATTCTGGAGCGTTCCCTGGTGTCTGACAGTGGCACAGATGGGTCATACAGAGATGATGCTGGCAATTCCTTCCCTCTTTCCTGTCTGGAATGGTTGTGGGTCTCTGAATTAATAAGTAATCACAAACTCTACATTCTGCTGACTGCACCGAGCTTTGCTTTTATTATGTGTTGCAAACTGAGAGAAAGGGTTTTAATAACTGAAAAAAGTGTTAGAATGAATTTTAGGGACTGTGGGCCATGGGACAGGGCCATGCTGGTGAGCAGAGCTGAGTGACCAGTGGCCCCTGTTCATGGGCTTCTCCATGTGTTTGATACTTTCCTGCTATTTCTCCAAGTGTTTCCTGCTCTTGGAGTTCCCCATCTGTCCAGGTTTTCCAAGGAAATACTGCAGCAAAGCAAGCATGGAGCTGGTTTTCATTTGAGCCCAAGGAATTAAGGAATGAAAAGGAAAAGAGGCAATCTGCAGTGATGGAGCATCTGTCTAGCTGTGTAACAGAAATCATAAATCCAAATTTGCCTGAAATTTATTTTGGATATGAAATCTGATGGATTCAGCCCTTGAGAGGGCAGCTGAGCACTTGCAGGGGGTCCCTGGGAAATGTCAATTCTGATGAACTGATGTGGTTCCACTGGATTTTAGTGTTGGGGTTTAAGGGTCCCTGAGAAATCTCAGTACTGATAAACTGATGCAGCTCCACTGGATTTTCCAGTGTGGGGGTTTAAGGCTGTCACTGTTTGAAGTTTCAGGGTTTGTCTTTCATCAAGGTGGGACTCTGGCCAATCTCTCTCCTTTTGGGCTATGGTAGGAGCCATAAAATACTTGGAACTGGATTTTTCTTCTGTTTCTGAGCCTAGCTTGCCATTTTAATAGATATTTTCCTGTTGATTTATTTTGCCTCTGGACTCTTGTCCCTGCACAGATTTCCTCTTGGTAGGCCAAGTGTCCTTGCTACCCATGACACCCAAAGGTGACACTTGGGGCTTGAAGGAACCACCTAAGCTGGATGTGGGGACATGTGACATCAGAAATGTTTGTGGTGTCTGTAAATCCAAAGAGATTCCAAGGAAATCTCAGGTGGATTGTGTGAAACCCAAAAACCCCATGGCAGTGGGACAGGGGTGCTTCCTTCAAGCCCCACATTTCCCCTTTGGCTGCCGTGGGACTGAGCTGGAGCCCTGCTGGGGTTGTGGCCGTGCCAGAGGAAATGAGCTGGAGGCTTTGCTGCTGCAGCTTGGTGGTGTTTCCTTCCTCAGCAAACACCTCACTCACTTCTGCTTCCAAACTGTGGCACGAGTCCAGCTCTGGGGTGAGCTGGTCTCAGGAGGGGACTGTGGGAATTCACTTGCCTCTGGAATAAAACCTTTTATTTTACCAGTATTTTATACATAAAGGAACGAGGGTGGGACGTGATTCATGTGATGTTCTGTGAATAAAGATTTTTTTCAACCAAAATAAAGATTTTTTTTTTTACCTTAACCAACATATTGGGGCCAAAATAAACAAGCAGGTTCACTGAAACCTGGTTCACTGTGGATAGAAGAGGGGGCCATGGGGGTGCTGTGGGGGGCTCCCCTTTGGGTCAGTAGGAAATGATCCCACTGACTGGGGCTGGAAGGAGCAGGAGCCTGTGCTGGGTGGGAAAAAGGCAATCACTTGTTTTTAAAATTGTAGAAGTTTAATAACAATGAAATGGATATAAAATATAATACAATTAGAGTAATAATAATTTGGACAATTTGGATTAGGACAATATGAGACAATAGAAACAAAGAGTTAGGGAAAGTCCAGGTACCTGTTTTTGGGCAAAATAAGCCCAAAAAAGAACCCATGTTAACAGAGGATTAACCCTTAAAAGCAACAGCCTGTTGCATATTCATACATCTCATCCATGATGCAGAAATTCCATTCAAACACAGGATTCTGTCTGGGCAGTGTCAACTTCTTCCTCTGAATCCTAACAAGAAGTTTTCTGATAAGAGAGCAATAAATTCTTTTTCTCTGAAAGATTCAGGTGTCCTGTGGCTGCTATCTCACTGTGAGTCCCTTCTTTAAAATAAGTATCCTATACAGCATAGTTTCTATTTTAACATTTTTTTTATAACCTAAAACTATATTTAACACACTATTAAGAGAATTAATACACCATCCCTTTCTAGCACAACACATATAATATTCATTTTAATATTTGCAAAAAGCCAATCATAAAATACCCATTTTTCCCACTGCGCCTCACTGGTCAGACGGGTGGGATGTGGGATGTTCCAGGTGGGACAGCCCCAGAGCTGGTGGTGAAAGGGAGCTGGAAATGGGTGGGTGATGTCCTTTCCACCTGCAGTGATGCAGGTGAGGGGCTGCTAATTAGGGGAAGTGAAGGAAGAGCTTGGAGAGCAAAACGTGGCTGTTGATAAAGAGATTGTGGATTTAAAATGTGAGATCAAGGGGTTGGATCATTTCCCTCTTGCTCTTCAGTTCTGTTTTGAAGTAATTCCAATCCCCACAGCTACAAAACACTTATTAAATCAGAAAATACCAGCAAAAAATGCAGCAAGCTGTCAGTGCTGTGTGCGTGAGCTCGATGCAGAGGGATGGGATGGGGCTGCCCTGAGTCTGTCAGGGTGGGCCCTGAGGGGCTTTGATGCCCTGAGCAGCAGCTGGAAATGGGACTGAAGCTCCAGGAGTGTGTGAGAGCGGGACTGGACCTGTGGAATAAATCCAGGGAAGGTTTTATGCCCTGGTTTCACCCGGGATTGAGTTAATTTCCTCCCCAGCAGCTGTTCCCAGGGCTGTGTTTGGGATTCAGTATGGGAGTAATGTTGATAACACAGTAATGTTGATAACACAGATGGTTTGTGTTTAAATTAAGGACTTTTCAGTTTCCCAGGCTCTGCCAGTGAGCAGAGGCCGAAGAATCTGGCACAGAGCCGAGCCAGGACAGGTGACCTGAACTGGCCAGAGGGATATTCCACACCACAGAGAGTCGTTCTGAGTGTATAAAACCTGGGAATGATGGCCTAGAACGGGTCAGAGGGTGCTGAACAACTCTACTGGTGCCAGCACTTGTCTGTCTGGGGTTTTATGTCTCCCCCTGTCATTATTTTTTTTATTATTGTTAATTATATCTAACTTTGTTTCAATTATTAAACTGGTCTTATCTCATCCCCCGAGTTTTACTTTTTCCCCCCCAATTCCCCCATCTCCATGTGGGGGGCAGTGAGCTGTGATGTTTAGTTGCTGGCTGGGGTTAAATCTGAGAGGGAAATGTTTTTAAAAAAACGAAACCAGTGAGTATTTGAGCACTTAAAACCAGTGAAATGAGGGTAAGGTATGTGTAGAATAGAGGGGCAGATAAGTGATAAGAGATGATGATTGGGTGGGACAGAATTAATTTAGAAGGAAGATAGTGTAGGTAAGCACCAGAGGATGTTTGTACTTGGCCCAAAGCCTGCTCTGTGTCTGCCTCTCCCTGTTCACCCTTCCCCAGGTTAACCCTGCAATGTCTGAGCTCAAGGAGATGTGTTAAAAATCAACCTCCTCTAGAAGCCCATGGTGACACTGCCCAGGGCTGGAATTCTCAGCTGGAGGAGGAAAATATCCATTCCCAGGCCATAAAAGGGAAGGGGTTGGGGGTAAAGGGAAAGCTCTGTCAGCTCCCTGCTCCTGCCTCACGTTCTCTCCATGAGGTCCCTGGGTGATGAGCCCTGTGCCCCAGGGGAATCCTGGAATGGAGATTTCCCAGTTCCCAGGGAAACCTGGCATGGAGCTTCTCCAGTGCAGGGAATCCTGGCAAGGAGTTCCCTGGCATGGAGATTGCCCAATCCCAGAAAATCCTGGTATGGAGATTCTCCAGTCCAGGGAATCCTGGCACGGAGATTCCCCAATCCCAGGGAATCCTGGTATGGAATTCCCTAGCATGGAGATTTCCCAGTCCCCGGGAATCCTGGCATGGAGATTCTCCAGTCCAGGGAATCCTGGTATGGAGTTCCCTAGCATGGAGATTGCCCAGTCCCAGGGAATCCTGGCATAGAGATTCCCCAGGTTCAGGGAATCCTGGCATGGAAATTCCTGCCATGGAGATTCCCTAGTCCAGGGGAAATCCTGGCATGGAGATTCTCCAGTCACAGGGAATCCTGGCATGGAGATTCCCCAATCCCAGGGAATCCAGGTATGGAATTCCCTAGCATGGAGATTCTGCAGTCCCAAGGTATCCTGGCATGGAGATTTCCCAGTCCCAGGGAATCCTGGCATGGAAACTCCTGCCATGGAGATTGCCCAATCCCAGGGAATGTTGGCATGGAATTCCCTGGCATGGAGATTGCCCAGGTCCAGAGAATCCTGGCATGGAGATTGCCCGGTTCCAGGGAATTCTGGTATGGAGTTCCCTGGCATGGACATTCCCCAATCCCAGGGAATCCTGGCATGGAGATTCCTGGCATGGAGATTCCCCAGTCCCAGGGAATCCGGGTATGGAATTCCCTAGCATGGAGATTCTGCAGTCCCAAGGTATCCTGGCATGGAGTTCCTGGCATGGAGATTTCCCAGTCCCAGGGAATCCTGGCATGGAGTTCCCTGGCATGGAGACTTCCCAATCCCAGGGAATCCTGGCATGGAGTTCCCTGGCATGGAGACTTCCCAATCCCAGGGAATCCTGGCATGGAGTTCCCTGGCATGGAGATTCCCCAGTCCCAGGGAATCCTGGCATGGAGATTCCCCAGTCCCTGGCATGGATTTTCCCTCTTTTCCCCCAGCATTTTTGGGCTCCTGTTCCAGCCCTCTTGGAAATCTTTGTGCCTTGGCTTAGGGAGGGGAAGGGCCAAGGGAAAGGAAGGGGAATCAGAGGGATCAGAGTCCTGTCAACGCTCTGGAAAGGGGCAGCAGAAATTAAAGCCCAGCAGGATTGGAAATTACCCTGGAGTTGCAAATACAGGGCGGGAATATTGTCAGAGCCCTTGGATGTGCCGGACACAGCAAAAGGGATTTGCTGCCTTGGGTCATTATGGGATGTCAGCATTGGGTGTGTAGGGATGGGGTCAGGAAAGCCCTGATGGAACAGGACATGGCAAGGACAGAGGCCAGCACAGAATGGCCAAGGAGAGGGCACTGTCACAGACATATTTGATCAAAAATCCTTCTGCCAGGATTTTTTTCTCCTGAGAAGCTGAGAGGCCTCAGAAAGGAAATATGAACAATGATTATCTGCTGCTGTGGAATGCAACAGGTGCATCTGGGATTGGTCTCATCAAGAGCTTCCCATGCCAGCACTTATTGACTCCAAAGAAAAGCAGTTGCAGGCAATTTAAAACATTTTTATTTTAAATTGCTAACAAGAACCTTGACATAAGTTGACAGAACTTTCAAAGAATATTAATTTTGCACATTTAAGCCAACATGTATTATTTTCTAGTAGTAGTATACAGATGGTGGAAATCCAGTTTTTAGGTGGAAATATGAAGGCATTAATCTCTTTCTATATCATGTCTGGCTTCTTAATTTTTTATGGTTGTATATTCAGATCCCATTTTGTACTTTGCATGTTTAGAAATAGACTGCTTGATCTGAACATTTTCAGTCCTAAACATGCATTTTTACTGATTTAAACCATTCCTATTCCCTTCCTCCCCCAATACAGAACAGGCACCTGAGAGCTCTCAAACACGTTTCAAGCATTAGAAAACTGCAAAACTCGAATGGAAACTGGAAAAAGCACCTCAGTGTCCACTCTGTTTGGAATTGTGTGTGATGCAAGGAATTTGCAGAGGATTTTCTGTTAAGGTCTGCCTGGGGAAGTTCCTCACAGACAGGAGACAAAGGCAAGGCCCAAGGTGACAAATGCAAGGCCCAAGGTGACAAAGGCAACGCTGAAGGTGTGAAGGTGCAAAAGTTAAGGTCAGGATGCCCTCAAAGCAGTCTCTGCAAATGACAACACAGTTTAAAACCCAACCTGAATGCTTGTCATACTCTGAGTGGAGAAACTCAGACTCCAACAAAATAAAAACAAGATGTGGACGCACAGTAAAATACTTTTAAGTTTTCTTGTTACAAAAAACTTGAGACTTGGCAATTATGATGTTTCTCCTGTTCACAGGGAGCCACCATAACCCAAGGTTGGGCTAGGAAGGTTTCAGTGTACATTTATCAGTCTATTTTTTTTCAAAAACAATAACAAAATTCACCAAATAAAGGTGAGGGTAACTTTTAAAACAAATGGTTGGGGGAAACATCTGCCAACCAAGGACAGTTCCACATAGTCAAATGTTACAAGAAATATATCAGGCAACAAACGCCGGGTGTAGAGTCCTGCCATCAGGTCCAGAGCATGTCTGCATTCTGCAGGAGCTCTTCTGTCCAAACCAGGGAGACACTCACTGCTGGGGCAAAACTACATTCCAAGGGGAGGAACTAATACTCCGAATTCTGCAAAGGACAAAATACAATTTTTGCATGAGATGGACAAAGATACAACAACTTCCCCCACTCCCCCAAGGGACAGGGGGGGCCTCTGCAGGGGCTGCATTTGTCCGCTTGGCAACAAGGCTTGTCTAAAAGTGACATTTCAGTTTGGTTTGCCAGATTTAGCCCAGCACTGTGGCAATTCACAGTCTCTGGCTGTGCAGGAGCTGTGCCTGCAGTGCCCTGAGAGCACCAGGTTTAGTTGCTCCCAGTGGGAACCAGGACAATCATTCCTCAAAGCAGTTGCTTTGCTGCTAAAAGCAAATAAAAATCTTTGATTTCAGCATTAGAGCTCCTTCTCTCCCTCCTCCAGATGAAATTTGGTACTGTTTCCCCTATTGGTGCTGGTTTAAGGACTCAGTTTCACCTCAGCTCTGACTTAGCTGGGCCTGACAATGAACAGAGCACAAAGTAAAGGAACAATTTGGTTTAAGTTAAATTTGGTTTTTTTTCCCCCATTGGTGCTGGTTAAAGGACCCAATTTCACCTCAGCTCTGACTTAGCTGAGCCTGACAGTGAACAGAGCACAAAGCAAAGGAAAATTCTGATTTAAGTCAGGGCAGGATGGAGGTGAAAGGGGATAATGGGGATGCTGTGCTTAGAGAGACAGAGCCAACATGGCCAGAAACAGCTCTGCCTAAGCTGGGCCACAGGAATGGAGCAAGGAAAGAACAGAGAGGATGATCTGAGCAGCAGATTCCCTCAGAAGCTGCTCTGTCCATGCAGGGGGAGCCACAAAGAGCTGCCCCAGGGATTTAGGAGCTCGGTACTCACAGGCCTGCAGACACGGTGTACGGGAGGGTCTCAGGGGGCCGCATCCGGGAGGGCAGCGAGTTGTTCTGCTCACTGATGGGGCTGGAATTGAGTGAATTTGGTTATTTCTGGCTCAAATTTATGGATTTTACTGAAGCAACGCCCTGGGGGATGGTGCTGTGCTATAGGAATGTGTCACCTTGTTGATGGAGTGACAAAACTCTCCTTTGTCCCCTTAAAAAGGAAAAAGACCCAGAAGTTTCTCTCTTCAATGAGGTGAAAAAGACATTTCATAGGCCCTGGGGGATTTCACCTCAAACTTAAGGATGGCCAAAACGTCCCACCTAAGCAATTCACTAGAAAAAGAAGAGAATCAAGGAACTAAATTGCTTTTGTGAGGTGTTTTACCAGCAGCAAGAACCTCTTGCACCTGGATTGGTTTTTCTCTGCAAAGAGTTTGTTATTTTGCTTTTTATTAAAACTTTTTGTTTCCAACACTGCAACAGAAGCCATCCTGCTGCTTTTATGCCTCCAAAGGTAGCTGAGCTATCTTGGGTGAGTGATTGACCTCCAAGAGCTTCTGAGACCTGGCTGGAGGAGGCAACTATTACTCTGTGCCACCCTGCTGGTGTGCTGAGAGCTGGATGAGCTCTGAACACTCAAAGGTTTTGTAAGGAATCTGACAGGTGGGACCAGGCAGTGCTGCTATCAGCCCCTATGGAAGAGCTCACAGAGAACTCAAAGCTGCCAGGGGCAGGATTATTGCTGGATTGTAAAATAAACCTTAAAACACTTTGCCAGCCAGGGCAGCCCCTTCCTGTCCATCCTTGTTACCCCTGCCCCAAACTCTGACCACACTTTGGAAAGGGCACAAGGGGAGGATTCTGCTGACACAGAACCCAACTCCAGCACATCTGCCAGGCCCCAAGAGGCAGGAGCTCACAAGGGATCCCCCAAGGACTCAAAGAGCAGCCTGCCACAGGCACACAGGAGCAGTATCAGTGCTCCTGAGGGTTTCCTGCTCTGCTCCAGGCCATATGAGGAAGCAGGACACACTGAGCCAGCAGCAGGGCTCTACAGCAGCAAAGGTAGCTCCTGTCCAACCATTAAGGTGAGGCTGGGAGATGGCTGCAATATTTGCATAAACAAAACTGATGTAAAGAATCAAACTTGCATTCCCTACCTGCTCATGGCAGAGTTGATCACACCCCACACAAAAGTAGACTCAGATCCCTCCAGCAAGTCTGTGAAAGAGAGAGCAGATGTTGTGGCTCAGAACTAAGAAACCTCAGAAACCACCATCAGATCAGTGGCTTAAATGGCTTCCCACTGCCAGAGGGCAGGGAAGGATGGGATATTGGGCAGGAATTGTGGCCTGGGAGGGTGGGGAGAGTGCCCAGAGAAGCTGTGACTGCCACTGGATCTCTGGAAATGTCCAAGACCAGGCTGGATGGGACTTAGAGCACTCTGGGCCAGTGGAAGGCATCCCTGCCCATGGAATGAGATGAACTTTAAGGTGCCATCCAAGCCAAACCATTCAGGGATCCTGTGATCAGGAATATTTCTGTCATATTTTCACATGTTCAAGAGGGAGGAAAAGTTGACCTATGAGGAATGTTTCCATTGCTATCACCACACATAAGGTACAAAAACTCTTATGGGAGGAAAGATACTTGGAAATCTCTTCCCATGCTCATTCTGGCAGGCATTTTGGATTGCTCTCTATAGCAAGCCAAGCCTGTTGGGTGCAGAGATCCACGTTCATAGGAATGAACATAAGCAAAGTGTCCTACAAGGCAGCCCTGAGCACTCCTGGGCTCACACTGGCCAGGAAGAAGGCAGCAGATGGGCAAATTCCTCACCTGTTTCCCAGTCTTCAGCACTTGGAGGTGCCTGCCATGTGCTCCCATTATTCAGCTGCTCCTGTGAGGACACAGAGGCCCGGCTCACTTCAGGAAAAGAGAGAAAACACAGTGACCAGCAGCCCTTAAATCCATTAAAATCCATTAAACACTTTGGTTAAACCTGTAAAACACCTCTGGGCTTAAGAGCAAGCAAATAGGTTGGGGACAGCTGAAATGCAGCAAGTCCAAATTTGCTTTTCTAAATGAAAAAGAGTAGACTCTGCTCCCTGAAACTCAGGGCAGGAATTCTGCAGTGAAGAGGAAACCTGCTGACATGGATGCAGGCATCACTGCCTGTGCACTTCTAAAGACAGAAAACTGTAAGAGGAGCAGCCCATCCTTGTGGCCATTAATGCATCCCACTCCTCCTTCCAGAGGCACTTCCTGCAGAGTTTTGGGTAAAACCTTTCCATTCAACAAACCTGATAACAAAATACATGCAAAGCCTACCCAGAGCAGCTGCCATATTATCAAGCAACTGCCCAACAAAGCCAAGCAAATGAGATCAAGCTTCCCCAAAGCTGCTGTGTCACACAAAACTACAGACAACCATCTGCCTCCCACTTCTGGGCTATTCCATGAGGACACCTCAGTCCCCAGGGTGTCTCTTACCCACATCTTGCTCCACAAAGGCTTTGTCATTGCACTTCATGATGTGGTTGCTGAGGTCAGCCTGAGGAACCAGGTGACGAGCGTTGAAGGGACATGTGGCCAATTTCTTTGCAATTTCAGGGTTGCTCTGGACAAGGGAAAAACCAAAATTATGCCCCACATCTGTCAAATTCACTTACCTCTTGTTGATACATAAGAAAAAAAAGACTGGGATGTTTGTGGTGTTGCTTTGAAAAATACAAAAATGAACAAGGAATTGCAATGTATTGGTTAGACACGAAATACAAATGAACATGAATTTTCTTCCATTCACAGAAACTGAGCCATCCCGACTGAAATAGAACAGGGCCTCAGCAAACTCCCTACAGAGCACCCTGGGGCAGTCCCTGCCATGGCAGGGGTGGCTTTCAGGTCCCTTCCAACCCAAACCATCCTGTGATTCCATGATTCCTAAACAGTTCTAGCCAAGAAATCCAACTTGCTCTGCTTGCAGTGTCCCCATTTGGGTCAGGGCTGTGTTCTGCACAGACTGAGCTGGGTGGACGTGTTAATTGGATTTTATGCATAAGGAATGCAAAGGAAACTCAACAAACTTGTCCCAAGCACGAGGGACAATCTCCACCCAGACCCTTGCCACTGCAAACAACACTATGGCATCTTCAGATGGACCAGTGGCAATCCCCAAGCTGCTCTGCTAATTACTTAGACACTGGCTTTATCTGCTTGATGATCACCATCCCACCTCATCCTGAAAGTGGAGAAATGAATATGGCCTCTCTGTGAGCTGCTGGGAGAGAGCAGAGTGTCCTCTCTGAACTACACATGAAGGATCTGTCTCCCTCCAACAGAGCCAGACTGTGAACGGGTGAATGTCACAGACGTCTTTTATGAAAAATCCTTTCCTTAGGATTTCTCATCCTGAGAAGCTGAGAGGCCTCAGGAACAAAATGTAAACATTGGTTATCTGCTGCTGTGGAATGCAACAGGTGCATCTGGGATTGGTCTCATGTGGTTGTTTGGCCAATTACAGTCAGCTGGCTCGGACTCTGTCTGAGACACAAGCTTTTGTTATCATTCTTTCTTTTTCTATTCTTAGCCAGCCTTCTGATGAAATCCTTTCTTCTATTCTTTTAGTATAGTTTTAATATAAAATATATCATAAAATAATAAATCAAGCCTTCTGAAACATGGAGTCAGATCCTCATCTCTTCCCCCATCCTCAGACCCCTGTGAACACGGTCACAGGTGAATTCCTCTGTGCCTGGAGCTATCACTGAACAAATCCTCAAGTTCTATGAAATAAAAGTTAAACAGGGCTCCTTGTCAGGCAAGGCAGGAACCCAGGGAAGCACAGAGTCACTCAGTCACTGCCTGCCCAGCTCACCTCCTTACACTTCACCAGGTGATAGGGAAACCTCCGTGCTCTGATCCAGTGGTGTTTAACCAGGGGACACTGGATTAACCTCTCTGGATCCAGCAAATCTGGGGGAACAGAGAACAGGGAAGAGCATCTGGTTAGGAAGATGAGAATCACACACACTGGGGAAAACCCCACAGCACCACATCAGGGCTGTGGTCTGAGGGAGTTCAACCAGTTGTTCTTAGTTTGAAGCCATTCATTAAGGCAGGCACCTGCTTTGCATAACCAAATTAATTAAACTTGAAGTTTTCATAACTGAGACATTATTTAAAACAGAGGAGAGTCAGCACCAGTGAGTGTAACAACTCTTTAGGTTACCTTATTAAGGAGGCAACCACCCTTACTCCAAGGGAAAGCCAGCAGCACTTCCCAGCTCTCCTGGAGGAGCATCGGTGGCATCATGGCACACCCACCAGCACCTAAAGCAAATCTTTTTTCCATCAACAGCTTGTTTTGCTGGAGGCAGAATGTGAAGGAACTGAGTTACACTCTGGAGGCAGCAGTGTGCCTAACATGCTACATGACACTCTGAATGAAGCTTTGAATCATGTAATTATTTAGGAGCTGAGGCGCTACTGAAGCAGCAAAAACACTGAGGAACAAACACTGAATATGAAGCAGCGTGAATCCATAATTGTCTGTAACATAAATTAAAATATTAATATTAATAAATATGGATATTCTCAGTGAGGAAGAGAGGCAGCCAGGAGGAGACACAAGGCCCCAGTACTGCCTGTGGGGTACACACCAAGCAGCCTGGGCTGCTCCCATCCTTTCTGCTCTGCAGGGGCTTTCAGCACATTCAGGATTGGATTATGCAGGAGCCAACCCAGCTCTAGGCACTGGCTGCTGCTGCCTCTGCCCTTCTCTCTCACACACACGTGGCTCCATCAGGCCCCAGGCTGTCAGCTGTAAAAATGCTGTTGCACAAGTCCCAACGAACAGAATTCAGGCTAAGAGGAACATGAAAAAAGAAAGGACAGACAGGATCCTTGTCTCCACCTGGGCTGTGCAGTGCTGCTGCCTCTGAGCACCTCTCACCTCAAGAGACAACTCGGGGGAATTTGCATGGGCTCACTGCCCCTGGAAGAGCAATCACAAGTGGCTTTGTCACCGCAAATGTGAAAAATTAAACACTCTAACACTGTTATTTCAGTATGAAAAAGCAGCATTAATTTTTTTTTAGCACTGGCTGCATGGGGGATGCTCCTCCAAACATCCCCTCCTCCCCGAACGCATTCCAACTATGAGGTCTGGCCAAGATTCACCCTTTATCAGGCACACAGTCTGCATTCTCCCAGCTAAGATACCCACTAGTGCACGTTAATCACCGATATATGTAAATACAGGATTAAGCACTGTCTGTTTAAGGAATTCACAAGGCCAAACACTACTTGTTAAGAGATTTTTCCAATAGCTTTTCCCTTTGAACTGGCGCCACGCAAGACCAAATGTGTTGCCAGTGAAGGGAAAGGGGACAGAGACGAGCAGCAGAGGAAGAGCAGAGCCCGGAGCAGCTCAGGCAGCCAAGCAGCCGCAATTTATACACGGCTGAAACCACCAAAGGCACCACCACAACAATGCCACGCGCAGTGAGAACCTTGTACCTGACATTGCATTGAAACGGATGCCAAAACCGCCTGCAGCGGCTGAGCCGGGAGACACGGGGGGAAGCCACGCTCGAACCAAACAAAACAAAGTCGCTTTATTCAGTTAAATCCTGCACCCGGTGGGGCGACCTGGGCTGGAATCAGCGGGAGAGAGCCCGCCCGGCTCGGGCACTGGGCATGGGGACGGACCCGGGACCGAGAGGGGACAAACCCGGCCCCCAGGGGAAACAGACCCCAGTAGCGCCGCCGTGGTCCCGGCAATGCCCGCACCGACGGGCGCTTTCCCCGTCCCTCCCCAACCAAACCTCGAGCCTCACCGAAGTCCTCCTCAAGCTCCATCGCGGGGCCGGCCGGGGTCCGCTCTGGGGCTGGGTCCGCTCTGGGGCTGAGTCCGCCCCGGGACAAAGTGTGGAGTCGGCTGTGGGGGCCGGGACTGCCTCAAGGCCGGCTGCGGGGGCGGGTGTGGAGCCGGCTGTGGGCCAAGTCCACCTCGGGATTGGTTGTAGGGTCGGCTGCGGATCCGAATCCGACTCGGGGTCGGCTGTGGGGTTCGGCTGTGGAACCGAATCCGCCTCGGGGTCGGCTGTGGATCCGAGTCCGCCTCGGGGTCTGTTGTGGGGGTGACTGAGGATCCGAATCTACTCGGAGTCGGCTGTGGGGTCGGCTGTGGATCCGAGTCCGCCTCGGGGTCGGCTGGGGGTCCGAGTCCGCCTCGGGGTCGGTTGTGGGGTCGCCTGTGGGGCCGGGCCGCTCTCGCACTTCCCGCCCAGTCGCGGTTGCCGGGGCAACGCCTCGTGCGCGGTGCCATCGAGGGTGGCCGGGCCTGGAGGCGCCGCTGGGCCCCGAGCCCGGGCCGGGACCCTGGAACTTCGGAGATACCCCTTGAATACCTTTTAATTACATCAGCTTGTTGCATATTCATAAATTATGCAGAGTAAGCTTTTCCCTCAAACTAGTTTACATGTTTCAATTATTGTTTAGCTTGGCTGCTCCTTGTATTCACCTTTTCAGATCATGTGTATTTTTGGGTGCTGTTTTTAGTCCTTCTTTATCATCACCTCCAGTTTCTGGGGCTTGGTCCACTCTGTCCTCAGACAGTGAGTGCTGATGGTTGGCAATCTGTACACGTGTCCTCATCCTATGTTCATTGAGTGTTACCCCATCCAATTTTAACACAAGCCCACTGATATCAGCTGTTTCACTACTATGTCTAAGCTTCATTAACAACAGAAATAAAACTTACATCTTTATGACAAAGTTACTTTAACACCATACATATAAAATCCATTTTAATATTTGCAAAAAGCCAATATTATAATATATATCTATAGCACAGAGTTGTCTGGTGGCAACAACACAGAGGGGAGAAGAGAGGATTAAAGGGAGGACAAAAAGTCACACATCAAATGCACAGTAGCTGGCACAGTGCTGTGCTTTGACTTTAGCGTGGGAAGAACACTGATAATGTTGCCCACAAAAATTGCATTGATTACCTGGTGCATTATTCCAAGCCAATAATTACACACTCGAGGGAAATATCAATCATTTATGTCAGAGTGGCACAAGCCTGGGTGCTCAGTGGACTTCCACAAGGCCAAATATTAAAACTTTTTACTGCATGTACATTTTAGCAAACAAAGGAGAGTGGTCGTTCATTGGCTACATGTAACACAGCTCTTTTATTAATTAGTATTCTATCTTCTGTTGGCTAATGAATCTCTCATTTCTCATGCTATTTAGTCCATATGCTCAGTACTTTTCTTCTGGGTCAGTGGTCTGTGTGTTGGTGGCTGTGATCTGCCCCTGCTGGAATTATCTTTTACCCACTTGGAGCTGATTATAACACAATTGCTGAGTTGGTTTTGTTAGTTTCTTCCTTATCTTGGGAGTTCTGCCCAATGTCCTTAAAGGCTATAAATTCTACATTCCTGGTGTCCTGTACAGTGTTTTGCCCTCCTTCACAAGCTTTGTTAACCTCTCCCTAGCTCTGAGATCAATGAAGCATGTCCAGCCTAAACCTAAACAAGGCAATTCCAGGAGCAAGTTTTCTTTCTAACACTTGGATGTGACTTATACAGTTTGCTGGCTGCTCTCTATTTCACACATTAAATCTCTCTTTTTGTTGATTAGTCTTGATCCTCTTCTGGGCAGGGGAATAAATGAGAGGCAGACATGGACTGCGATGCAAAAGAACTTTAATGAGTAAAAACAGGAAAATTAGGTCAATCCAAGGTGAGGTGCCAATGCAGAGAGCACCGGGGCAAACAACACTCTGTTGTGTTTTCCAAGCAGGTGCCCACAAAGGGATGCAGAGCCAGCAGGAGCTCCCCAGGATGGCTGAATGGGACTCACAGCCCCGGGGAGCACAAGGGAACAGGGGCACAGGAGGGAAAGGAGAGAGTGGCAGGGAACAGAGGCAGGAATGGGCTGTGCTTGCCAAGAGCCCAGGCTGGCCCTGTCCCTCTGCAAGGGCTGCAGGGCTTGCTCAGCCCCTCAGGAAGCACCAAGGCGATGCTGCGTGCCCAGGGCGGCTCCATCCTGGCACTGCCTGGGTTCCTTCCCCAGCAGCTTCAGCAGGGGAGGCCACAGATGCCACTGCCCAGGCCAGAGAGGCCAAAGCCCCCAGAGCTGATGGGCACTCCCTGAGAGCTGAGGATGCTGCCAACAGCAGCAGAGCTGGAGGATCCCACGGCGGTGTTCTGTGGGAAGGAGCTGAGGATGGGCCCAGGCAGGGTCACCACCACGGGCGAGGGCTGGATGAACACGGTGGAGTCCTGGCACTGCCTGACACAGGGCTCATTGCAGCTGCTGCCCAGCGGGGTGGGGCCACAGGGCTGGCAGGGCTGGCACCGGGGGTAGCAGGACATGGCTTTGAGATGCACCTGGGAGATAAAGAAGGGGAAAGCAGAGCACAAGGACTGGGTGAGGATCAGCCTGGCACCCCAGCATGAAGGACCAAAGGCATGAACTGGAGACAAGCCCAGGGGCTGTATAGGGACCCACAGGCTTCTCCTTTCCTCAGAAAGCACTGCCAAGAGCTACCCAAGGAAGATCCCTGTCTTTTCCATAGCTCTGTAAGTGCCTCACACATGCACCAGCCTTTCCCCATATTATCCCTTCTGCCTCTTTTCCTCACCCATGGCAAGAATCCATATAAGACAAAAAAAGTGTGTATAGACTGAGAAATCCCACGGCAGGAGGAGAAGGATGAGAAAAAGCTTCAGACTCACCTTGTTCCCAAGGATTTGGAGCTGAAGGAGTGGATGAGAGAGTGAGGAGAAGGTGCTGCTTTTATACTGCTCCTGCACTGCCCCAGGCCCAGAGTCACTGCACAAGGACAGTAATTTTCCTACACAGTCATCTCAAAGCAAAACATTCTACCCAATGGCACAGATTGTGGTTTGGTTTTCATCTTTTTGCCATTTAATTTCCCCATTTCTGACATTCCCACTAAGTCATGGAGGCTTCTACCATGTAGTGGGATGAGAAGTACAAGGATTTCTTGTGCAGGAACAAAATAGTATGGGCAGGAATCAAGGCTCAAGTTGACCCATGTGGAGTTCTGTACTTCCTGACTGCCTGAGGGATGTGTTCACTCTTGGGACAGTGCCTTTTCTACCCCTCTTTTCAAGAGATGCATTGTGTCTGCACCGTTTGCACCCTGAGCTGGAGGACACACAGTCCTGCCACACATTGTCAATTCTGCAAACACCCTGAGCTGTGGCAGTGCTGCCAAGCAAGTCAGGCTGAGGGCAAAGGCCTTTCCCTGCCTTTCCAGTGCTTGAAGATGGTTCTCCAGGGTTATGGATGGAGCTACCCTTGCTGGAAGGGAATTCAGCCCTGCCTGGCACAAAGCCTGCAGACATCACGCACTCCTGGTTTGACCTCACACCACAATTAGAGCATGACTCTCCATGGGTCAGGAGAGTCTGTCCCTGGAAATTTGCCTACTGAAGGCATTCCCTTGCCCTCCTGGGACGCTGCCCAGCTGCCTCCATGTCTGCAGGGCAGGGAAGAGCATCCCTCACTGGTGTAGTTTGAAATCTGGTTTTGCATCCAGGGCCTTTCTGAGTACACCTCCACCCTGAGCACTGCATGTTGGACTTTGTAGTGATTTTCTCTATCACCTTTCCAGATATCAAGAAAAGTCTGACTGGCGTGTTCTTCCCTGACTCGTCTTTCATGCCTCTCTTGAAGACAGGACACTCACTGGCTTTCTTCCAACTCTCCGGTGCATTCCATGGTTGCTGTGACTTTCAAAGGGAGTTGAGAAAGGCTTTGTACTGACACCAGTGAACACATAACATCAGTTCACACACACTCATTTCAGACCAGTGTGTTTGAATGTTCCCCCACTGGATTCTATTCTGCTTGGGGAAATCTTTTCTGTTCCAGTTGTTCCAAGCAGTACCGAGAACTTCAGTTCCCGACAGCAGTTCCTGATGGTAAAGACCAAGGACGTGAACCTTTGAGGATGTTCACCTTTCCTGTACCCCCTGCCCTCAGGGAAGCTGCCCTGGTGAATCCTGGTGCTACCTGTGTTCAGGGCTCTCTTTACTGATGGCCTGTCTGGAGAAGACATTGCCCCACCATGTGCTCACCTGATTCATGTTCAGGTGGGCTTTGGCTTTCCTAAAACCTGGCAAACATCCCCTCCAGAGCAAAGGGCATCAAGGGGAAGAGAGCTGAAACACTGGCACAGCCTGGCTGCCTGGACATGCTGCAGCTCATGACCCTTGCAGAGAACAGAGAGAGAGGGAAAAGAGAGGAGCAAGTGAAAAGTCCATAAAAAGCAGATTATTTGGATGCCCTCTGACATGTGCAGTGTGAGACAAGGACTCTTCCTGCAAGGGGTGCTGCAAAGAGCTGCTTTTCATTGCCCTAGACCAACATTCCCAGCCTTCATCCAGCACTTGGGTCATGTGCCCTTGGTGAACTGTCTCCTTGGTGACATGGTTCTGCCTGGGATATCCTTTGTTTCTCATCACAGAACATGAAAGGATCCTGCAATGCAGGGCAGGAATGTTGGAAATGAGGAAATTAAATGGCAGCATAGATGGAAACAAAATGTGAATCGCTGCCCCTATAAGGGATATTTTCCTTTGAAGATGAGTCTGTTCAAAAATTACCACCCTTGTGCAGTGACTATGGGCCTGGGGCAATGCACGATCTGTATAAAAGGAGGCTCTTCTTCCCATTCTCACATCCACTCCTCTCACCTCCATCTCCTTGGAACAAGGTGAGTTTGAAGCCTATTCTCCATTTTCTCCTTCTTCTCTGGGATTTCTTGCACATACTTGTGACTTTGTCCCGTGTGAGCTCTTGCAGATGCTCTTTGCGAGAGGAGGAAAGAAGTGGGAGGTGTGTGACTGCTGGTTCTTGGCAGAAGTATTGCCCCAGTTTTGGGCTGGTTGGGGACATCCCTGGGCTTGAGGGGAAGAGCCCATGTGCCTCCTCAAACAGCCTTCAGCTCTCATTCCCAGCTCTTGCCTTGGCTCCCTCACGGTGAGGTAACAGTTGGACCCTCACCCACTCCTTGTGATTTACTTCTCTCTGCTCTCTCTCAGGTGCACCTGCAGCCCCCAGCCATGTCCTGCTACCCCCGGTGCCAGCCCTGCCAGCCCTGTGGGCCCACCCCGCTGGGCAGCAGCTGCAATGAGCCCTGTGTCAGGCAGTGCCAGGACTCCACCGTGTTCATCCAGCCCTCGCCCGTGGTGGTGACCCTGCCTGGGCCCATCCTCAGCTCCTTCCCCCAGAACACCGCCGTGGGATCCTCCAGCTCTGCTGCTGTTGGCAGCATCCTCAGCTCTCAGGGAGTGCCCATCAGCTCTGGGGGCTTTGGCCTCTCTGGCCTGGGCAGTGGCATCTGTGGCCTCCCCTGCTGAAGCTGCTGAGGAAGGAACCCAGGCAGTGCCAGGATGGAGCCGCCCTGGGCACGCAGCATCGCCTTGGTGCTTCCTGAGGGGCTGAGCAAGCCCTGCAGCCCTTGCAGAGGGACAGGGCCAGCCTGGGCTCTTGGCAAGCACAGCCCATTCCTGCCTCTGTCCCCTGCCACTCTCTCCTTTCCCTCCTGTGCCCCTGTTCCCTTGTGCTCCCCGGGGCTGTGAGTCCCACTCAGCCATCCTGGGGAGCTCCTGCTGGCCCTGCACCCCTTTGTGGGCACCTGCTTGGAAAACACAACAGTGTTGTTTGCCCCTGGTGCTCTCTGCATTGGCACCTCACCTTGGATTGACTCAATTTTCCTGTTTTGACTCATTAAAGTTCTTTTGCATCGCAGTCCATGTCTCCCTCTCATTTATTCCCCTGCAGATCCTCTCCCAACATGCCCAAAACGAGAGGTGTTGCTCAGGGCTGGATGTGGGAAGGGATTGTGGGAGATGGTTGTTCACAGGGTGTTAACACAGGCACAATTTAAATATTCTTAATGATGCAATGGGTAACTCCATTTTCTAATTTTCTCTACTGACATCTAATTGCTGCTTCCAGTAAATTGTACTTATCTAAGCCTGTGATCTTTGCTTTTTGTGCCTACAATTCTCCTCCACAGTCCTCCACAGAAGAAGGGGAAGGGATGAGAGCAGCACATGGTTTTATTTGAAGCATTAAATGGGGAATACCATTGTCAAACCATGACAAATATATTACTGTACTTTCCCAGCCTAATTCAGTAAAAAAGGAGCCCTAACCAGTGGAACAGGCAGCAGCTGCCTCCCCTAGTCAAGGACATCTGGGAATAACAAGCCTTAAAGATGTAATTGTCATGGTTTGGCCCAGGTGAGCAGGAGGGGACATGGGCAAGACCTCCGTGTTATCATTTCAGCTCATGTCCTTTCCATATTTATTCTCTCTTGCTTCCAGGAAGAAGGCTGTTCATTCCAGTGGGAAAAACCCTGGGGGAAGGTGAAACCATCTGAAATTGTTTCACTTTCCTGTAAATAATTTCTTTGCCTCACAGCTTTTAGCTACTATTGTAGCTATCACTGTTTGTTTTTTTGTCTCATTGCTGTTTCCAGTAAATTGTTCTTATCTCAATCTTTGATCTTTGACTTTTGTGTTTCCAGCTGGAGGGGAAGGGGAAGCCAGTGTTGGTGTGGATTTTTATTTTAGCAAGACTACTAAATTGGAGAATACCATCCCTAAACCACAAGAGTAATAAATAAAGATGTATGGTAGTGGAGCAGATTGCAGTTAGCATCTCTTACTCAGGGACATCAACAGAAAAAGAAGTTTTTAAGGATGTAGTGAATCAAGATGTTGATGTGTGCCTATGTATACATTGCTAACCTGGCAGAATACTCAAGGTCCATGTATCCTATAGCTGAATTATGTTCTTTGCAATACTGAAAGTCACAGCTACAGGTCAAAAAGACCCTTGTGAAGAGCCTTCCCCTGAGCACGTGTAGAATTGAGCTGGGGTTGTGTCACTTGTATGGAACTCCTAATAGAGAGCTGTACTTGGAAAGTTTCTAATTCTGAATTTCTGTGTACAAATAATGGCATGAAAATTCTGGTGGGTATGCTTGATTTGGGGAGTTCCACCAAGCATCCAGGCTTGTGCAACTCTGACATAAATAATGTCTTTGCTGAGTGTGTGATTATTGAGCTGTTGTGGAGTGGGTCACAAATCTGATTTTTTGGGCAACACAACCAAACCCAATCTGTGATTCCATGGGAACACAGGTCTGTGAGAAGGCAGCTCACTGCACTATGGCCCTCCTTTTGGGAATCCTGTGGTTAGGATGGGACCTCCTGGAGTCTGATGGGAAGCTGGTCCTTTGTCTTGTCAGTAACACATTCATTGCTGAGCACTTGTGTCAAACATTCAGCTTAAAGAGAACAGAGGTGCATGGTTGTCCCTGGAACATGCAGGATAATTTTATTATGTTCTATTCTATTCTATTCTATTCTATTCTATTCTATTCTATTCTACAAAGAAGAACGTTGGGGTGCCTGTGGGGTGATAGGCCTGCCACGAACCAGAACTGTGCTCTGGCATCCAAACCAGCTTGGGCAGCAGGACAAGGGAGGGGATTCTGCCATGCTCAGGTGAGACCCCAACTGCAGAGCTGCCTCCAACTCAGGGGTCCCAGCACAGGAAGGATGTGAAGCTGTTGGAGTGAGTCCAGAGGAATCTGAGATTATCAGAGGGATGGAGCAGCTCTGCTGTGAGGAAAGGCTGGGAGAATTGGGGCTGCTGGAGAGGAGAAGCTTTGGGGTGATGTATTTGTGGCCTTGCAGTACCTGAAGGGAATATACAGTCAAGATGGAGAGAGATTATTTACAAGAATATGTAGTGACAGGACAAGGGGAATGGCCTCACATTGACAGAAAGTAAATTTAGACTATATATCAAGAAGTAATCCTTTACTACAAGGGTGGGCAGGCCTTGGCGGAGGGTGCCCAGAGAAGCTGGGGCTGCCCCTGGATCCCTGGAGGTGTTCAAGGCCAGGCTGAGATGGGGCTTGGAGCACCCTGGGATTGAGGAAGGTGTCCCTGCCCATGACAGGGGATGGAACTGGATGAGCTTAAAGGTCCTTTCCAAGCCAACCCATTCTGGGATTTTGTCATTCTTTTCAGATCCATTGAGACAGGGAAACTCAGAACCCAGAGGATCCCTCAGTGTACACTGAGCATTCCCAATGCCAGCCTGTGTTCACAGCCAGCACAAAACCAGCCCCAACAACACCCCCCAGAAACAACCCTGGGGCAACATCTCTGCCTTGGGAGAGTGTCTGCCTTGGGCAAAGGATGACGCAGAGGCACAGGCTGGGATGCAGCAGAATTTAATGACTCAAAATAGGGAAAAGAGGGGGATCCAGAAGGAGACTCCCACGTGGAGCAGCTTCAGCAGGGGAGGCCACAGATGCCACTGCCCAGGCCAGAGAGGCCAAAGCCCCCAGAGCTGATGGGCACTCCCTGAGAGCTGAGGATGCTGCCAACAGCAGCAGAGCTGGAGGATCCCACGGCGGTGTTCTGGGGGAAGGAGCTGAGGATGGGCCCAGGCAGGGTCACCACCACGGGCGAGGGCTGGATGAACACGGTGGAGTCCTGGCACTGCCTGACACAGGGCTCATTGCAGCTGCTGCCCAGCGGGGTGGGCCCACAGGGCTGGCAGGGCTGGCACCGGGGGTAGCAGGACATGGCTGGGGGCTGCAGATGCACCTGGGAGAGAGGGCAAGAAAATGTCATGAGGGGTTTTTGAAGAGCATCCATCACCACACCATGCAGCTTACACTGTCAAGGCAAGATGGGAACAAGAGCTGGGGGTGTTGTACTGATGCCCACAGACTTCTCCTTTCGTTTAGCCAAAGAAGTTCCCTGCCAAGAGCAACCAAGCCCAGGGAAACCCCACCTATTCCATCACTCACTTCAGCCAAGTCCCAAACTCTCCCTGTGCTCACTCTCTGTTCCTGTCTCTCTCCCAGAGTAATCAGCCCTATGACCTGGCATAAAACAAAGGGGCAGATATGTGCAGAAAACAGAAGGAGAGAGAATAGAAGGAGTGAGAGGAGAAAAATCTTCAAACTCACCTTGTTCTCTATGAGATGGAGAGAAGAGGAGTGGATGAGAGAGTGAGGAGAAGGTGCTGCCTTTATACTGCTCCTGCCCTGCCCCAGGCCCTCAGTCACCGCACAAGGGCAGTAATTTTCTTTCAGACCCACTCCCAAGCAAAATATCCTCCCTGATGCCACAGGTTGTGCTTTTGTTTCCATCAACGCTGCCATTTAATTTCCTCATTTCTGATGTGACCAACAGGCCTCCAAGGATTATTTCAAGCACTGAGATGAAAGACCCAAGGGTTTTCTGGGCAGTGACACATCAGGATGTGCCAAAGATGAGTTGCATGTGCTGGAGGGGTCCGTGCAGACAGTTGACACCTATTTGGGAAATATGTTCTGGTTGTTTTCTACCCTCTTTGCAGGCGGCTGAACATCCCCTCCCACCAAGCCTGTCCTCTCCTTTTGTGGCAGTTTGTTTGGCAAGGTTGTCCCCTCTCATGGCTGCATTGTGGGGTTACCAGTGTGTGCCACCAGCAGTTGTGAGGGAAAATAACTTTGGTCTCCTGAACACCAGGATTCCTTGAGATGTCTCATGGAGTTGTGTCCCTTTTCACTCTCATAGGGGTGTGTGGAAGTTCAGAAAATACCATGTTCTTCCCATTTTCCCCACATCACCATACACTTTGGCCCCATGCTAGCCAAGGATGCTTTTCCAGAACAAGCTAATTGTCCTGAGAGCCCCCGGAGCTGTGGGAGTGATGGTAACAAGTTCATGCTGAGGGCAATTTCTGTTTGAGCTGCCTGGAGCTCTGTACAAGGAGCAGCTCAGTGACTGGAGATGGTTTTGCTGAGGTGTGGATGGAGCTGCCCTTGCTGGAGGGGAATTCAGCACTGTTGGCTCATGGGCTGCACACATCACACCAAAAGGCTGACACACAGCCAACCCAAAATTAAACTGTGACTCCCCACAGGTAGAGAGAGTCTGTCCCTGGAAATTTGCCTACTGAAGGCATTCCCTTGCCCTCCTGGGACGCTGCCCAGCTGCCTCCATGTCTGCAGGACAGGGAAGCGCAGCCCTGCTTGATGTGGTTTGAGAGCTGGGCCCTTCTGAACTTGTCCCCTCCCTAAGCATCCCCAGGCATGTGGTACCACAAGGTCCTTCCAGCTCTCACTCACTCAGGAGCTGGGTGTGTTTCAGCTTCTCCAGGGGTGCTGATTTGTGCTCCAGGCTGAGGCAGCCTTTGGGTCAGGGGAAAGGAAGCATGAAAAAGCACTAATGGCAGGAGAAGTCATGTCATGTGAAGCCCAGGGATGTGTCCCAAATAGTGGGAAGGTGTTTTCTACAAACCTTTAACTATGTAAAGCATTCAGGAGAGCCCCACACCACAGCCTGAGGGAAGCCTCAGGCCATGTAGATGAGGCCTATGCATCCCTTCTACCCTCTGATGGTTTGGGTTGGCTTTTCTCAGGCAATCCTTGACTTGGAGCTCACCCACTGCAACTACAAACAGCATTTCACTGTCCCAAGCCAACATCTGCATGCCCAGGAGTCCTCCTGTACCTCTGCACTCACTGGCATGACTCTTCATGGAGTATCTTCTCATTGTGGCACATGAAAGGATCATGCAAGGCAGAGCAGGAATGTCAGCAATGAGGAAATGAAATGGCAGCATTGACAGAAACAAAAGCATCACCTGTGGCGTTAGGGAGGATATTTTGCTTTGGTGATGAGTGTGTAGGAAAATTACTGCCCTAGTGCAGTGCCTGTGGGCCTGGGGCGGTGCAGGAGCAGTATAAAAGCAGCACCTTCTCCTCACTCTCACATCCACTCCGCTTGTCTCCATCTCATTGAGAACAAGGTAAGGTTGAAGACTTTTCTCCTCTCACTCCTTCTATTCTCCCTCCTGTTTTCTGGAGGGAGATTTGTTCTATGCCAGGTCATAGGGCTGCTTATGGTGGGAGAGGGACAGCAACAGAAAGTGTGCACAGGGAGAGTTTGGGACTTGGCTGAAGTGGGTGATGGAATAGGTGGGGTTTCCCTGGGCTTGGTTGCTCTTGGCAGGGAACTTCTTTGACTAAATGGAAGAAGAAACCTGTGGGCATCAGTACAACACCCCCAGCTCTTGTTCCCATCTTGCCTTGACAGTGTAAGCTGCATGGTGTGGTGATGGATGCTCTTCAAAAACGCCTCATGACATTTTCTTGCCCTCTCTCCCAGGTGCACCTGCAGCCCCAAGCCATGTCCTGCTACCCCCGGTGCCAGCCCTGCCAGCCCTGTGGGCCTACCCCGCTGGGCAGCAGCTGCAATGAGCCCTGTGTCAGGCAGTGCCAGGACTCCACCGTGTTCATCCAGCCCTCGCCCGTGGTGGTGACCCTGCCTGGGCCCATCCTCAGCTCCTTCCCCCAGAACACCGCCGTGGGATCCTCCAGCTCTGCTGCTGTTGGCAGCATCCTCAGCTCTCAGGGAGTGCCCATCAGCTCTGGGGGCTTTGGCCTCTCTGGCCTGGGCAGTGGCATCTGTGGCCTCCCCTGCTGAAGCTGCTCCATGTGGGAGTCTCTTTCTGGATCCCCCTCTTTTCCCTATTTTAGTCATTAAATTCTGCTGCATCCCAGCCTGTGCCTCTGTGTCATCCTTTGCCCTGCAGACACTCTCCCAAGGCAGAGATGTTGCCCCAGGGGTGTTTATTGGGGGGTGTTGTTTGGGCTGGTTTTGCATTGGCTGTGAACACAGGCTGGCATTGGGAGTGCTCAGTGTGCACTGAAGGACCCTCTGGGTTCTGAGTTTCTCTGTCTCAATGGATCTGAAAAGAATGATAAAACCCTAGAATAGGTTGGGTTGGAAAGCTCATCCAGTTCCTTCCCCTTGTCCTCCCCTGTCAAGCTCATTCAGTTCCATCCCCTTATCCAGTTCCATCCTGTCATGGGCAGGGACAACTTCCTCTATCCCAGGTTACTCCAAGCCCCATCTCAGCCTGGCCTTGAACACCTCCAAGGATCCAAGGGCAGCCCCAGCTTCTCTGGGCACCCTGTGCCAGGGCTTCACCACCCTTTTAATAAAGGATTGCTATTGATACACAGTCTAAATTTACCCTCTGTCAGTGTGAAGCCATTCCCCTTGTCCTGTCACTACATAGTCTTGTAAATAGTCTCTCTCCATCTTGACTGTAGATTCCCTTCAGGTACTGCAAGGCCGCAATTACATCCCCCCAAAGCTTTTCCTGAGTGCTCAGTGTGCACTGAGTGACCCTCTGAGTTCTGAGTTTCTCTGCCTCTTTGCATCAGAATGGAATTTCTGTAACGACTTCAGTGGCTAACTTGTACTTCACACACTTTCTCATTGTCTCTCAGTCAGATCAGCACTGCATTGGATGTACCAAGCAGTGGATGTGTTGCTGCAAGGACACAGCTTCAGCTTCCCATGAGGTGCCAGGCAAGCCCTTCCTATCAGTACTCTGCAACTGTACCAGTTACTCAAAGTTCCACTAAAACTCACCCTGAGCACTTCCCATCATGGGACATCCCATTTTCCATTTCCCACCATATCATTAACTTCTTCCTTATGTCCCATCTACATCTACCCTATTTCAGTTTAAAAGTGTTGCTCCTTGTCCAGTCACTCCAGGCCTTGATATAATGTCCCTCTCCAGCTTCCTTATCCATCCCTTTTACATATTGAAATGCTGCATTAAGGTCTCCTCAGAGCCTGTCTGAAAAAATTCAAGTCCCTCAGCCTTTCTCCATGGTAGGGACAATGCATCTGTGTGATCATTTCTGCAGCCCTTGTCTGGAGCTGCTCTAACAGGTCCATGCCTACTTTGAATTGAGGATTCCAGACTGGGTTCAGGGTTCCAGGTGGGATCTAACAAGAGCTGACCTGCTGCCTGTATTTCTGTTTGTGCAGACTAAGACATGATTGAATTTCTGGATGTCAAGAACACATTGCTGGCTCATGTCCAATTTTTCTACCTCTATGATTTGTGGTTCCTTCTGGTCTAAACTACTTCTCTTCCAGTGCTGGCCTTGGTGAAGTTCCTGAGTTTCACATGGTGCCATTCTCAAATCTGCCAAGATCCCTCTGAATTGAAACACTTTCCTTAAGCCTCATCTTGGTGTCATTCACTTGTTGAGTGTCCACTCAGTCCCACTATCTATGTTATTGATGATCATATTAACAAATATTCGTCCCTGTATTGATCCTTGCTGTACACAACTCATCACTGGTTTCCACTTGGACATTGAGCCCGTGAGTATAAATCCTTGGATGCTACCAAAATTCTCTTGAAAATCTCTCTAACTTGCAGGTGAGGAAGGAAGCCATGACTCCCCAACTGATCCCCTGACCATCAGATCCAGCTTTGCCCACACCTCCCTCCTGGCCTTGGTGCTCATTCTGCAGAAGGACAAATGACCTTAACTGACCAAAGGGCTTTTCCAGATCATGTAGAATCATGGAATCACTTAAGTATTTATTTAGACAACACCTTTAAGATTAAGAGGTCCAACCATTAACCCAGCTCTTCCAAGCTCAACACTAAACCATGTCCCAAAGTGTCACAACTAAATATCTTTTAAATCCCTCCAAGGATGGTGATTCCACCACAGCACTGGGCACATATAGTATCATGCTTAGCAATAAATCTGTGGACAGTGTTCCCAGTTTGGCCATTCTTCAGATACTTGGCGTTGGTCTGCTGCTGCCACAAGGTTCATTGACTTGGAACCACTTGGTTTTCTCTTTTTTCTTCCATTCCTTCATAGAATGTCGTGATCTTGACACCAGGATGTGTCACTCTCTTGCTATTCCAATTTTCTTCCTTTCCATTGGGTCAGCAGATCATAAGAACCACTCAGTGCTTAGTGCTGCTCATAACACCACACAGACCCACAGGCAGTGCTTGTCCTCTTTGCCCTGCTCCTTCCTAATCTGTCCAGGGCTTCATTGGAAAGTTTTTGAAGAGGTGGTGGCAAGAAAAGACAATGGGAAGGAAGAGAGGCAGCAGGTGTGGGCTGAGTGACCCAAAGGGCTGTCCAGAAGCAGCTGAGGGAGAGCTGGACTGCTGCAGGACACAGAAAGTTAACCTTGGAGTAGACAGGGCCAGTGAAGACGATTGGTTCATTCTACCAGTTCCAAGCATAGCAAGAATGATAAAAAGCAGCAATACCATGATAAAGCAGATTTAACTCTCCCATCTTAAAAAGCATCCAAACAACTTCTCCTAAATTTGTCTCACAGAACCATCCCTGAGCAACACCTCCCTCCCTGGGAATCTGGGGCGACCAAAAACAGGGAAAAGATGACACAGAGGCACAGACTGGGATGCAACAGAAATTTAATGAGTCAAAAGATGAGAACAAGGTCACTCTGAGTGGAGGCCTCAGTGCAGAGAGCAGCAGGGGCAGCTCAGAATCTCCATCACATGGCTGTGGCAGAGATCCCAGCAGGTTCCACCTGCCTGATCCAGAGAGGAAGCAGGGCCAGCAGGTCAGGATGGCTGAGTGGGACTCACAGCCCCGAGGAGCACAAGAAGTCACTCAGAGTGGTAGACAGAGCACTGATGCTCTATCCCTGGGCTGGTTCCATCCTGGAAGTCCCTGGGTTCCTTCCCCAGGGAAGGAAGCTTCCAGGTTCCAGCAGCTTCAGCAGGGGAGACTCCTGGTGCCACAGATGCCACTGCCCAGGCCAGAGAGGCCAAAGCCCCCAGAGCTGATGGGCACTCCCTGAGAGCTGAGGATGCTGCCAACAGCAGCAGAGCTGGAGGATCCCACGGCGGTGTTCTGGGGGAAGGAGCTGAGGATGGGCCCAGGCAGGGTCACCACCACGGGCGAGGGCTGGATGAACACGGTGGAGTCCTGGCACTGCCTGACACAGGGCTCATTGCAGCTGCTGCCCAGTGGGGTGGGCCCACAGGGCTGGCAGGGCTGGCACCGGGGGTAGCAGGACATGGCTGGGGGCTGCAGGTGCACCTGGGAGAGAGGGAACAGAGGAGCAGAACGTGAGGGGAGTTTGAAGAGCAGCCTCTCCACACCAGGAGGGAGATCCTTTCTCTCAGCCCCTATGAGCACCACCAAGAAGGCCAAAGCCAGGGATGACCCCTCTCCCAACCTACAGCTCAGGAGACACCTCAGTCTATATCCAGGATTGCTCCACAACATATCTCCCCTCTGCCACACAACCTCAAGACACAGCAGGGAACAAGGGCAAACATACCTGATAAGAAATCCCAGAGAATTACAAGGTGGAAGAGAAAAGGAAGGAGTAAAAGCACAAGGAGAACCCAAAGGAAGACAAGAAAGGGCTCAAAACTCACCTTGTACCCAACAAGATGGAGCTGAAGGAGTGGATGGGAGAGTGAGGAGAAGGTGCTGCTTTTATACTGCTCCTGCACCGCCCCAGGCCCACAGGCACTGCACAGGGGCATTAATTTTCCTACACACTCATCTCCAAAGCACACTGTCCTCCCAAATGCCCCAGGCTGTGCTTTGGTTTCTGTCAACGCTGCCATTTCATTTCCCCATTGCTGACATGACCATTAGGCCACAGACCATCTTTTGAAGTGTTGAGATGAGAAGCCTGAGGCTTTCCCCAGCACCATCACGTCAGTACAGGCAGAAGATGGGCCCCCATGTGCTCCAGAGGGCTGTGGGCAAATGTGTGGGGTGTTTCTACAAACCCCTGTGAGGAAACATGGTCGTATCTTCCCACAAAAGCAATGCCCTCATGAGTACCTGAAATCTTCCCTCAGTGTGTTTGTGCTGCCTCCCTCTCCCTCCCTGCTGCCTCCCTGCTCAGGCCTCATTGGGCATTGCCTCTCTAGGCAGGGTTGGTGCATTGCTGGTTTCCAATGGCTTTGCCCAAGGAAATCTTCTCCTTCAGGAAAGACATCTCCTGGTTTATTTGGCAGAGTTGTCTCCTCTCACTGCCATCTCTGGGGGAGCCCAGCCTGTGCTCTCAGCAGGCTTGTGGAAGGAGGTTGTTGCCCACTCTAATCCTGTGATTCCTGAAGTATCCCATTAGGGTTGGGCCTCACTGTCCTCTGTGTCAGAGGGGTCTGATGACAATTTTCTGTACATTTTCTACCATAATCTGCAGGATACACTAGCACAGGCCACTTTTTCAGTACACATTGTCAATCCTGCAAAAATCCCTGACCTGTGAGGGAGCTGCCAAGCATCCCTTTTCCTTGGGCCAGGATGGAGCTGCCCTTGCTGGAGGGGAACTCAGCCCTGCCTTGGACAGCCCTGCAGACATCACACCCTTCTGCCTTGGCCTTGCACCAAAAGGCTGACACAGCCAACCCACAATTAGAGCATGACTTGTCACTGGTAGGGAGAGTCTCTCCCTGGAAATTTGCCTACTGAAGGCATTCCCTTGCCCTCTGGGGCACACCCCAGCTGCCTCCATGTCTGCGGGGCAGGGAAGTGCATCAGTCCTTGGTGTATTTTGAGAGCTGGTTTTGTAGCCAGGGCTCTTCTGAATGCATCCCCTCCCTGAGCATCCCCAGGGATGTGGCACTGCAGGATCCTGCCAGGCCTCAGGGTCCTGCCAGGCCTCAATCCTTTGGGTAACTCCACTTCTTTTCCAGGAAGACCATCTTCAAGTACTGGTCTATCCCCACACCCTAGCAGGCAACTCCAAAGGCCATTGCTCTCAGCCTGACCTGCTTGGCAGCACAGGAGTGTTCTCAGCACTGAGTTTTGAAAAATTGGGGAGGATTTTGTGTGCTCCCCAGGTCAGGGTGCAGCCAAAATGCATCATGGGGTGAGGAGAAGGGGAGAGTGATGTTCCAGCAGCCAACATATCTCTAAGATGCTGAGAGCAGAGGAACCTGAGCCCACAGGATTTGTTGGATGATCAAAGGGTTTTTGATAGGACAGTTCTCTCCTTCCACAAGCCTGTGGAGAGCACAGGCCTGGGCTGCCCCGGAGATGGTAGTGAGAGGAGACAAACTCTGTCAAATAAACCAGGAGATGTCTTCCCTGAAGGAGAAGCTTTCCTTGGCAAGCCATTTGAAACCAGCAATGCACCAAAGCTCAAAGCTGCCCAGAGAGACAATGCCCAGTGAGCTGTGGCCTGAGCAGGGAGGCAGCAGGGAGGGAGAGGGAGGCAGCACACCCACACTGAGGGAAGTCTTCAGGTACTCATGAGAGGATGGCATTGGTGGGAAGACATGACCATGTTTCCTCACAGGGGTTTGTAAAAACACTCCCCACTTTTTTGCCCACAGCTGCAGCCCTCTGGAGCACATGGGGGCCCATCTTCTGCCTGTACTGACGTGATGGTGCTGGGGAAAGCCTCAGGCTTCTCATCTCAACACTTCAAAAGATGGTCTGTGGCCTAATGGTCATGTCAGCAATGGGGAAATGAAATGGCAGCGTTGACAGAAACCAAAGCACAGCCTGGGGCATTTGGGAGGACAGTGTGCTTTGGAGATGAGTGTGTAGGAAAATTAATGCCCCTGTGCAGTGCCTGTGGGCCTGGGGCGGTGCAGGAGCAGTATAAAAGCAGCACCTTCTCCTCACTCTCCCATCCACTCCTTCAGCTCCATCTTGTTGGGTACAAGGTGAGTTTTGAGCCCTTTCTTGTCTTCCTTTGGGTTCTCCTTGTGCTCTTTCTCTTTCCCTTTCTCTTCCACCTTGTAATTCTTGGTATTTTTCATCAGATATCTCTGTCCTTGTTCCCTGTTGTGTCTTGAGGCTGCTTACCATGGGAGAGGGCAGATGTGTCGTGGAGAAAGGCTGGATATAGACTGAGGTGTCTCCTGAGCTGTAGGTTGGGAGAGGGGTCATCCCTGGCTTTGGCCTTCTTGGTGGTGCTCATAGGGGCTGAGAGAAAGGATCTCCCTCCTGGTGTGGTGAGGCTGCTCTTCAAACTCCCCTCACGTTCTGCTCCTCTGTTCCCTCTCTCCCAGGTGCACCTGCAGCCCCAAGCCATGTCCTGCTACACTCGATGCCAGCCCTGCCAGCCCTGTGGGCCCACCCCGCTGGGCAGCAGCTGCAATGAGCCCTGTGTCAGGCAGTGCCAGGACTCCACCGTGTTCATCCAGCCCTCGCCCGTGGTGGTGACCCTGCCTGGGCCCATCCTCAGCTCCTTCCCCCAGAACACCGCCGTGGGATCCTCCAGCTCTGCTGCTGTTGGCAGCATCCTCAGCTCTCAGGGAGTGCCCATCAGCTCTGGGGGCTTTGGCCTCTCTGGCCTGGGCAGTGGCATCTGTGGCACGAGGAGCCTCCCCTGCTGAAGCTGCTCCCTGCACTGTGGCCTCCATATGGATCCCCCTCTTTTCCCTATTTTGAGTCATTAAATTCTGCTGCATCCCAGCCTGTGCCTCTGTGTCATCCTTTGCCCAAGGCAGAGATGTTGCCCCAGGGGTTTTTCTGGGGGGTGTTTTTGAGGCTGGTTTTGGACTGGCTGTCAGCACAGGCTGGCACTGGGAGTGCTCAGTGTGCACTGAGGGACCCTCTGGGTTCTGATTTTCTCTGCCTCTTTGGATGAAAATAGAATTTCCCACCATTTTCCTCCACTTTGTTTGCACTTCTTTTCCTTTCTCAGCTCATCACTGTGATACAAGTACTCAGCAGTGAATTTGTTACTGTCCAGACAGAGGTACTGGATTCCCATGAGACTCCAGCAGATCCCTTGGATCTGAAAGGTTTCTCAAAGAGAGGAACAGAGGGCATTTGGCTGCCTTCTCACAGACTCCTGTTATCATGGGAGCACAGAATGGATCTGGGTGGAAGAGATCATTGTGATTTAAATAGTCCAACTCTTTTGCCATGACACAAACATCCTTCACTGCATCACATAAGGTTGGAGCAAACCTGTCCTTGAACCCTTCCCAAGTTGGGACACCCCATCATTCTTTAGGCAACATTTCCCAGTCTCTTATCCCAGTCATCACAGTAAAATTTTTCCTCATGTCTCTTCTGTATTTATCTTATTTCAGTTTCAAACTCTTCTCTTTGTCCAATTATTGCATGTTTTGAGAAAATACCTCTCTCCAACTTCTTCATTCATCCCCTTTACATATCAAAAGGTGTCCCCAGAGCCTGCTCTTCTCCTGCTTGAAAAAATCAAATCCCTCAGCCTTTCTCCATGGTAGGGACAATGCATCCATGTGATCATTTCTGCAGCCCTTGTCTGGAGCTGCTCTAACAGATCCATGTCTACTTTGGATTAAGGACTCCTAACTGGATTCAGGGTTCCAGGTTGGGTTTAAGAAGAGCAGATAATGTGGAGAATCTCCTCCTTCACCTGCTGGCCATGTTTCTGTTTGTGCAGCCCTGAACCTGATGGAATTTCTGAGCTGCAAACACACATTGCTGACTCATGTCCACTTTTCAATCTCCAGTGTCCCCATGTCCTTTATTAAAGGTCTGCTCTCAGTCCTTTCTTCTCCCAGACTGTTCTGATATTGTGGATTTCCAGAATGCAACTTTCTGGGGAGAGTTTATGGGGACAGAGAGGCAGGGAGGGGCATCAGGTGTGGGCTGAGGGTCTCCAAGGGCTGTGCAGGAGCAGCTGAGGGAGGGGAATGGCTGAACTGCTGCAGGACGCGGGTGGGCATGGTGACACACATCCCCAGAGAGTCCAGATTTGAAGCTGTTGCTGTTGAGACAGTCACAACACCCAGAAGAACACCATCCACTTCAGAAGGCTTCTCACTGTTTATTTTAACAGCTTCCTGTCTTTTATACCTTCTCACAAAGTTTATACCCATTCATTGGCTACAATAAATCAGCATAATGTTCATTGGTGCAGGGAGATCTCCACCACTGTTTTCTGCCAATATCCAACTCAAGGCCCCCCTGTTTATCCTTTCTTCTCCTTGGTTTCCATATCAACAACCTTGGTAGGACTCCTTTCGGGGCAGAGGTGACTCTTAGCAGCTTCTCTTCTTCAGCTAGTTCTTTCTGGCTAACAGACCAGCTGTCAGCCCCTTCCACATGATGGTGGCTTTGTAGCAGTCAACCCTGTCCCATGGTTCAGTGTGGAAGATCAGACAGCTACAGAAGCAGAGCTGGGCAGTGCCACCAACCTTTTGGCCCTGGTAGAATGAAAACTGAGGGGGAGATAAACTCAAGGCAAGAACAGAAGTGAAGACATCATGTCTGGTCACTCTGACCCCCTGATGCTGACCACTCTGATGAGGGAAGATTAACAAGGACTTTGCTGGTAAAAGAGGTAACAAGGACATTACTAGTGTGAGAATGATAATCAAGAAGATTTTGTTTTTAAAGGGACTAGGACAAAGTGGTCCGAGAGGAAGATTTTGTACGAATGTAGTGGCCTATAAATATTTGTGTAATAAACTGGCTTTCCTCTGCTGGCATCAGTTCATGTCTGTGAATCCCCACACTCCAGTCTCTGAAAAGGATGAGGTGCTTTTGTGGTAATACCATCAAAACAGGTGGAGCTGCCAGGAGTGTTCCTGGACACCAAGGAGTGTCATCAACATCCTGGGCTATCAGAGCACAACTGTGAACAGGATATTAATGGGAGCAAAGTTCCCACTTTGCTCAGCACTCCCCAGATGGCATCAAGCATGCTGTGCTGCCTACTGGACTGTAACTCAAAAACATCTCCAGCAAGGGAAGTGAAATACATGAAGATTGACCAGGGTGGTGAGTAAGCTGGAACATTTACTTGTGGATGAGAAGCTGAGGGCACAAGCTTGCTGACAACATGAGAAAACTTGAAAGATTTGTTGGGAGAACTAAAAGTATTTTTGGAGTATTGGTGGTCATTGAACTGTGTGGGGCAATTCCTGCACATAGAGAGATGCAGAGTAATTTAAAAAGGTGACACTAAATATGAGTAAACAATGCTGTGTTAACATAATGAATGTGATGTTGACAACCATGACAACACCTCTTCCAACAACACCCTCCCAGAACCACACAGCAACAGCTCTTTCACTGGATATGTTGGGTGAGAAGGTGCAGGGGAAAGGATGACACAGAGGCACAGACTGGGATGCAGCAGAGCTTTAATGAGTCAAAAGGTGAGAAAGAAGTCACTCTGAGTGGTAGAGAGAGCAATGATGCTCTATCCCTGGGCTTGGACCATCCTAGGAGTCCCTGGGTTCCTTCCCAGGGAAGGAAACTTCCAGCTTCCAGCAGCTTCAGCAGGGGAGGCCACAGATGCCACTGCCCAGGCCAGAGAGGCCAAAGCCCCCAGAGCTGATGGGCACTCCCTGAGAGCTGAGGATGCTGCCAACAGCAGCAGAGCTGGAGGATCCCACGGCGGTGTTCTGGGGGAAGGAGCTGAGGATGGGCCCAGGCAGGGTCACCACCACGGGCGAGGGCTGGATGAACACGGTGGAGTCCTGGCACTGCCTGACACAGGGCTCATTGCAGCTGCTGCCCAGCGGGGTGGGCCCACAGGGCTGGCAGGGCTGGCACCGGGGGTAGCAGGACATGGCTGGGGGCTGCAGGTGCACCTGTGAAAGAGTGAAGAGAGAAGCAGACTCAGGGCTGAGTGAGGGGACACTGTTCATCCATCATCTGGAGAAAAGCCAGAAGCGCAAAATTGCACAATGATGTTTAGAGACACCCACCAGCCTCAATTCCTACTCAGCCATAAGGAATCCCCCTAAGAGCGACCAAGCCTGGGCCCTTCCACAGCTCAGGATACATCTAAGTCAAAACCCAGCCTCTCTATATGCCCAAGTTCTGCCCCTTCCCTCTCCCATAACAAGCTGCTCTCCACAACCCACATGGAACCACAGGGGCGGATAGGCTCCGAAAACTCAAAGGAAGAATAAAAGAAAGGGCTTCAGACTCACCTTGTTCTCAATGAGATGGAGGTGGGAGGAGTGAATGAGAGAGCAAGAAGAAGGTCCCCCTTTTATACAGCTCCTGCACTGCCCCATTCCCCCAGGCACTGCACAAGGACAGTAATTTTCCAACACATTCACCTCCAAAGCAAAATACCCGCCCTAACGCCACACGTTGTGGTTTGGTTTCCATCCAGGCTGCCATTTCACTTCCTCATTTCTGACACACTTGCTCTGTGCTGCAGCTCCTTTCACGTGTGCCAGGCCAGGCTTGAGCACTCCCGGGATCAGAGGTGTCCCTGCAGGCACAGGAGGGGCCCCCAGGCCAGAGAGTCCCTGCAGGCAGGGGAGGTTGCCTCAGGGCAGTGCCTTGCCCCTGTTGGCAGCTGCCTCTGCAGGGACAGCCCTGCTGACACATTTCCCTTCACAGGGAAAAGCAAGGCACAATTCTTCCCAAGGGTTTCTGAGATTCACATTCTCTGAACCTCAGAGAAAGGGAAAACACGTTTCTTATCACTTGCTGTGCCTGTGTTTGTGCAAAAGTAGAATGCAATATGGAGATTGTTTACCCACAGTGGTGGTGTTTTGTTTCCTTGGGCTGTCAGGGCCAGGTGTGTGTGTGTGTCAGGACTGTCACTGACAGCCATGAGATTCTGTGCAGTGTGAGCAGAATGAGTGCTTGGCAGATTCAGTTGAGATGAAATGTATATAGCATAGTATAATAAAGTAATTAATTATTTCTGATATCAATGGAGTCAGAAACATCATTTTCTCTCCCCTTCGTTGGAGTTGCCTTTGATTTACACCAGTCAGGTATCTGGCAGGATGGAGGCACCTGTGACAAGTAAAAGAAGTTAGAAAAGCTGGCAGCAGCTTAGGCATCCTGTGGGCAAGGATTAAGAAAGGTCCAGGAAAAACACAAGAAACCAAGAGGACCTCTGAGCACAGGGGATGTGCTTAAGGGGTACAAAACCAGGCCACATCAAGGAGTGCTGCACTTCCCTGCCCTGCAGACATGGAGGGAGCTGGGATGCATCCCAGAGGGCAAGAGAATGCCTTCAGTAGGTAAATTTCCAGGGAGAGACTCTCCCTACCTGTGGCAAGTCATGCTCTAATTTTGGGTTGGCTGTGTGTCAGCCTTTTGGTGAAAGGCCAAACCAGGAGGGTGTGATGTCTGCAAGGATGAGTCTCCCTCCAGCAAGGGCAGTTCCTACTATGCAAAGAGAAAACATCTCCAACACTGGACTGTAGCCAAGCCCAGAGCTCCCAACAGCCACATTCACACCTTGCCCTCAGCAGGACATTACTGTCTGCCAAAGAAGGTGGAAATCAGTGTTACCATTTTTCCCTGGTCCCATGATCCCTTCCTTCCAGAGACACCTCCAGCACATCTTCTGCCTGTGCTGATGCGTCCCTGCATGGGAAATCCTTCAGTCTTTCATCTCAATACTTGAAAGGAATCCTTGGATGCCTAATGATCACGTCAGGAATGAGGCAAACAAATGGCAGTGTTGATGGAAATAAAAGCACAGCCTGTGGTGTTAGGGAAGATATTTTGCTTTGGAGGTGAGTCTGTAGGAAAATTACTACCCTTGTGCAGTCACTATGGGCCTGGGGCAGTGCAGGGGCAATATAAGAGAGAGCTCATCCTCACTCTCTCATCCACTCCTCTTGCTTCAGTCTGCTTGGATCAAGGTGAGTTGGGTCACTTTTCTCCTCTCCTTCCTCCTCCTCCTCCTGTTTTCCAGTGCATACCTGTCACTTGGTCCTTTGCTGCATCGTGGGGCTGCTCTGTGAGATGTGGAATGTGAGAGAGGGTCACAGGGAGGGAGGCTGGGGCTTTGCTGAAGTGAGTGATAGTCTGGGCAGGAGCATTCTGAGATTGGTTGCTCTTGGCAGGGAACCTGTGGGCTAAACCTTATCACTCTCTACAATTTCCTGAATGTTACCTGTAGTCAGGTGGGGTTGGGCTCTTTCTCCAGGCAGCACTGACAGAATGAGAGGTCACAGTCTCAAGGTTCATCAAGGGAAATATAGGTTGGATACTAGGAAATAGTTTTTCATGCAAAAGGTGATGAAGTTCTGGAATGGTCTGCCTGAAGAGATGGTGGTCACCATCCCTGGATGTGTTTAACAAAGCCTGGATGTGGCACTGGGTGCCAGGGTTTAGTTGAGGTGTTGGGGCTGGGTAGGATGATCTCGAAGGTCTCTTCCAGCCTTGTGATTCTGTGATTCTGTGAAATGTGAGGAAGAACCTGTGGACATCCCTGCATCTCCAGCTTGGATGGAACCACGGCGTGGTGAGGCTGCCCTTCAAACACCTCTCATGCTCTGCTCCCCCCTTCCCTCTCTCCCAGGTGCACCTGCAGCCCCCAGCCATGTCCTGCTACCCCCGGTGCCAGCCCTGCCAGCCCTGTGGGCCCACCCCGCTGGGCAGCAGCTGCAATGAGCCCTGTGTCAGGCAGTGCCAGGACTCCACCGTGTTCATCCAGCCCTCGCCCGTGGTGGTGACCCTGCCTGGGCCCATCCTCAGCTCCTTCCCCCAGAACACCGCCGTGGGATCCTCCAGCTCTGCTGCTGTTGGCAGCATCCTCAGCTCTCAGGGAGTGCCCATCAGCTCTGGGGGCTTTGGCCTCTCTGGCCTGGGCAGTGGCCTCTGTGGCATCAGGAACCTCCCCTGCTGAAGCTGCTGGTGATGATTCCAGGGTGTGAACCTAAGGACTCAGCAGGATGGTTCTTCACTGGGGATGGAGCATTGGCTTGTTGCTTCCTGAGGGGCTGAGCAAGCCCAGCAGCCCTTGCAGAAGGACTCTTGGCAAGCACAGCCCATCCCTGCCTCTGTCCCCTGCCACTCTCTCCTTTCCCTCCTGTGTCCCTGTTCCCTTGTGCTCCCTGGGGCTGTGAGTCCCACTCAGCCATCCTGGGGAGCACCTCATGGCTCTGCTCCCTCTCTGGATCAGGCAGGTGGAACCTGCTGGGGCACAGATTCCCTTCTGTCCCTCGTGCTCTCTGCACTGGGACCTCCAGATGGACCAACCTTGTTTCTGTGTTTTGTCTCATTAAATTTCTGTTGCATCCCAGCCCGTGTGTCTGTGTCATTCTTTCCTCTGCAGTTTCTTTTTCAACATGCCCAGGGGAAAATATGTTTTTAAGAGCTGTTTTTGTGAGGGTTTGCTTGGGATGAATATGCAGTGATGGATAATTGTGACGGTGTTCACAGGGATCCGAGGTTGAGGAAAGCGACAAGAATCTGACTCCATGTTTCAGAAGGCTTGATTTATTATTTTATGATATATATTCTATTAAAACTATACTAAAAGAATAGAAGAAAGGATTTAATCAGAAGGCTGGCTAAGAATAGAAAAAAAAAAGAATTAATAACAAAACCTTGTGGCTCAGACAGAGAGTTGGAGCCAGCTGACTGAGATTGGCCATTAATTAGAAACAACCACATGAGACCAATCCCAGATGCACCTGTTGCATTCCACAGCAGCAGATAACCATTGTTTGCATTTTGTTCCTGAGGCCTCTCAGCTTCTCAGGAGGAAAAATCCTAAGGAAAGGATTTTTCAGAAAATAGTGTGTCTAGAGATAATAGCATTGTGTAGGTTTTACACAAGATGGAGTTCAATTTCACCAAATTAACCCTTCTATGAATTCTTTGCAGTTGGAGCTAGGATGGTGCTGATAACACAGAAATATTTTGGGTTTTTCTGGGCAGTGCTTGCCTGGCATCAACCCTGTCTCTCCACCCTCCTCTACAAAAAAGCTCATGAAGGTGGATGTGGTCAAGAGCATGGGAGAGGACATAGCCAGGCTGGCCGACCCACACTGACCAAAGGGATATTTGATACCATGAGACATCATGGTCAGCAAAAAACACTGAGAGAAAGGAGGAGGGGGCTGGCAGGGGAGCATTTATTAATAGATTGTTTGTCAAGAAAGAAACTAAGTGTACTTTGGTCCTGCTTCCCAGGAGAGGCTGGGCATTGACAGTTGATGGAAGATGACAATAAAACTATTTTTTCCCGTGTTTTTGCTTTTCTTCATTAAATTACCTTTATCTCCACACATAGTATATTAATTTTGTCTTCTCCCACCATACTCTTTGAGGAGAGGGAGTGATTGAACATTTTGATGGGCACCTGGGGGCTAGGAAAGATGAAACTGTGCAGGGGATGAGCAAATAGACCTCTCCATTCTCATCCATGAGTGATGCCAGGTTGTTTTGTTGTGCGGGCTCACAAAGTCCTTTTTCATCTTAGTGTGAGGCATTGAAAAATACTCATTAACTCTATTGACTTAATGTGGTGTTTGAGGTATCTGGTGTCAGGGTGGTGCAAGAAGAGAGAATTTTTTGGTGTGGCAACAGTGAAATTTATCCTGAGGTGGCTGGTGACAGCTTTTAACACAACTCTGGATCTTGACCAGCACTATCAGAGGACAGGGGTCCAAATCACTTCTGAGAATGTCACCATGCATCTGAACTGCATTTAAGAACACAGTAGTCGGGGCAGACACCCAAAACCACACCTAAGAACACCAGGAACCAAAACAACACCTATGGTAATTGTCCCAGTAGTGGAAAAAAATCGTGGACAAGGAGGTGAATGGGACCATGTCACTGGTGAATTGAGTGAAGAGGAGAAAAGAGGAAAAAATCACAAGTTGTATAAATGCAGTCAACCACTACCTTGTACCAGCAGACCAATACCCAGCCAGGCTCTGGAGAACACCTACTTTGGAGAAACTGCCTACAGTTTTTTGCTGAGCATGTTCTATGGCATGGCACAGCCCTTTCATCAATTCAGCTGAACCAGTGGGAGGATTTTCCCACTTGATTTTTCTTCCCTGGTACACTAGCAATCCTTGGACCTCTCACAATTTTATGTTATTCAGAGTATTATTCCATGAACTGTCAGTTTCAGTCCTTCAGTGGTGTTTGCAGTCTCTGGCAGTAGGGAACATACTGGAATTCAGTGGAAAACCCATTTAGGGGCCGAAAAGTGGGAAGATCTGCTGAGGAGTCTCCCTGAGGCTGATGGTGTTGCCCTGACTGCCCTCTGATCCAGCAGGATGGCTCAGTGCAGGGCCCCCTAACTGGACACTGACAGAGTGGCTGCTGGAATTGAGGACATCCCTCTGTCTGTCCTGGATTGCCCAAACCCTGCCAGGGGGCTCAGAGACCTTGGCACAGAGCCCAAGACACCTGTGACTTTGATTAAGAAAAAATTACCAACCTTATATAAGGATCTGCAAGCCACAAAAGTCTAAGTAGAATAATAGTTTGTCACAGGGTGGAAAATAGATTTTTTGAGGTTTTTGGAATGGGGGTTCAGGAGGCAAGATGGAGGAATCTGGGTGTGTCCAGCCTTTCTCCTTCTTCTTCTCGGCCTCCATCTTCTGCTGTTATGCTGGCACTTTTGGATTGGTTTAGAGTAGAAGCTCACTGTCTAACATGTGTGATAGGTATTGGGAAGTTATGGTAAATAATGTACACGTAGTTTTTAGTATAAAAAGATAACACCAGTGGGCCTCTGTCTGACCTTCTGAATGGACCTCAGCAGGCCAGAGAAAGTTTTATAGATAAGAAACAATAAACAACCTTGAGAATGAGAACTGAAGAGTTCTGACTCCTTCTTCGACCACCAGGCTGGGAAAAGAGACTTTCTAACACATCTTGGGGTCACTTTGACCAGCAGAAGTCCCAAGAGGTGGCTGACACAATGGTCTCAGTTTTACTGGGGCACCGACAGACAAATTAAACATTAAGGGTTGAGAAAATCGCCCCTTTTGCCAGGACAGCATCTCTGATGGAACTCTAGCCAATGAACTCTGTTGAATCATTCCATCCAGCCCTAGATAGGTATAGAAGTTTGAAAAACAGAGGATCACCCTCAGAGCTATCCTGTGATAATGGTCCTCGTACAAGCATATCCAATAACCTCCTATGTCTTTTTGTGAGGGCATGATGTGAGGGCATTTTGTGAGGGCAGGGGAAATGATGACAAAAAGGCAATGGCTCAAATGCAATAGAACTTTATTGAGTCAAAAGATGAAAAACTACGTAAATATGAGTTAAAGGAGCACCAGAGGCAGACAGGAGTCTGCACCAAATAACTGTGGTGGAGATCTCAGAAGATGTCCATCTGCCTGATCCAGAGAGGGAGCAGGGCCAGCAGGTCCTCCCCTGGATGGGTGTGTGGGACTCAGTGCCCCAGGGAGCACAAGGGAACAAGGAGAGGGAGACAAAAGAGGGCAAGAGGGCAGAGGCAGGGATGGGCTGTGCTTGCCAAGAGTCCTTCTGCAAGGGCTGCTGGGCTTGCTCAGCCCCTCAGGAAGCACCAAGGCGATGCTCCATCCCCAGTGAAGAATCATCTTGCTGAGTCCTTAGGTTCACACCCTGGAATCATCACCAGCACCTTTAGCAGGGGAAGCTCCTCCTGCCACAGAGGCCACTGCCCAGGCCAGAGAGGCCAAAGCCCCCAGAGCTGATGGGCACTCCCTGAGAGCTGAGGATGCTGCCAACAGCAGCAGAGCTGGAGGATCCCACGGCGGTGTTCTGGGGGAAGGAGCTGAGGATGGGCCCAGGCAGGGTCACCACCACGGGCGAGGGCTGGATGAACACGGTGGAGTCCTGGCACTGCCTGACACAGGGCTCATTGCAGCTGCTGCCCAGCGGGGTGGGCCCACAGGGCTGGCAGGGCTGGCACCGGGGGTAGCAGGACATGGCTGGGGGCTGCAGGTGCACCTGGGAGAGAGAAATGAGAAGCAGAACAGAAACTGTGGATGAAGAGCAGTCTTGCACTCAATTAAGAGTGAGATAAGTCGGAGAAAAAAGACAAGTTGGAGAAAAGAGCTGGTAACATTGCAGTGAGATCCACAGGTTTCCCATTCCTTTCAGCCCAAAAGAACCCCCTGGACAGCAACCAAGCCCAAAGAGGTTCCTTCCTCGCCCATTGCCATGAGACACTTTAACAAATTTCAGCCTCTGGTGATGACAGAACTTCCTCCTCTTCCCTCTCCTATTATAGCAGTTCCAAGACCCCACATAGGACCCCACATAGACACTTAACCAAGTTTCTGATGATGACAGAATTTCCTCCCCTTCCCTATCCCATGACAGCAGTTCCAAGACCCCATGTAGGAGTGGAGCAGGTATGAGCTGAGGTGCATTGGAGGAATAGGAAGAGAAAGAGGAGCAAAAGCTTCAGACTCACCTTGTATTGAAGGAGATGGAGGTGAGAGGAGTGGATGAGACAGTGAGGAGAAGGAGCTGCTTTTATACTGCTCCTGCACTGCCCCAGGCCCACAGACATTGCACGACAGCAGTAATTTTCCTGCAGACTCACCTCAAAAACAAAATGTTCTACCTGGTGGCGCAGGTTGTATTCTGGTTTCTGTCAACCTGTGCTGCCATTTAATTTCCTCATTTTCCACATTCCTGCTCTGCTTTCATGTGCTGAGATGAGGCACCCAAGGATATCCTTGGTGATGCTGTGTCAGTGAAGGCAGAAGATGTGTTTGAAGTGTGGTGGGGTCCCGTGAGCACTGGGGATCTTGGCTTGGAGTGAATTGCAATTTTATACAGCTCCCCTTGTAGCAAGAATTTTCAGCTCTCTTCCTATTATTGAGCTTTTTTCTGGGGAGAATGTTTGCCAGTTTGTCTGAGTATGCAGGACTAGGGACAATCAAAGCCTGGCTGGGTTTGAACCAGAGCAGAATACAGAGAATACAGAATATAGAATACAGCAGAACCAGAGCAGGCAAAATACACGATGGGCACAAGAAATTCTTCCAGGTAGATGAGAAGTCCAAAGGCTGACTGGAGCAGCCTCACTGAGGACACGGGTTACAGGAAAAGTGGAGGTACTCAAGGAATCCTTGGCCTTGGTTTTTATTAGCAGGAATTGCTGTCAAGAGATTGGGCCACTGGGAAAGTCACCAGCAGGAAAGGTTTACCTGCACAAGTCCTACTGGGGGAAGAAAAATCTCCTCCCCACTACAGGCTGGAGACGATTTGCTCCTAAAGAGCTTCACAGCAGAGGCTCTGGAGGGCACCACGGGACAGCCCAGGGCCCTTGTGGAAATGGCATCTGACAGTATCCTGGGCATCATATTTCAGATGATGGAAGGTGATCTCAGAAGTGTGGAGATAGAGGAGACAATGCCGCTCTCAATCTTCACCTACAAGAACTCCCAGGCTGCTGCATCCCTTAAAAGAGTTCTGAGAAGGTGGGGGAGCCTTCTCAGCAGTGAATGGGTGTCAAAAAAAAGACTGTCTGAAAAGAGTCAACCAGTGAAAGCTTGCTAATGCATTCTGGATCATGGTTTCTATAAAGTGAATTACTGACTGTCTGGGGAACTGGGCCACAGAGGCCCTCTAGCACTCAAGAAGAACAAACAGCAAGATCTGCACTTGGAAATTAAAAACTTCTTCCAGCAGTATGGGCTGGAGACTGAACTGTGCTACAGTCCTAGAGTTTCAGCTCTCTTTTCTCTCGTGAGGATGCCTTGGGGAGAGGCTTGGAGGGTGCAGTGGATGCACAAACCTCATCCTGCTGGCCAAAGGGACCTTGCTGTGTTGAGGAGCTCTCCTGAATGCTCTGTGGAGGGATAGGAGGGGTTGCAGAAAAAAATCTCCCCACTGGTTGGGACTCATCAATGGTCCCTCATCAATGGTGTATAGGAATGTGTCACCTTGTTGATGGAGTGACAAAACTATCCTTTGTCCCCTTTAAAGGGAAAGAAGCCCAGAAGTTTCTCTCCTCAATTGGGTAAAAAGACATTTTATAGGTCTAGGGGACTTCACCTCAAATTTAAGGATAACCAATTGGACAGGGGCCAAAAAGTCCCACCTGAACAATTCACTAGAAAAAGAAGAGAACAAAGAAATGAATAGCTTTTGTGAGGTGTTTTACCAGCAGCAAGAACCTCTTGCACCTGGATTGGTTTTTCTCTGTAAAGAGCTTTGTTATTTTGCCTTTTATTAAACCTTTTTGTTTCCAACACTGCAGCAGAAGCCATCCTGCTGATTTTATTCTTCCAAAGGTGGCTGAGCTATCCTGGGTGAGTAATAGACCTCCAAGAGCTTTTGAGACCTGGCTTGAGGAGGCAACTATTACTCCTGTGCATTGAGAATTCTCTTGGCATCTGTGCTTCAGCACTCCTTGTTTACCATGCCCAAAAAGACTTGTTTGGAGAGCAACACAGCAACCCTTGGGGAAGCAGGAACTTGTCCAGCTCCCTAGTAAATGAGATCTGTCAGTGACAGCCCTGCAGTGCCACGCACCTCAGAACACTGAGGGAGGGGATGTGCTCAGAAAAGCCCTGGGTACCAAACCTGCTCTCAAACCACATTAAGGACTGATGCACTTCCCTGCCCTGCAGACTTGGAGGCAGCTGGGATGCATCCCAGAGGGCAAGGGAATGCCTTCAGTAGGCAAATTTCCAGGGGGAGACTCTCCCTACCTGTGGCAACTCATGCTCTAATTTTGGGCTGGCTGTGTGTCAGCCTTTTGGTGTGAGGCCAAGGCATGAGAGTGTGATGTCTGCAGACCCATGGCCCTTGCAGGGACACAATTGCCCTCCAGCAAGGGCAGATCCATCCCTAACCCAGGAAAAGTGGTGCAAGAACTGGGCTGTACCCAAGTACACAGCTTCAGGCAGCCACCACAGCCATTGCTGACAGCATGAGCATCTCGCCAACACTCCCATAGCTTTAGGGGCTCACAGGGCAGTCAACATGTTTTGCAAAAGTCTCTCATGCTGGTCAGGGTTTAAGGCATGCAGCCAAAGCTCATGGCACTGTGAGGAGAATGGGACAAACAAGGTGCTGTGCCAAGCTCCAACACACCCCTCATGTAGTGAGGGGAGACCACACCAGAATGGTGATCATGGTCCTTAGGAAAGATGACATTTTCTTTCTTCATGGTGACTGAAGGCAGTGATTTGAGACCCCCCAGAGGCTGCCATGAGAGGGGATGACTCTTCCAAGTAAATCTGTAAAGGATTGAGGGAGAAGGATAAGTCATGTCATTAGGCAAAGGAGCCTTTGTGCACCTAGGACATACTCCTGCACTGGCAGGGGGAGAGCCAAACCTTTCTGTAATGGGGTTTGAAAAGAACATCACCAGATTTCCCAGTTCCATGTCCTACATCTGCACAGACCCCTCCTGCACCTGAGGGTACATCTTCTGGTGACAGGTGCATGATCCATCTTGGGAAATCATTGTATCTGTCATCCTGGAACTTGAAAGGAGACTACATAGCATAATGGGTGCGTCAGAAACGAGGAAATGCACTGGCAATGGTGATGGAAAACAGAACACAACCTGGGGCATTAGGTGGGATATTTTGCTTTGAAGATGAGTCTGTTGGAAAATTACTATCCTCATGCAGTGACTGTGGGCCTGGGGCAGCACAGGAGCACTATAAAAGGAGTTCCATCTCCTCACTGTCTCATCCACTCCTCTCCTGCACACAGTCTCCTTGGGAACAAGGTAAGTCTGAAGCTCTTTATTCTTCTTTTATTCATTCTCATCATTGTGCTTCCATGGGATTTTTCAGCACAAAGTTGTCTCTTTGTCCTGTACCTGATTCTGGGGTCCTTGCTTTCTGTACCATTCCCTTGCTCTCTATGGGACAGGGGAAGATGCAAAAGGGGGGACATGGCGAGAGGTTGGAGCTCAGTTAGGTGTCTCCTTTGGTGTGGGCTAGGAAGGGATCTCCCAGAGCTCAGTTGTGTTTTGCAGGTCTCTTTAGGGCTTTGGAGAACTGTGGAAACCCAGGGCACGAGGAATATTTTTCTGTCTGCTCTGGCATGTCCTTGTGCCCAGGGAAGCACTGACTTGGACCCTCATTCATGGAGAAAACTAAATTTCAAGATAGACTGGAATCCACAAAAGTGTAAAATAGATTATAGAGAGTACTGTATGTGTATTCCTTCATGAGAAATTGAGGTTTTGGGATTTTTAGTGTGTTGTGGATGGAAGCAAGATGGAGAGCACAGGGTGTCATCCGGGGTTTCTTCTTCATGCTTCTTCTTCCTTCTTCTTGGGTTTGGGTGGCATTTTGTAATTGGGCAGAAAAGTCCACTTTGGAATCAGTTATTGGGTAAAAAGGGAAAATAATCCAGGTGTCTGTCACTCTTGCACCGGGGTTGGGGCAGGAACAGGAGAGAGGCAGAGTGGTAGAAAAGGCAAAGAAGGTTTTATTCAAAAGAACCGAGTGGTTTTTATAGAGTGGTACAATAGATTCTATTCTATTGGATAACTAACAGAAACATCTTTCTCACCCACTGTCCTTGAGAGGAACAGAAAAATAAAGTAGAAAAACGGCATCTGCAAATTGTTTATACTCAACAAGTTATCACATCTTTCCAGCTCCCTATAACCTCTCACAACCTGCTGTGAGAAATGCTTGCCGTTCCTCTCTCTCTGTCCCATGGCATCCACAGATGTCAGTTCTTAATTGGATAGTTTAGTCTTAAAAGACCTTGTAACCAGAGATTGTTGGCCATTTTGTGCCTTCTAATGAAAGGCTGTCCAACTCACAGTAGTGAGATTGTTTTACTAATAAGAAATAATAAATATTTGAGGCCGAACATGAATTACTGCCCCAAGTGTGTTCAGTCCAGAGTCAGAAAAATGGATGACTGGTACCCTCACAGAGAAGGAGAAGCCTGTGGGCCTCCCTATGATCCTTCCAGCACTTTGTGTGAGCTGTATTCTCTCCTTTGTGGTGATGTTACAGGCTTGTAATCACTTATGCTTTTCTACTCCCTTCCCTCTCTCCCAGGTGCACCTGCAGCCCCAAGCCATGTCCTGCTACCCCCGGTGCCAGCCCTGCCAGCCCTGTGGGCCCACCCCGCTGGGCAGCAGCTGCAATGAGCCCTGTGTCAGGCAGTGCCAGGACTCCACCGTGTTCATCCAGCCCTCGCCCGTGGTGGTGACCCTGCCTGGGCCCATCCTCAGCTCCTTCCCCCAGAACACCGCCGTGGGATCCTCCAGCTCTGCTGCTGTTGGCAGCATCCTCAGCTCTCAGGGAGTGCCCATCAGCTCTGGGGGCTTTGGCCTCTCTGGCCTGGGCAGTGGCATCTGCGGCAGGAGGAGCTTCCCCTGCTAAAGGTGCTGGTGATGATTCCAGGGTGTGAACCTAAGGACTCAGCAGGATGGTTCTTCACTGGGGATGGAGCATTGGCTTGTTGCTTCCTGGAGGGCTGAGCAAGCCCAGCAGCCCTTGCAGAAGGACTCTTGGCAAGCACAGCCCATTTCTGCCTCTGTCCCCTGCCACTCTCTCCTTTCCCTCCTGTGTCCTTGCTCCCTTGTGCTCCCTGGGGCTGTGAGCCCCACACATCCATCCTGGGGAGCACCTGCTGGCCCTGCTCCCTCTCTAGAGCAGGCAGATGGACATTCTAGGGTTCTCAGAACCTTCTAGGGTTCTCAGCTCCAACCATGGGGCACAATCTCTTATCTGTCCCTCATGCTCACTGCACCATGACCATCGCTTGAAATGACCTAATTTCCCTCTCTTGTCTCATTAAAGTTATGCTGCATTTGAGCCATTGCCTCTGTGTCATTTTTCCTGCAGATGCTCTCCCAAGACAATCAGGGAAAGAGATGTTGCTCAGTCTTTGTTCTGGGAGGTGTTTGGGGATGGCTTTGAAGTGACTGGTAACACAGGCTTGCAGCAAGTTTCCTTAGTCAGACACTGGATTAATTTCTGCTTTCTAAATCTTGCAAAACTTGCAGGATGATGACATTCCAGATGCCAAAGGGATTTTATTGCTAATGGCATCCAGGGCCAGCTTTAATCTTTGTGGATGGAAAGTTCACTTGGAGCATCACTCTTTCTCTAGTGCACCAGGATAACTTGGTCCATATCTGCCAATCCTTTCTATGCCATGAAATTTCCATTTCTTTATCACTACACACAAAACACACATGTCAGAATCCCTTTACTTATGATTAAATGCTCCACCTGGAAACAATCCCTCCTTTTTTTTGTGAATAAAATCCTCTGCAAAGATCAAAAATGTTTTGTCACTGAATTGTTGGACTTAGCGGAGTCTTCAACAGTTTCTTTCAGCCCTTGGAAGAGTGCAGTGAGACCAGGTCAATGTAGGCAAGTATAATCTACAAGGAAGTGTGATCTTGGGACATGGAGAGATAAAATTTCCACTACAGAATCTTTTCACCCCTTTATCCATCCTCTGAAGAGTGGCTGCCATCAGAACAAGGTTCATTGACTGGATGTGTCTGTCTGTGGAGGTGAAATAGAAACTGCACATGGAGGCCAGCTTCATAGAATCACTGAAAATCCTTGAGGTGTTGTGAGGTCCCCAGGATAACATGAGAGATGAGAATTTGACTCCATGTTTCTCAGAAGGCTGTTTTATTATTTTATGATATGATAATGTTATGTTATATCATATCAAATGCTACACTAAAACTATACTAAAGAAAGAGAAAAGATACATCAGAAGGCTAGACAAGAATGAATAATAAAAACCTGTGACTGACTCAGAGAGTCCGACACAGCTGGACTGTGATTGGCCATTAATTAAAAACAATTCACATGTTTGGATAAACAATCTCCAGACCACATTCCAGAGGAGCAAAACATGGAGAAGCTGAGGCTTCTCAACTTCCCAGGAGAAGAAATCCTGGCAAAGGGATTTTTCAGAAAATATCATGGTGATGTACTCTGAGCTGGAAGGCACTCACAAGAATCACCAAGTCCAAATCCTGGCCCTGCACAGCCACCCCAGCCATCCCACCCTGTGCCTGAGAACATTGTCCAAATGTTCCTTGAGCTCTGGCAGCCTTGGGACTGTGACCATTCCCTGGGGAGCCTGTTCAATATCTGATCACCCTCTAGGGGAAAGACTCTTTTCCTGATATTCAAACTAAATCTGCTGCTGAGAAACAGAAGATCCATGCCCACCTTTCTCTCTGGCAGCTGGGGAGAGACAAGGACCACACAGAGGCACAGGCTGGGATGCAGCAAAACTTTAATTAAGAAGAAAAGCAGGCCCTCTGAGTGGGCATCATAGTGCAGGGATGTAGGAGATTTGGCCATGAGTCCCTTGGCCATGGTGAAGTCACACCTTGGATGGGGCTTAGCCAGTGATCACAGCCCAGAGGAGGACATGAAAGCAGAGACAAAAAAAGAACAGGAGGGAAACAGGCAAGTTAGACAAAGGCCATGGTTTGAGAGCCCAGGCATAGCTCTTCCCAAATGCCATGGATGCTCAGTGCCTCTAAATGACCACACTCAGTCCATTTCCATCTTCTGGGTTCCGGGGGTTCCTTCTGTGGAGCAGCTTCAGCAGACCCTGTTCCAGCGGGGCCTGGCAATGCAGGAGAGGTCAAATCCTCTGGAGCTGATGGGCACTCCTTCAGATCTGAGGATGCTGCCAGCAGCAGCAGAGGAGGAGGATCCCACCACAGTGTTCTGAGGGAAGGAGCTGAGGATGGGGCCGGGCAGGGTCACCACCACAGGGGAGGGCTCAATGACGATGGTGGAGCTCTGGCACTGCCTGACACAGGGCTCATTGCAGCTGCTGCCCAGGGGAGTGGGGCCACAGGGCTGGAAACAGGGGTTGCAAGGCTGAAAACAGGGGTTGCAGGGCCAGTTGCAAGGGGTGCAGGGCTGGTAGCAAGGGGGGCAAGGCTGGCAGCTGGACATGGCTCTGAGTCTCAGTGCACCTGGGAGAGAAGAGAGACAAGATGGGGATGGTTAAGGAGCCACCTCTCCACCCGCCACAAGGGAGCCAAGACACAGCCTGGCCTGGGAGATGCAGCCAGTGCAGGGAGGTGTTTTGAAGAGATAACCCAAAACTCCACAACTTTGTGGAAGTTGTAAAGCCGGTATGTTTATTACAGTGGACGCATGTGGAGATTGCTCTCCTCAAAAGACACGTGTACCTCTGGGAACTTCAGGTCCCTTTTTATCCCTCTCTCAAATGCATATGCATACAATTTCACAATAGGTTCATACATATTCATTTTAACGAATTTCGCATGACATTTGCTGCTAGTTCTTCTTTATCAGAAAGAATTCCTAGGTCAGCTTGACCTGCTCTCACAGCAGTCCCTCTGTCTCTCTTTATCACCCTCTGTCTCCCCTTCCTTATCTCTGTCCTTCACTGAAGCAGTTTCTCTGAGCCTAGGCTTTGCAGTCAGGCTACATAGCTATGTTCTCTAACCACAGACTCAAAAATGTACATTCCACCTAAATCAAAATGGATTTCTACTCTGGAGAGTTTCTACTCTGTCTCAGAGGACCACACGAATCATTGCCTGCTCCCCACCACTGAGCAAGGACAGACAGGCCCACAAAAGCACTTTCTTAGTCAAGACAACAAGAGTTCCCCCAGCCCAGACACAGCCCTTCTCCACACCAAACCCTCTCTCCACCTCCCCATACCAAACAGGCAGCCTCAAGCCCAGCATAGGACAGAGCCTCCAACTCACTTGCTTCCAAAGGAGAAGAAGGGCAGTGGAGTGGATGGGAGAGTGAAAAGCTGGGACGCCTTTTATACTGGTCCTGCACTGCCCCAGGTCCAGAGGAAGTCTCTCTGGAAACAATAATTTTCTCAGAAGCTCATTTCAAGTGCAAAACACTCCAATTACTGATATGAGCTGTGTTTTGTTTTCCTGCATGGCCGCATTTCCATTGCCTTCCTTGGCCACGCACGTTTCTCCCTGAAGGCTCCATTTTAGAGCTGATCATGGAAGCCCATTGACCTGTGGGACAGAAGCTCATTTGTGCCACCAGAAGATGAGTCTGGAGTGCCAGAGGCACTGCCTGCAGTCTGGGGACATTGGCTTGGGGCATTCCCACGGGCAGGAAGGGCCCTGAAGCTCCAAGCCCTGGAATGTTTGCTCATATGCTGAAGGGTTACTGAACGTGCTGATGGGCCACATCCCTTCCTCCCACCCTCCAAAATCTCTGATTCACACTGGACATTGCCTTTGCAGGCTGGTCATCAGCACTGCGGCTCTCATCTCTTTTCCTTTTAATGCTGCTCTCAGAAGTCCTTGGTGCACTTGTTGTGCCTCATCCACTCCATGGACTTCCTCTGATAGCCCCCTACAAACACAAACAACCTCATTGTTTCCTCTCCCAGGATGCTCCAGCCTTGCCCACCTAAGAGATTTCTCTAGAGGTTTCTCTGAGTCTCCTTTGCCACACAAGCCCACAGCTGCTCAAGTGGAGGCTCTTTTTTCAGTGATGTTTTCACCACATCAAGGCCTCTTCTGCTTCTCACACTATTAGTGGAAGCACAAGAACTAGGGAGGGGACAGCTGGGACAGCAAAGGCAATGGCCAGTATGAATCAGAGATTTTGGAGGGTGGGAGGAAGGGATGTGGCCCATCAGCACGTTCAGTAACCCTTCAGCATATGAACAAACATTCCAGGGCTTGGAGCTTCAGGGCCCTTCCTGCCCGTGGGAATGCCCCAAGCCAATGTCCCCAGACTGCAGGCAGTGCCTCTGGCACTCCAGACTCATCTTCTGGTGGCACAAATGAGCTTCTGTCCCACAGGTCAATGGGCTTCCATGATCAGCTCTAAAATGGAGCCTTCAGGGAGAAACGTGCGTGGCCAAGGAAGGCAATGGAAATGCGGCCATGCAGGAAAACAAAACACAGCTCATATCAGTAATTGGAGTGTTTTGCACTTGAAATGAGCTTCTGAGAAAATTATTGTTTCCAGAGAGACTTCCTCTGGACCTGGGGCAGTGCAGGACCAGTATAAAAGGCGTCCCAGCTTTTCACTCTCCCATCCACTCCACTGCCCTTCTTCTCCTTTGGAAGCAAGTGAGTTGGAGGCTCTGTCCTATGCTGGGCTTGAGGCTGCCTGTTTGGTATGGGGAGGTGGAGAGAGGGTTTGGTGTGGAGAAGGGCTGTGTCTGGGCTGGGGGAACTCTTGTTGTCTTGACTAAGAAAGTGCTTTTGTGGGCCTGTCTGTCCTTGCTCAGTGGTGGGGAGCAGGCAAAGAGTCCTGTTCTCCTCCCTGCACAGGCCAGGCTGTGTCTTGGCTCCCTTGTGGTGGGTAGAGAGGTGTCTTCTTAACCATCCCCATCTTGTCTCTTTCTTGTCTCCCAGGTGCACGTGTGACTCCGAGCCATGTCCTGCTACCAGTCCTGCAACCCCTGTTTCCAGCCCTGTGGCCCCACTCCCCTGGGCAGCAGCTGCAATGAGCCCTGTGTCAGGCAGTGCCAGGACTCCACCATCGTCATTGAACCCTCCCCTGTGGTGGTGACCTTTCCTGGCCCCATCCTGAGCTCCTTCCCTCAGAACACTGTGGTGGGATCCTCCTCCTCTGCTGCTGCTGGCAGCATCCTCAGCTCTGAGGGAGTGCCCATCAATTCTGGGGGCTTTGACATCTCCTGCATCGCCAGGCCCCGCTGCAACAGGGTCTGCTGAAGCTGCTGCCTCACAGAAGAACCCCCAGAACCCAGAAGATGGAAATGGACTGAGTGTGGAGATCCTGACCATTGCTTTCAGAGGCACTGAGCATCCACCTGCACTGGAGGTGGGGTGTCTGGGCTCTCTGAAACCTTGACTGAATTGCCTGTTTCTCCCGCTCTTCTTCCTCTCTTTTTCTTCTCTGTGATCACTGGCTAAGCCACATCCAATGTGTGAACTGCATTGTGAACAAGGGACAGAGCCTCCTCCATCCCTCTGGTGCTCCCTGCACTATGGTGCCCACTCAGAGGGCTTCCTTTCCCTCTTCCAACTCATTAAAGTTTTGCTGCATCCCAGCCTCTGCCTCTGTGTGGTCCTTCTCTCTCCCTACGTTGTCTCCAGCTGCCAGAGAGAAAGGTGTTGCTCTGGGGGGATGTGGCTGTCGAAGGAAGGAGACCAGGACATCAGTTGATCATCACAGGCCCAATTTTTATTGATCAGCACGGCGGGTTAAATACAGTTCATAATTAACTTCATGCATATTGCAAAAGTTGAGCTCAGGATTGGTTAGTTACATATCAGCAGTTACACCTACTTTTACATTCCTATGGTCCTACTTTTGATACTTTCTACATATTCTTAGGAGAAATTCAGGGCTAATCTCTACTCCCTCTCCTCATGTTGCAGCAAGGCCACTGATTGCTAACTGCTGACATCTCCTTTCAGCTTGCTGACTGCTGATTTCTCAGCTTAACCAGCGGCAATATGTCAGCATGGCCTTTCTCAGCTAACCAACTATTAATAAATCCCTCCACATGTGGCAGGCACTGATGAGAGCCCTGGGTCTTCCTGGAGTGATGGAAGAGTGAGACACTATGGCAGGATATTCTGCCCTGTAATGTGGTCAAGCAACTTGGAGAATGCCTTATTTGCCAGGCTCATCTATCAGTAGTGGATTGAGGGCTCACCAAACCCCAATCAACATCCTTACATTGCTGCAATGACAGACACATGACTGAGAGTCAATCCCTCTGTACTATAGATGTCCAGTCCAACTTTGGGCAATAGGTTATTCTAACATTTTCCTGCTTGGATATATGTATGAGCTTTCCTGCCTTGGAGTGGAAGTGTCCCTTCAAGACTGCTCCTTTATGTCAAGTAAAAGAGATCTGCCCACGAGCACTGGTATGCTGAGCTGCACTATTATCTATTTCAATAGTTCTTTATTTTTGCTGGCTTTAATGTTATTTCTGTAATATCATTGCTTTGATATAGTACATTATCCTATTCTACACAGCACTAATAGTTTTAGGTTTTACAATGTGTAGCAAATAATTCTGATTAATATATTTTGTCTAATAATTTGTCATAATAATTTATTTTACATATACATAACCATTATATGTATATATTTATATACACATGTGCATATATATTATATATATATATATATATACTTGTATATATATATATACACGAGTATATATATGTATCTAAAATTTTCCCTTATTAATCCTGCAGGACAAAGTGACTTAAACCACTCCCAGGCTAGAGCTAAGATTGGATGCAGCCTGACCCAGGCTCCTCTTTGAGGAGAAATTTAGAAAGCCAGGGTGTTCTCTCTGCACCTCACAACTCAGCAGGACTTCTCTAAAAAACTCCGTCCGAAGCTCCCTCTCCACCAGTGACAATTTGGTGTAGTTGGCAGGATGGGAAATTTTGAGAAACAGACAAAACATAATATTTACAGGGGCACAGTACACTCAAGAAAATGTGGGGCATGGTAATAGAAAAGGAGAAACACACTGCCATTTTCGTGAGAGAAGTATGTTGCCAAGCAATGAAATCCAAGGCATTTAGTCTTTGTTTTACTTAACTAAAGCTTTGCAAATTAGAAGTCGAACACCTTGGAGAGAAAGCTGAAAAGGAATTGAATGCTAAAAAGAGATTGGCTGAAAACTTGAAGAACCAGCTGTATGACTTCTTCCAAATAGAAAGAAAATTAAATTTGCAAACTGCCTGTCTCATTGTGGAGCTGGAGAATGAGGAGTTTTCCAGCCTTGCTAATGAAGTAGAGTGGAAGGCAGACTACATTCTATATGATCTCCCCATCCTTTATTCATTGTCAGAAAAGTTTGATGCAGTAAAGCCAAACTCCACACCACCTCACCCTAAACTCGGCCAATTTGTAAAAACTGAAATAATTTATGAGGTAGAGCCCTCTGTAACAACTAAAAATAAACCTTGCACTGTGATGCAGTTGGATTAAGTGCAAAAACAATGTAGAAAGGATTCCAAAAAATCAAACTAGGCCAGCAGCTCAATCAGAACACACAGTCATGCTCAGCAGTGGGATGGCACACAGGGCTCTTTTAGATGGCCCATTTATGTAGGATGGCAAAAACAATCCTTGTCTTTAGGTCCCATGTACTCTGCAAATAACAGCCCATGAACATTCTGTCGAGCCCAGAGCACAGGATCCATTCACACAAATGGAAAAGAACAGGGGTTCCATCTCATCTGCTGCAGAATGGAGGTAAGGGAAGTAAAAAATATCCTGGTTTGAAAGATGTCTGCCAAGGAAGGTGGGAACCTCCCTTGGAATGAAAAATGTGAGCCCCTTACCTCCAAATTATTGTAACTTTGAAATTATGGGGCTTTCAGGCAAAGATATGGGAAAAAGAGTAACAGTCCACTGAGTAATGGCTTCATCCTCTGGGAGTAACAGAAGGAAAAGGGCCTGCGGACTCACCTTGCTTTTAAGAAGAAAAATGAGAGTGAAGTGGATGAGACACCAGGGACCTGCATTGGTTTTTATGCTGCCCCAGGCTCAAGAGGGTGCCCAAGCAGACAGAAAAAATTTTGACATGCTCTTCTGAAATGTAAGGCATCCCAGATGATACAGGCTGTGTTCCAAGTTCCTGATGCCTTTCACTTCCTTGTTTACACTATGATATTTCCCTCCTGGATGTTTGTTTTGAGGTTAAAATGAGATTTCCTAAAATTTATGGGGCAGGAGCATGTAATTGTGGGCAGAACACTCACTCCAATTGCTGGAAGAGCCCTCTACACACCAGGACCAGTGGCCTGGGGCAGTCCTGGGGTGGTGTTTTCAACCACACTGACAAAAGGCCAAGCTCCTCTCAGCCCTGCAATCCTTGTCTAGACACCAAATGGATCCCAAAAGGACACACAATGTCCTTTTCACTCTCTCCCTCCCAGCATCTGATTGCAACTGTTTTTTCTCTTCCAGGCAGCTGAATTGCACTGCTGAGCTTCAGTATTTTTCCTTCATTCACCAAACTTGGAAGAGATTCCCCAGGTTGTTTGGCTTCTTCCACTCTTCAGGCCATGACTGGGGATCCTCACCAATCCATCTTTGGGCCATGAGGTGACTTGGTGTGCTCCAGCCCAGCCAGGGTTGTTCCTGTTGAACCCACAGTGGTCACACAAGGACATTTTTGCTTGATGGATGCTCTTAGGTGGATGATAAATTCCTTTGGGTGCATGGCATGGATAAATTTGCATGCAATGCTCTGCAGATGAGCTCAAATGAGTTTGCACATTTCTGGCACTCATCACAACAGGATGTGATGGCCATCCCCACAGCCCAGCCCTGCAGGCTGGGCTGCCTCTTGCATTCTCCATATTAAAAACTTCAAAGAGCACTAGGAGAAATGCCAAGAAATCCTGCCCAGCTTGTGCATGGAAGCTCTGAGTGGATCTGCTTCCAGTGCCTGTCCCATGGAGCCAAGAGCTTCAGTTGCACAGAGCAAGAAAGGCAGGGCAGATGGGGACCAGGGCCAACTAAGCCAGATGAGTTTTGACAATAGAAAAAAGGCTTTTGCTCCCCTGTGGACTTCAGCTTCAGAGGAGGTGCTGTCACCTGCAAACTGGTGAGGACAAAAAGACAAAAATTCCCCAAAATTTGGGAATTTGCCAGGGGGACCTGTGCTCAAACAATTTTTCTTCCTTGAAGGAGAAAATACCTGTTGCATCTTTAGGAGACTTCCTCTCTTAGGAATCTTAAGCAGCAGTCTCCTAACCTGACCTGATGTCTCGAGAGGTTTCTTGTTGAGGAAGAAGGCTGCTGAGCTTGCCCTGCCTTTGGAGCAACACCATTTGCTGCTCTTTGATGTGGGCTCCAGGGATAATGGCCAAAAGTGTTTCTGGAGTGACTACAGAGCTCTGGGATGAAGTAAGGGTGTGGGGGCCCAAACTGGAAAAGACTGAGTAGAAAAGAACTCATCCTGTGTGTGAAAACCTGATTGCAGGCTTTGTGTTGCAGGCAGAGATTTGGTTTTGATTGCTAGGGAAATGTCTGTGATGAATGAGGGGTACAGAGCAAGGATGGGAAATATTTGACAAAGTCATGCAAATAATCTTTAAATCTCATAAGAAACCAACAACATCCTTTACCTACCTCTTTATTCATCCACCCCTTGACTGTTATAGGGGTATTGAATCTGTGCTGTTCACTGCAGTCCTGAGGAGATATTATACAGAAATGGATCCCCTTGGCACAGATGGGTCCATCTAGATTTCCCAGAGGAACAGTTTTTGTACAGTAGCATCAGACTCAGAGCTCTTGATGCCTGGGTTGCCTGCAATGGTTTTAAAACCTCTGATCCCCCAAAGGCATCACATGGCCCTGCCCCTAATGAAGTGTGGAATGTTTCTCACCACTCATTAAGAACTGGAAGGCAAATCCTTCCCATGCAGTTAATTAGGGAGCTTTTCTAGTTTTGTTGCCTTGTTTGTTTTTGCTGGCATGGGAGATGGTAAACTGGAGGATTGTAATCAGCTCTCAAGACAGTGGCATTTCTTTCTGTATTCTTTTGTCTGAGCCTTTGTCCTTTGTTTCTGGTAAAATCAAGATATGCTGGTGATACAAATTGAGTGAATCAAGGTGCCTGTGTGGGAGATGCAGTATTTAGCTATGGTGAGAGCCTGGACATCTAGTGGAATTTTCAGCCACCTTAAACTCCACTTCTCCAGCTTGTATCTCCCCAGTTTGGCTATAAGGATTATTTGAGAGGGCAGAAGGTTTTGGTAATGGAGCCATGTGGAGGGGTTGCCCATGGGGGGTCACACACACAAAGCAAAGTGGAACTGGAGATGGTTTGGTTCTGGCAACTGAGAACAGTGCTTGGGCAGCAAGCCTCATAGGAGCAGGTGAAGCCTTGGTTTTGAGACAGAGCAAGGTGAGCCAGTATCCCATCAGATGGAAAAAGCCACTGTCTCTGCCTGGAGATCCAGGCAGGAGGAGCTTGGGAGGAAGGTTTCATGCATCACAGAGACCTGTGAACCTGAGCTGGTATTTGGAGCCAAGCAAAGCTTCAGGAGTTCATCTTCTGCACCCAAGAGAACATGGGAACCCAAGGAATGATATTTGGACCATTGCCTGGAGCTGAAGGCCAAGGATTAACCATAAATTTTGAAGTACAGCTGACAACATTCCTAAACGTTGACATTAGTAGTGAAGCCACAAGTCACTTGGACAGGGAAGATGGACATCTGGAACAAAACATTAGATCCTTTTGGAGGTGTTGGTTTCACGTTGATGAAGACTCCACTGCACAGATTGAGTGTGTTACCAATCCTTCCTTGTGAATCCCCTCAGCCCTGCATGTCTGGGCAGCAGCTGGGCCCTGCTGAGTGATGACTGTGTGAGGTTTGGATCTCATCTCCTTGTTCCCCAGAGTGCTGGCCACAGATGCCAGGCCAGGCTATGAAGGAAGGAGAGGAAGAGATGAGTTGTGGCTGTCCCAGGTGTTGTTGCTTCCCATCCCCACTCCTTTGAAACCAAAGTCTCCATGATGGCCTTTGGCTGCCAAGTAGCCAGGGATGTGCTTCATCAGCTCCAAGGGAAAAGGACACAAAATAAAATCCACTGCAGCGAGCACCAAACATTGCGTCCTGCATCTTTTTCCTGAGCAGATTGGAGGAGGTGCCCAGGAACAACAGATGACTCTGAGGCCAAGGCTTGAATGCAAGACAATTTTAATAAGTTTAAAGAAGAAAAGGAGATGGCTCTCAGAGAGCACCAGGAGCAGCCACTAAGATGGAGCTCCCATGTGGTGTTCTTTGCACTGCTCTGCAGAGGAACGAAGGATGGCAGGTCCACACTGGGAGTGTCCCACGCCTTGGGGAGTGAGGGACAGAAAAGGAGAGGAGAGTAGAACAAGGAAGCGATGGTCAGAACATTCCAACTACAATGTCCAGAAGCTTTATCTCTGCCCAGAACAAGGTTCTGAGGTCTTGGACATTCTTGCCGAAGGACGTTGCCAGCAGATTTAGCAGGGACGGCATCTGCTGCCACCATAGCAGTTGGTGATGCAGGAGATGTCAAAGCCCCCAGAGCTGATGGGCACTCCGCCACAGCTGAGGATGTTGCCAACAGCAGCAGAGGTGGAGGATCCCACGGCGGTGTTCTGTGGCGAGGAGCTGAGGATGGGCCCAGGCAGGGTCACCAGCACAGCAGGCGGCTCAATGACAACGTGGGAGCTCTGGCACTGCCTGACACAGCACTCATTGCAGCTGCTGGCCAGCGGGCAGGGCCCACAGGGCTGGCAGCAAGGGTCACAGGGCTTGCAGCAGGACATGGCTCAAGGTCACAGGTGCACCTAGGATGGAAGACAGGGAGAAGCACAAAGTGAGGACGCATGAGAAGCAGCACTGCACCCAAACACTCTAGAAGCATGAGAACTCCTGGCCCCCATTGCAGTGCCCAGCTAAGAGCCCATCAGCCACCTGAGCCAAGTCCCAGCCTCTCTCTGTCTGCACAAGACCTTCTCTCCCCTGCCGTCTCCCAGCACAAGCAGCTCCCAGCCCTGGGCTCTTGTAGCCCCTCTCATCTGAGACCTCCAGCCAGGCAAGAGCTGCTCTTGAAGCAGCAGCAGCAGCAGGAAGAGAAGAGGTTTCCCACTCACCTGATTCCTGAAGAGGAGGAGGAGGTGAGAGAAGTGGATGCAAGAGCAGAGACTTGGGCTGCCTTTTATAGCAGTCCTGCTTTGCCTCAGGCCTAGAGGCTCCTTTGTGGAAGTCATAATTTTCTGACCAGCTCATGTCAAACATGCACCATCCCAGTTAATGGTAGGGGCTGTGTCCTGGTTTCCTGTGCTGCTGCCTTTTCATTTCCTGGTAATTTCGCTTGCTTTCCTATATGAAAGACTACTTCTGTAAGTGCCGACAGGATAAACCCAAGGATTTCCGGGGCAGAAAGACGTCAGCACAGGCAGAAGTCTCTGATCAGGTGCCAGCAGCATCCTTTGTGGGCAGGTGATATTCTCTTGTGTAATTTCTGAATAGTTTTTTTGTGGCAAAATTGTCAGGAAAGGGGCTTTGGTCTTGTTCTTCTTGGTCGCATGCCCAAGAACTCCAGCGTGAGGGGACATGACAGAGGTTTGGCATGTTGTTTTCTTCTTCCACTCATCTCCTTCTTTCCACCTGCTGTCTGTGTCTCTCCAGGCCAGTCTAGAGGGGATGTGTTGCCCTCTCTCCCTCAGCCTGAGAGGCACATGCACACCCAACTGGAGCTCCACTGCATCTTAGTGGCTGCTCCTGGTTCCTTCTGTAAGCCACCTCCTTTTCTTCTTAGACTCACCAAATTATTTGTGCATCCCTAACTGGGACTCTTTTTCATCATTTGTTTTGTGGCAACACTTCCAGTCTGTTCAGGAAAAAAGGTGGAGAAGCTCTAAGTGGGATTCCCTGTAGCAGATTTTACTTTGTGTCTTTTCCCTTGCAACTGATGAAGACATCCCCGGCTACTCTGCAGCCAGTGGCCATCAGGGAGATCCTGGATGCAAAGAGTGGCAGCAGTGAATGCAAGAAACAATCTTCACTTTGGGGATAACAGCCCACAACCTCATTCCTTTCCTTTTCCTCCTCTCCATTACCCAGTCCATTGTGGATGCCATGGGACAGAGGGAGAGAAACAGCAAGCGTTTCTCACAGAGGCTTGTGAGAAGTTTTAGGGAGCTGGAAAGATGTGATAACTTGTTGAGTATAAACAATTTGCAGATGCTGTTTTTCTACTTTATTTTTCTGTTCCTCTCAAGGACAGTGGGTGAGAAAGATGTTTCTGTTAGTTAGCCAATAGAATAGAATCTATTGTACCACTCTATAAAAACCACGTGGTTCTTTTGAATAAAGCCTTCTTTGCCTTTTCTACCATCCTGCCTCTCGCCTGTTCCTGTCCTGACCCCAGCACACGAGTGACAGTCCACGAGCAGCACATGTGGTCAAAGACATGACACCCTTATGACATCTGTATAATCCTTCAGTACTGGCAGGGCCCAGCTGCTGTCCAGACATGCAGGGCTTAAGGTGATCCACAAGCTGGGATCAGTGTCTGCCACAATCAGGCTCTGCAGAGAAAAGCAATGTATAACATTTGTCAATGACCTGCTTCCCTCTGAATTATGTTAACTTTGAAATTAAGGGGGTTTCAGACAAAGATATAGGAAAAGAAATAACAGTATTTTACTAATAAATATATGTATAGCAACTCAAACAAACAAAAACAACAGCACTAAACAGAACCAGACACCCAGGCCCGGCCTCTCTCAGCCGCAGGCACTTCCCCCTTTGGTGCAGTTCCAGGCACAGCCAGCAGGGGCGCTGCTGGCTCCTGGCCGGGCCGGGTGGGTGCGATGATTCCTCCACGCCAACAGGGGCGCTGTGGCGCGAGCTCGGGTCCCTCACATGGTAATGGTGGATGGACTGGATGGCGAAATGGGCTGCAGCAGGAACCTTGGAACGGCGGCTGGAACAGCAGAATGAGCTCACCCAGGGAAGCAAGCAAGAGGCAGCAGAAACTCAGCATCAGCATCAGTCCAGCTCCCAGACACATCCAGGAGAGGCTTTCCTGGAGAGGGAAAGAGCCCGGGATCATGGAGGGGGAAAGGGCCTGGGTAAGGGCCTGGGATCAAGTTTTGCCTGAGGCACATGAGCAGATGGAGAAAAGGGTCTCCCTCTAGTGAGATGGAGGTCCCAGTGCAATGGCCACCCTGTCATGGTTTGGGCCTGGCACAGAGCCAGTGCCCCCATGAGAATACCCTCTCCCTGGTGTCTGCTGTGAGATGTGACCAGGAATAAGTAAAGCAGGCTCCAGCTTAGAAATAAAGAAAACTTTATTACCTAAACTTCAAGAAAAGAAGGAAAAAACTATAAGGGAAAAAATTGAAAACCTTACAAAAAACACTTTCCTCCTCCCCACCACCAAAATTTCCCAATCCGATACATTCCCCCAAATCACCAACTGCCCAGTCTGACACCACCCTTTACAATACTCAAACTTCAGTCCATGAAGAGGAGAGGAATCCTTCTTGCACCATAGGCTTCCCCTGGAAACGCGCTGAAATCTTGTGTGCTTCCATGTCACTCGGCACCGCCCGGAAAGTCCTTTTGCCATGGTGACATCTTCCTTCCATGCCCAGTGCTCTCACCACTGTGCATGGACCAGAGCTGCTTTTGGGGTTGTCTTTTAAGGATGCCTTGTCTCACTCCAAAAAGGCACAGTCTCTGCTTTGGGACATCTGTCCCCCCCATTTTTGTCCAGCCCCAGGCCTACCACATGACTGCCCCTCCCCCGCCCAGCAGCAGCGGCTGCACAGGGGAGGGCGATCTGACCTCTTTGCCTCGAAGTCCCAAGAGAGCCTCCCAGGGCCGAAGCTCTGCTTTGAACCCTTGTGTGTTCTCGGAGGTGTGTCCAAACCCCACTGGCCACACCAGGTGCCAATATCAAAATCCGAGCACACTTTGGTTTGACCGCAGCATCCCAGAATTCCCACTTCTTCCTGGTCAAACCACCACACACCACCACAAGCAGAGCTTCAGTCATGGTAGGAGAAGTCAGCAGGAGATGGAGCCTCACAGTTCTGGTGAACTCTCCCCACAGCAACCATAGCCTGCTTTCCTCCGAATGCTGAGACAGCAAGAGAGTTAGGAGCTGCACCCAGCTCCCTTTAAGCCAGTCAAAATCTGGCAATATCTCTGTCCCTCCAAGAGAAACTCCCCAGATAAGAGCTGCACCCTTCCCATGGCAATTTCTTTTGTCTCTGTTAAGTATCTATTGTTATGGTTTCTTGGCAAGGGAGAAGATTCCATGAGAGATAGAAACAAAAGGAAAAATCCTACATCCCGACATGAGAACAAGGATTGTGTGTCAGAGTGAAGAATGATGAGAAAAGTACATTATGACCTGACCACATATTTGGGATACTCTCAAAAATAAAAGATTAATCAGAAGATCTGGAATCATATCCAAACAAGTCCATGGACATAATTAAAATATGCACATTATTCAAAAAAAGGATGAATGTATATTAATTTTTGGAATACAACCTGGTCTGTTAGGTTAGTGGGCAATCTTAGAGGAGACATCCCCATGCATCCAGCTCTCTAATAAAGTAATGTCAGCTTTCTGACACAGGATTGGACTGACCCTAATGGTGCCACTGTGCCTCTCTTATGTGTCTCTGCAGCCTGGCAGTGCCTTGGGACGCTTGAGTTAATGAGGTAATGAAATAAATCTACTCTTTGCATTTCAGCTGTGGTTTGGTGACTTGGATGTATCAATTCAGACACCAACCCACTGCTGGTACCCTTTGGAGCCTCGCTGTTCCTGATGGCCATTGACTGTGCAGTACCCAAGTATGTTTTCCTCAGCTCCAAGATAAAAGGGCACAAAGTAAAATCAACTGCAGGAACTCCCACCCTCTGCTTCTCCACTTTTTGTCCTGAGCAAACTGGAGGAGTTGCCATGGAAAGAAAGACAACGTGGAGGAAAAGGCTTGGATGCAAAAAAACTTTATTGAGTTGAAAGAAGAAAAGGGGGTGGCTCACAGAGAGCACCAGGAGCAGCCACTAAGGAGCAGTGGAGCTTCTGCAGAGCGTGCATCTGCCCAACCTGCAGGGCAACATGTCCCCACTAGACTGGTCTGGGGAGACACAGACAGCAAACAGAGGAGAAAGAAAAGTAGAAGGGAATGATGGCTTGAAGATGTAAATACAATGTCCCAAAGCTCTATCTTCAGCCCAGAACTAGATTCTGAGGTCTTGGAGGTTTGTGCCCAAGGATGTCACCAGCAGGTTTAGCAGGGACGGCACCTGCTGCCACCATAGCAGTTGGTGATGCAGGAGATGTCAAAGCCCCCAGAGCTGATGGGCACTCCGCCACAGCTGAGGATGTTGCCAACAGCAGCAGAGGTGGAGGATCCCACGGCGGTGTTCTGGGGGAAGGAGCTGAGGATGGGCCCGGGCAGGGTCACCAGCACAGCAGGCGGCTGGATGGCCACATGGGAGTCCTGGCACTGCCTGACACAGCACTCAGTGCAGCTGCTGCCCAGGGGGCAGGGGCCGCAGGGCTGGCAGCAAGGGTCACAGGGCTTGCAGCAGGACATGGCTCAGGGTCACAGGTGCACCTAGAATAGAAGACAGGGAGAGCGACAAAGTGAGGACAGCAGCACTGCACCCAAACAGCCTGGAAGCATGATAACTCCTGAACCCCATTGCAGTGCCCAGCTCAAAACCCAGCAGCCACCTGAGCCAAGTTTCAGCCTCTCTCTGTCTGCACAAGACCTTCTCTCCCCTAGCCCTCTCCCAGCACAAGCAGCTCCCAGCCCTGGGCTCTTGTAGCCCCTTCTCAGCTGAGACCTCCAGCCAGGCAAGAGCTGCTCGTGAAGCAGCAACAGGAGGAGGAGGAGAAGTGGCTTTGCACTCACCTGATTCCTGAAGAGGAGGAGGAGGTGAGAGAAGTGGATGTGAGAGCAGAGACTTGGGCTGCCTTTTATAGCAGTCCTGCCCTGCCTCAGGCTCAGAGGCTCCTTTGTGGAAGTCATAATTTTCTGACCAGGTCATGTCAAATATGCACCATCCCATCTAATGGTGGCGGATGTGTCCTGGTTTCCTATAATGCCTCATTTTCATTTCCTGGCCCGTGCCACGTGCTTTCCTATATGAATTCTTTTGTAAGTGCTGAGATGAGAGGCCCAAAAATTTCTGGGATCATAAAAACAGGCAGAGTGCCCAAGTGCTGGGCTGTTGGCATCCCATGCAGGCACGTGTAATGTAAAGCTGTGTAATTTCTATGGGTTTGTTCATACAAAAATATGGCAAAGCCATAGTGGCAAAGTAGAGTTCTTCTGTATTGGCATCCATACCTACCTTGAAGGACTGCAGCCTGTAGGAAGAGCTCATCCTGGAACAGAGAAAAATGTGAGGAGGCAGAAAAGAACAGTTGTGCTCTGACCAAAACTATTCCGTTCCACAGCCCACAGTGCAGTGGAGGGCTGGAGGAAACAAAAGATTCATTAATGAAGGATGGAAGTTGAATCTTTCTTTAAGAAAGTGGTGTGGATGAACTGAATAATGGAATCAAAGAACCACAGAATGTTAAGGCCGAGAAGGGACCTTAAAGATCATCGTCCAAACCCCCCCTGCCATGGTCAAGGACACTGTGAACTTAATTCAAGGGCTGTTTTGGGGGAGAAGGGATTGCATTTTTTTCTTTTCTTCTGTTTCTCAATATCCTGTTTTATTTTTTCATAGTCAGTGTCTTAAACAAATGTTCCCCAACGCAACTCTATTTTTCCCTTTTCCCAACCATCTATCCCTCACTGACCGTCTCTTCCGGCCAGTCCACTCTGTGTTTCCCAGACAGGCTTTTCAGAAGTCTCCACTGTCTTCGTGATCCCAGATTTCTGAGGTTTGAGCACTAAGGGGTGTTCCCTATGAGCTCCACGCTTCAGGAGAGGTGGGAGAGAGGGATAGACGCAAAGTAGAATTCTCCTGTGTTGGCATCCAGGCAGGAGGACATTGCACACTTTGGTGCAAGGCGGAGCTCTGCAGGAAGGGGCCTCAGTTCTCCCCTGGCATCCTAATTTTCCCATGCAGCCAGAGATGGGAAAAAGATCCTCTTGCTGTGAGGAGCTGGGATTATTTCCTCAGAGAAGAGGAAATGGTGGAGGAAAGAGCTTCTGCTATGGAACTGTCCCAGGATGGGATTGCAATTGCAGTGAGAGAGCAAGGGTTGTTCTGACTGGTGCTCTCTTTCGAGGACCATTGCAGGAACTGGTGGTGGCTCGTCCGTGCCACCTTGCCAGCCCATGTGAATAACCTTTCCTGTCCCAGAGGTGCTCTGTGTGATAAGAGTTGGGAATGTGCTGCCTGCAAGATGCCTCAGCCCTGGTTCTCTTCTATTTCCTTCATGTTTAAGTATCACAGCAAGATAGAAAATGAGGGGTTGCAGTCAGAACACAAGTTATTTTTTGCCAAAGATTGACTTCAACAGAACTGATCATGAAAAGCAGCAGGATTTTGGCAGCTAGCCTAAAAAAAGTCACACTTTCCTACTCTTCCATGCACAGTTGCTAGACATGCAATTTTGGGGGGGGGTGTGGAGGTCCTGGTCCTTAAGCATGAAAGGAGTTTGACTCAAAGATGTTTGAATTCCCCAGTACCACACAAGAGAGTCTGTCCTACATCTCACAGCAGAGCACAACCCAGGTCCCAGTCCATTCAGTTCAACACTCATTTGCTGTGAGATGCAACCGCCTCCTCACCAGGGAGATGAGCTGTACAAGAGCATCCAGCATAGGTCTGGAGAGGAGGAACCTGTGTCCCATCCCAGTCACCAGAAACACTCCACCATAAGAAGATCCATTCACGGACTTCAGTTCAGTGGTCTGCCTGGAACAACTCAAAATTATGTGCACTCCTATGAGGACAGGAAGAAGTCAGCATCTGGGGTCTCTGCTAACACAACATGTCCCCGCACATGGAAGTCCTTGGGCAAGAAGCACAAAAGTGGTGCCCATTTCCTGGCAATTTTGACACAAACAAACCCACAAGAATGACACAGGTTCACATGAGCTGAATGCATGGAATGCCAGCAGCCCTTGATCTGAGCATTTGGCAGGTGTGGATGTGTTTACCTCCCGGAAATCCTTGGGCTTGTCCTCCCAGCACTTGGAAAAGCCCTCAAGGGGGAAAGAATATGGCATGTGCCAGGAAATGAAAAGGATGCAGTGCAGGAAACCAGGACACAGCCCTACCATTAACTGGGATGGTGTATATTTGACATGACCTGGTCAGAAAATTATGACTTCCACAAAGGAGCCTCTGGGCCTGAGGCAAAGCAGGACTGCTATAAAAGGCAGCCCAAGTCTCTGCTCTCGCATCCACTTCTCTCACCTCCTCCTCTTCAGGAATCAGGTGAGTGGGAAACCTCTTCTCCTTCTTCTGCTGCTTCAAGAGCACCTCTTGCCTGGCTGGAGGTCTCAGATGAGAGGGGCTACAAGAGCCCAGGGCTGGGAGCTGCTTGTGCTGGGAGAGGGCAGGGGAGAGAAGGTCTTGTGCAGACAGAGAGAGGTTGAGACTTGGCTCAGGTGGCTCCTGGGCTTTGAGCTGGGCACTGCAGTGTGGGCCAGGAGTTCTCATGCTTCCAGGCTGTTTGGGTGCAGTGCTGCTTCTCACGTGTCCTCACTTTGTCCCTCTCCCTGTCTTCCATTCTAGGTGCACCTGTGAGCCCGAGCCATGTCTTGCTGCAGGCCCTGTGACCCTTGCTGCCAGCCCTGTGGGCCCTGCCCGCTGGGCAGCAGCTGCACTGAGTGCTGTGTCAGGCAGTGCCAGAGCTCCCACGTTGTCATTGAACCCTCCCCTGTGCTGGTGACCCTGCCCGGGCCCATCCTCAGCTCCTTCCCCCAGAACACCGCCGTGGGATCCTCCACCTCTGCTGCTGTTGGCAACATCCTCAGCTGTGGCGGAGTGCCCATCAGCTCTGGGGGCTTTGACATCTCCTGCATCACCAACTGCTATGGTGGCAGCAGGTGCCGTCCCTGCTAAATCTGCTGGCAACATCCTCGGCACCTCCAAAGACCTCTGAACCTCATTCTGGGCACAGACGGGGCTTTGGGAGATTGTATTTAGTGCTGCAGGCTTTTCTTTCCTTCTTCTACTCTCCCCTCTCTTTTATTCACTGTCTGTGTCTCCCCAGGCCAGACAAGTGTGGACATGTTGCCCTCCCTCCCTCTGCAGGGCAGGCAGGTGCACACCCTGCATGAGCTCCACTGCATCTTAGTGGCTGCTCCTCTTGGCCTCTGTGAGCCACCTCCTTTTCCACTTTACGCTCAATAAAGTTGTTTTGCATCCAAGCCTTGGCCTCCATATCTTCATTTTTTTCTTATAGAAAATATTATAGTCTGCACAGGGTAAACGTGGATGGGGAGCGCGGGGGACTCCCTGTAGTGGCTTTTCCTTTCTTCCTTTCCCATTGGACTTGATGAAGAACATCCCTGGCTACTCCACAGCCAATGACAAACACAGAAAACATGGCTCCAAAGGGTGACAGGAATGGGGAAGGGAAACAGCCATGTCTGGGACCAGCCCACAGCCTCATCTCTTCCTTCTCCTCCCCTGCATTACCCAGTCCAGGGCCCATGAGCAGCACATGTGGTCAAAGGCAGATGACACAGGTACCTCATAGAGTCCTTCAGCACCTGGCAGGACCCAGCTGCTGTCCAGACATGTAGGGCTGAGGTGATGCAGAATTTGGGATCAGCATCTGCCAATCAAGTTGAGCACACTTGGGATGGCACCTTGCCTTTGTTAAGGCGAGGGAAATATCAGGATTCTAAAATTCTCAAGGTTAAAAGGAGTGAAGGAATTGGCTTAGAGACTGGGTTCAGATGTGGTACATTCCTGCCTTTCCAGGAATGTGAGCCTCTGGGGAAAGGGAAGGTGCAGGTTGCCTGGGAACACTGATAGCAAACAGCTGAACTTGGCAGGAGTCAGAGCAGGGAGTTGCAGCTTCTGCAGATGAAAGGCTGCATCTGCCAAAGGCCAAACCACTGTACCAGGAAGCTTGCTTTTAATGAAAACCCTTCAAGAGGACAGACAGTGGGTGGTTTCCCTGTGCGGTGATGCCAGCTAACACTGGAGTTCCCCGCTACTCCCTGAGGCCATGAGGCCCTGAAATCGAGGCCAAATTTTTAAGTCTGATAAGAACAGCAGAACAGAACAGCATATTCCTCTTACCAAATTAATGGAACAACGTAGCCTTGGAGAATTAGGTATTTTATAAATAACTGGAGAGTTGTTGGCTTTTGCTGTTACGTATTAGCTTTTGCAGATTATTATTAATCACAACAATTTTGATGTAGAAAAAATTGTTATCACTTTTAACTGGTTTTGGATATAGCATAATTTGTAAGCTTTTGTGGCCAATGTTCTGGCCATGTGTAATTTATATTATATTAGTGTGATAAATATATTATAGTTTTAGTTTTCACAAAATATTAAAATAGAGACTATGTAATATTAACTCTTGCAGAACGTTTTTATCTTTGTAACTAGCTGACAATAGTGAGAAAATTCAGATAAGTTTATGGAAATAGCTAAAACTGTCTGTATGATTAGATAACATAGAAGGAACCATATAGATAACACTAAAAAGAAGGGATGCGAAAAAGACTCCTGCCATTGACTGTATGGTGATCAATAATTCTCTGTTTGTTGTTGTGAGGAAATGGCATACACATTGTGAGAAAATGGCATATACATTGTGAGGAAATTACATACATGACTCCCAAAAATCAAATCTACACTATTGCATGACAGATCAAGGGTCGAACAAAGCTAAAGAGTTCCCAGAACATGTAAAAGAACACAAAAGAATGTTTGAATATGTATAACCCTCATGATTATGTATGTAACGAATTTAGTGAAAAAGTATATATGAAAATTTTTTTAAGCTAACAATGTGCTTCTGGCAGCTTGCCAGGCATCCCAGTGCTGGATATTGTCCCTTTTATCCCTTAATTTTCAATTAAGGAATGAAAATCTGCAGAGGTGGGAAGACATTCTTTGAACATATAGCAGGAAATGGAGGAGGAAGGAGACAGAGGCTGTGTTTCAGTTCTATGTCAGGTACTTCCCTGCAAGCACCATTCAGTTGTAGATTGGCTTCTTCTGGCAAAGATACCTGGCTACTCTGTGATGCTGAAGGACACACCAAGGGCAGGGCTGACTGAGGGAATCTTCATGTGCCCTCGTGATGAGGTTTACACACATACAAATGCACATGCACACACACACAGACTGACTCATGTGCTCATGCATGGCTGCATGGAGCCAAGAAAAACTCTATATATTCATAAAAGGCCATAAAAATACCATCAACTCAGAACTCTGCTGAAGACATGTAGGGAGGAACTCTGGTGGGAGAGGACTCAGGTATACCGAGGAAAGACCAGGTCACAGACACACTGCTGATGTTCACAGGTGACCAACAGAGACTGCACAGTAAGAGGATGAGGCAAATGAGACCAGCTGAATTTTCCTGTGAGCAATGTTTGTGCATCAATGTGGTCAGTGCAGCAATGACTGTCAGAGTCAGGGAGACAAACAGAGAAGGATGCTGAATGTACCCTCACATGTCAGTCCTGAGCATGCAGGAATGAGAGCAGTGTACATTTCTGACAATTCTAGTAAAAAATCTACACAGAGTTTTTGGCACAGGTTCACATCAACAGATCACATGGAATGCCACCATCTGAACCTTCTTCCTGAGCTGGCATGTCTGTATCCTGGAAATATTTGGGACTCTCATCCCAGCACTTACAAAAGTCTTCAGATAGGAATTCAGATGGAATTAGACAGGAAATAAAAAGGGCAGCAATGCAGGAAATCAGACCACAGCCCCTACCATTAGCTGGGATGGTTCACATTTGACATGAGCTAGTCAGAAAATTATGACTTCCACTAAGGAGCCTCTGGGCCTGAGGCAAAGCAGGACTGCTATAAAAGGCAGCCCAAGTCTCTGCTCTCTCATCCACTACTCTCACCTCCTCTTCAGGAATCAGGTGAGTGGGAAGCATGTTCTCTACATCTCCTCCTTGAAGATGAGATCTGTCCTGGCTGGAGGTCTCAGCTGAGAGGGGCTGTCTGAGTGCAGGGCTGGGAGCTGCTTGTGCTGGGAGAGGGCAGGGGAGAGAAGGTCTTGTGCAGACAGAGAGAGGCTGGGACTTGGCTCAGGAGGCTGCTGGGCTTTGAGCTGGGCACTGCAATGGGGGCCAGGAGGTGCCTTGGCTGCAGGGTGTTTGGGTGCAGCGCTGCTTCTCATATGTCTTCACTTTGTCCCTCTCCCTGTCTTCCATTCTAGGTGCACCTGTGACCTTGAGCCATGTCCTGCTGCAAGCCCTGTGACCCTTGCTGCCAGCCCTGTGGGCCCTGCCCGCTGGCCAGCAGCTGCACTGAGTGCTGTGTCAGGCAGTGCCAGAGCTCCCACGTTGTTATTCAGCCGCCTGCTGTGCTGGTGACCCTGCCTGGGCCCATCCTCAGCTCCTCCCCACAGAACACCGCCGTGGGATCCTCCACCTCTGCTGCAGTTGGCAGCATCCTGAGCTGTGAGGGAGTGCCCATCAGCTCTGGGAGCTTTGACATCTCCTGCATCACCAACTGCTGTGGTGGCAGCAGATGCTGTCGTCCCTGCTAAAGGTGCTGCTGCCAACGTCCTTGGCCAACAACCTCCAAGCTTCAGAATATGGCGCTGGAATGAAGACAGAATTTTGGAACTTTGATTTTAGATTTTTTTGCTATTAATTCCATCTTGTCCTCTCTCCTCCCTTCTTTTCCTTTCCCTTCCTTTCACCACTACCCAACGCCAGCGTAGTGGAACTGTCTTCCCCCATCCCTTCCTCTCTCTATCTGCCAGCCAGGCCTCTGCACACCCCCACTGCATATTTGCAGTTGCTCCTGGTGCTGTCCCCTACGTACCTGCTTTTCTTCTTTAGTCTCAATAAAGTTTTTTTGCATTCAAACCTCGGCCTCTGATTTCTCCTTCATTTTGTGACAACTCTTCCAGACTCCCCAGAAGTACAGTGGAAAAGCACAGAGTGGGACTCGCTCTTATGGATTTTCCTTGTGCCCTTTCCCATCAAGCTGACAAAGACATCTGTGGACAGTGAGGGTGATGAGGCATTGGAACAAGTTGCCTGGAGAATGTGTAGATTTCTCATTCCTGGATTCCTGGAAATGTTCAGGCATGGTTGCTCAGGACTTTGAGCCACTTGGTTGGTTTGCTGTGGATTTGAAAATGAAATTAAATGTTATTTAGGTTCCCTTGAGTTGACAGAATTGTGCGGAATGAACACCCAAAAGCCATGGTGGAAAGGCAAAGAGTAAATTTATTTCCATACCTCACTCCCTGGAGGAGGTTGAAGCAATGCTTGGGCAGAGATGCACAAGTGGGAACATCCCCCCCTGTAGTCTCAGTCCTTCCTGGCAAGGCTCCTCTTTGACCAGCGCTCAAATATGTCTGTGAGAGGGCCTCCATGCCTTTCTAAACATCAGTGTGGTTTCTGCACAGATTCTGCTTCTTCAAACGGAGGATAAAACAGCAGAAGGTATCATTTATGGGGATTTTTTGGACACAGTCGGAGCTGACTGTCAGACATGGTGGGACCTGCTGGAATGTTGTCCCAAAGCCCATTCCTGCAGCCTTTTTCCTCACTGCCAAACTTTGCCAGTTCAACACAAGAGTGAAGATCCATTACGGTGTGAAAAACAATTGGATGAATAAAATTTCTAACAGCCACACAGTGGTCCAGGCTTAAGACAGGGATGAATGTAGCTTTCCATAAACTATAGAAAAATTATATGAGTGGTCCTGCAGCAAAGAGGGAATTTTCCTGACCTCCCCCATGGAAGAGAAGCTGTGGTTTTGGCATTTTGGTTCTGAATGACACATTGCTGCTTTGCTGGACATTGTTGCTGGGAACACCATTTTTGGGAGATATGGACATCCTGGTGCTTGAACACTAAAGAGAGTTCACAGCTCTTTGACTGTCCCTGTACCACCCAGAACATCTATGCTACATCTCAGAGCAAGGCAGTATCTGTATCCTGATCCCTTCAATTCCATCCATGCATTTGTTGCAAGGTCTTGGCACCCACTTCACCAGTCTGAGTGGTAGCATTGGCCTGGGCAGGATGAGACTGTGTCTCATCCCAGTGGACAAGTCTAGGGGATAAGGGCTGATGTGTATGTCTCAAACACAGAGGGCTGGACACCCCTGGGGCCAGCCAAGGCTTGTGGGTGTGTTGGGTCTGGCAGAGATGGAGTTCATGTTCCCCACAGCAGCCCTGGCAGGGCTGTGCTGTGCACTGGGTGTTACAGAGGTGCTGGTAACACTCCAGTCCTTTGGCTTCTGCTGATCACCGCTCACACAGCACGAGCACAGTCTCTCCAACATTCCCTTCCCCATCAGGAGCTGGGGAGTGGCAAGATCATGAGGGGAGTGGACAAAACTCAAACTTGACCCAAACTGAGTAAAAAGGATATTCTGTGCCATATGACATGAGCTCAGACACAACAGCTAAGGAAAGGAGTCACAAGGGTGGGCATTTGTAATTTGCAATGTTTACCTTCAAATAACACTACTACATGTGCTCACGCCCTGCTTCCTGGGAAGTGGCCGGATTGAACTTTCTGATTTCAAGTAGAGCATAAGAAGTGGGGTTTTCTTCCAGTTTAATACTGCATGCACAATCTTTTAAGTATGTTTTAGCAAACATTCAAATCTTAATATTCTAGTCGTTTTCCTTCTTATTTTCCCAACCCTGTTCACCTCAGAATGGAGAATCATAGAGTGGCTGCAGGGGACTGGCTGTCCAGCCAAGGTCAACCCAGCACAGCTGGTAATAACACCCAAGGATTGTTGGTAAGAACATGTGGTGAGAAAGACCAGCATACAGCTGGAGAAGGGGCCCTAGGGGAGGTAGGGCAGCACTTTTCTGGAAGAAATGTCCTTGCTGTGGTGACAGGAAAGAAACAAAATACAGCACAAGAAAAGGGCAGGAATGAGGCGGAGAAACAGGCATGGATTGTCGACCAATTATGCTGACATAGGAGGGAGGAATCAAAATGCAACACGTGCCTGCATGGAATGCCATCAGACCATGATCCAAGCATTCTGCCCACTCTGACGTGTTTATAGCCCGGAAATTCTTGTGCCCCTCATCCCAGCCCAAAAGAAGACTTCAGATAGGAACGCACACAGCAGAAGCCAGGAAATGAAAAGGCAGAAATGCAGGAAATCAGGATACAGACCCTACCATTAACTATGATGGTGCGCATTCGAAATGAGCTGGTCAGAAAATTATGACTTCCACTAAGGTGCCTGTGGGCCTGAGGCAGGGCAGGACTGCTATAAAAGGCAGCCCAAATCTCTGATCTCGCATCCACTTCTCTCACCTCCTCCTCCTCTTCAGGAATCAGGTGAGTGCAAAGCCTCTTCTCCTCCTTCTGCTGCTTCAAGAGCAGCTCTTGCCTGGCTGGAGGTCTCAGCTGAGAGGGGCTACAAGAGCCCAGGGCTGGGAGCTACTTGTGCTGGGAGAGGGCAGGGGAGAGAAGGTCTTGTGCAGACAGAGAGAGGCTGGGACTTGGCTCAGGTGGCTCCTGGGCTTTGAGCTGGGCACTGCAGTGTGGGCCAGGAGTTATCATGCTTCCAGGCTGTTTGGGAGCAGTGCTGTTTCTCAAGAGTCCTCACTTTGTGCTTCTCCCTTCGTTCCATCTTAGGTACACCTGTCAGACCGAGCCATGTCCTGCTGCAAGCCCTGTGACCCTTGCTGCCAGCCCTGTGGGCCCTGCCCGCTGGGCAGCAGCTGCACTGAGTGCTGTGTCAGGCAGTGCCAGAGCTCCCATGTTGTTATTCAGCCGCCTGCTGTGCTGGTGACCCTGCCTGGGCCCATCCTCAGCTCCTCCCCACAGAACACCGCCGTGGGATCCTCCACCTCTGCTGCTGTTGGCAGCATCCTGAGCTGTGAGGGAGTGCCCATCAGCTCTGGGGGCTTTGACCTCTCCTGCATCACCAACTGCTATGGCAACAGCTGTTGTCGTCCCTGCTAAAGCTGATGGTGACATCCTTAAGGAACAACCTCCAAGACCTCAGAACATGGTGCCAGAATGAAGATGGAAGTTTTGGAACGTTAAATCTATGCTGTTAGCTTACTTTTGCCTTCTACGCTTCTCTTCCCTTTCTTTTGCATTCCTTTCCTGTCACCACCATGCAGTGTCAGCCTAGTGGGACCTCTTTACTTCTCTTCCTCCCTATCTCTGGAGGCCAGGCAGATGGACACCCCCACTGCACCGTAGTGGCTGCTCCAGATGCCTTCCGTGAGCCTCCTCCTTTTCTTCTTTAGTCTCAATAAAGTTGTTTTGCATCCAAGCCTTGGCCTCTGATTCTCTTTTCATCTGTGGCATGTTCTTCCAGGGAGCTCAGGAGAAAACGTAGAGAAGTAGAGGGTGGAACTCCCTACAGTGGATTTGACTTTTTGCCCTTTACGTGGTAGCTGTCAAACACATCCCTGGCTACTCCACTGAAATGACTCTCGGGGTGAAGATAGCAGGGAATGGAAACCAGGGAGGCCTGGGGAAAGCTCACAACCTCTTCTCTTCCAACTGTCCTCACATTTAATATTCATACCAGCTTCTGTCCCGACAGGCAGGGCTGAGGGGTTTCATGATTAGCATTCTATCAGCCACACAAAAGAGCTGATTGGGAACTGCTTTTCTCTGGGGTCCTTTGCTGGTTCATCCAGGAACCGCCAATCTTCCTCCAATGTCGCAAAATGCAGCCAAGTGGGGATTTTTTTTACCACGCCCCTTTTTGATTGTCTACTACTTATTTCCAAATATGTTGTGGTTTGATACTGCCCAAATGCCAGGCACTGACAAAATTCATTAGCTCATCCTCTTCTGCTATAGTTGGGCAGAGGAGAGGGGAAAATAATTAACAAGGGGCTCATGAGTTACGTGAGGACTGGGAGAAAAATACTCCAAGGGCAAAACAGGTTCAAATTTAAAGGTTTAAAGTAAATTTATTATTAACAGAATCAGAGGAGGATGATGAGAAGTAAGTCTTTAAACCACCTTTTTTTCATTCACAGCCCCTCCCTCTTTCTCACTGACAGTGAAGGGAGGCAGGGCATTCGGGTTTTGCTCAGTTCCTAACTCAAGATATTCTGTTTGCTCAGGGGAAGTCTTTTCTCTGCTATGCTATGGGGTCCCTCCCCTGGGTAAATAGTCTTCCCCAAACTGCTATGGCATGGGACACTCAGCCATGGGGTGCAGTCTCTTTAAGGATAGGCTGCTCTAGTTTGGAAGCAAGGGCTCTCTCCCTCTCTCTCTGGAAGCAGGAGCTCTCTCACTGTATTTGGTCTCTCACTGGATCACAGCTTTCCCCAGCATACACCTGCTCCAGCCTGAGCCCTTTTCCCATGAGCTCCAGTGGATCTTTGCATCCACCATGGACTTCATGGATTACAGGGGGACAGTTTGTTTCACCATCGTCCTCACCACGCCTTGCAGAAGAATCATGGCTCCACCACTTGAAGCACTTCCTCTCCCTCTTTTTTCCACTGACCTTGGTGCCACCATGTTGCTTTCCCTTGCATGTCCTCACTTCTTCCTCTTCTCTGACTAGAAGAAGAACTGCTGCTTCTAGGTACCATTGCCAAAACATTCCACTAGTTCAAAGATTCGTAGAGGAGTGCTGAGAAGCCTATTCATCCACGATTTGCATGGGCAAGTTCCTCACCAAGTTTTTGCCATTGGCCATGTGGCCCCGCCACCACCCTCTGAATAATGCAAAATGCACCAGGCATTCAGTTAATGAGATTTTTTTATCATATGCAGTGATTACATATTCATATTCATTAGCTAGCCCAACACACTTGAGTTATTTTACATAGTTGCCATCCTTGTCAGATGTCCTTCTATACTTCTTGAGGGTGTGTCCTGAAGCCTGATGTCCTTCTTGGGTACCTGATGCTCCACTGCCACATTCGAGTCAGGCCAATATTGTTGTTTAGCAGAACTTCTATCCTGTCAGATTTCAAGGACTGAGCTGCCACCCTACTTGCCATTTGCATGACTTCTGTTTGCCTAAGTTCAATCCTTAATGTACTTCTCCAAGGCTGTGCTGTTATGTGATACTACTCCTATCAGAATGAAATGCTGTTCTTTTCGACTGTCTTTTCCAACCTTCTTACTTCCACCACCCAGACATGGTCAAACTGTTTTTCCCACATGCCTCATTCTCTTTGACAGAAACATTTTCCCATAGCTCCTGGCTAAGGACAAAAGTCAGTGTGGTCTGGAAACACCAAGCAGGGCAGAAGGTCAGACAGCAGTGCTACAGGGCTCTCAAGGATTGTGCAGGATGATGAAGAGAGCAAAGAGGTTTCAGTGAGGGTGCAGGCCACAAAGTCAGAGGAGGCATTGGATGCAGAGACAGAGACTGGAGGGCTGGGGGCAGATGGGACCCATCCAGTCAGCAACGATTTCAAAAATCTTGCAGCATTACAAAACTCCAGCAGAATGCCGCAGGCTGCTATCACATGCCTCCTTGGGATCCATTGTGCACATAGTTCATGTCTTCTGTCCTTACTGACACATCCTTGCCCCCAGGACACATGGAATCTCACATGCCATCACTCAGAAGTGTCTGTGAGGGAATGGGAATGATGTAGGCCAGGAAATGCAAAGTCATGGTAAAGGGAAGCAGCGACTCATGCCATAACCTTCTGGGACATGTTTCCGTTCATTGAGATCATGAAAGAAAATTGTCACTTACGCAGCATGGACTGTGGCCCTGAGGCACTGTGGGGCCAGGATAAAAGGCAGCCCAACTGGGGGGTCTCTCAACCACTTCTGTCACCTCCTGCTCCTTGGGAACCAGGTGAGTTGGAAGCCCCTTTCTCCTCCACCCTCTCCAACGCAGCATTGAGCTTTCTGGCCCTTGTTGCTGCTCCTTGTTCTTGTGGGGCTGTTCTGCGCTGGTGCTGGTGTGGGCAGAGGGCAGAGCGTGTGTTCTGGCCAGAGGCTGAGGCTGGGCTGAGGGGTTGATTTTGCTGCAGCTTAGGCAGGAGCAGAGCTGGGCCTGGCTGAGCTGGGAAGGAGTGTGCTGGGCTGAGGGAAAGGCTCTCCAGGGTGGGGCTGGCCAGGCTGGAGCTGTGCAGGCAGCAGGGGCCTTGTACTGCTGGGGGTGCCTTGCGGGCTGTGTCTGAGGTGTGCGTGTGCTCTGCTTCCTCCCTGCCCTCTGTGCCAGGTGCAGCGCCAGGCTCCAGACATGTCCTGCTCTGAGAAGTGCCAGCAGTGCCGGCCCTGCGAGCCTTGCTGCCAGTCCTGTGGGCCCTGCCCGCTGGCCAGCAGCTGCACTGAGTGCTGTGTCAGGCAGTGCCAGAGCTCCCACGTTGTTATTCAGCCGCCTGCTGTGCTGGTGACCCTGCCTGGGCCCATCCTCAGCTCCTCCCCACAGAACACCGCCGTGGGATCCTCCACCTCTGCTGCTGTTGGCAGCATCCTGAGCTGTGAGGGAGTGCCCATCAGCTCTGGGAGCTTTGACATCTCCTGCATCACCAACTGCTGTGGTGGCAGCAGATGCTGTCGTCCCTGCTAAAGATGCTGCTGCCGCCAACATCCTCAGGCAAGACCCTCCAAGACCTCGGAATATGGAGTTGGAATGAAGACAAAAGTTTGGGACATTGGCTTTAGACGTTTTAGCTATTAGTTCCCTCTTCTGCTCTCTCTTCTTTCTTCCCTTCCTTTTATGTTGACACTAGCCAATGTCACCTTAGTGGCCCCTCCCTTCCCCTCCTCTATCTGCTGGCCAGGCCTCTGGACACCCCCACTTCATCTTTGTAGCTGTTCCTGGTGCTTTCTCTGATGTACCCATTTTTCTTCTTTATACTCAATAAAGTTTTTGCATTCAAATCTCGTCCTCTGATTTCTCCTTCATTCTGTGACAACACTTCCAGTCTCCTAAGGAGTACAGTGGAAGAGCAGAGAGTAGGACTCACTCCTATGGGTTTTCCTTGTGCCTTTTCCTTTGAAGCTGACAAAGATACCCTGACACTGAGGGTGATCAGGCATTGGAACAAGTTTCCTAGAGAAATTGTAGATTTCTCATTCCTGGAAATGTTCAAGGCAAGGTTGCTCAGGACTTTGAGCCACTTGTTTTGGTGGGGGCCATTCTTGCCCATGCTTTGTGGGCTGGGTGAAGTGTTGCAAACAAAGAAATGTTTAAGTTCCCTTCTATTCCAGGTGTTTCAGTCGACACATTTGGGCAGATGGAACAGGCACAAACCATGGTGGAAACGGAAAGAGTAAATTTATTGCCTTACCTCACTCCTCAGAGGAGGTACAATCAGCACTCGGTCAGGGATGCACAACTGGGAACATTGTCCTGCTTCAGATCAGTCCCTGCTGGTAGGGCTCCTCTTTACACCAGTGCTATGCTGTATCTGTGCTTTTTGTGATCTCTGAGCTTTGATTTTTCTCTCTCCCAAAACAGGGAGCTCAAGCATGTCCATGAGATGGCCCTCCAAGTCTCTCCAAACACTGGCATTGTCTCCACACAGAGAATCTGCTTCTCCGAACACAGATTAAAACAGCAGAAGGCATCCTTTATGGTTTTTCCCACATTGATATCCTCCATGCTTTGGCATCCTCAGCTGCAAAGTCATTTCAGCAAACCTACATTCATCCTCCTAATTCTTCTGCTTTAAGCCCTTTCCTCCCAAACCCAAACCATTTCTAATGAAATCTGCTTTCACAGAGGCATTATCAGTGTGACAAATGTGCTCAGTGTTGGGCAGTGCTGAGCCCCTTTTGGACACAGCTGGAGATGACTCAGTCACATGTGGTGGGAGACACTGGACTCTTGTCCCAGAGCCCATTCCTACAGTTTTCTGCCCCAGCTACCAAACCTCACCACTTTTACTTAAGGGAGAGTGTCCTACACAGTGTGAAGCACAATCAGAAGAATAAAAATTTCAACTGCACATTGTTATGCACCCTTTTGCTTTAGCCAACTGCCTCGAGCCTCAAGTTGTTTCCCATCTTATTTTCTCTTCCCTGTCCACCTTGGCCTGGCCTTTGCCTTGACCTTGCCCTTCCCAATTCCTATTCCTACTCGTATTTCAATGCCAAGTGTGCAATTTATTAATAAAATGTGAAATCTTCTGTGGAGTCTCTGACTTTGTTTTTCCTCTCAACCACCATCATGTACAAATCCTGGCAGTTCCTTCCCCCTTACGCGTGGGACATGACACCCACTCACCAGCAACCCTCCAGCAGAGGGGAATCCATTTGGGATGAAGGCCTGCTGGCAGGATTTCTGGGCTTTCTCTCTGAACATAAAGCAAGACGTGGAGGGTAGAGGAGGCAGAATTTGCATTTCAGTTCTCCAGACATTTCTCTGTAAGGTCAAAGCAGCACTGTTCAGCTGTACATTGGCTCTCCAGGGCAGCCAGTGCCTCTGTGGGATTAAAAGACACACCACAGGGAGACAAACAATGAGAACCTTCATGTGCCCTCATATTATATTTCATCCTCCAGCCAGGTCTTATGAGTTCTTAGAGAAATATAACACACTTGAGATAGCTTAGCTACTTTGATGGTATAAAATTAGTAGGATGGCTTTTGAGGTAGTGTTGGAAACAGAAAAGTTTTAATAAAAGGTGAAATAACAAAGCTCTTTACAGAGAACTGAGTTAGGGGTAAGAGGCTCTTGCTCCTGGTAAAAACACACTATAAAAGCGATTACTTCTTTTGTTTTCTTCTTTTTCTAGAAAATTGCTTAGGTGGGACTTTTTGACTTCTGTCCAATTGGGTATCTTTAGGTTTGAGGTGAAGTCTTCAAGGTCTTATGAGGTATCTTTTTACCCAATTGAGGAGAGAAACTTCTGGGCTTTTTTCCTTAAGGAGACAAAGGATAATTTGTTCACTCTGTCAACAGGGGGCACATTCCTATACCCTCACGGTGCACACATGCACAGACTGACATATATGCACTTAGGAAGGCCTCTCTTGGACCTTGGAATCTGAACATTTGTAAAATAAGACTGTCAAAAATTGAGCACGCTGTTGACTTGTTGGGGACAGCTCTGAGAGAAGAGAACTCAAGCACCTGTGAAGGAACCCAGCTACAGAAATGGTCTTGTCTTCCCAAAGCACCCACAGAAAGTGTACAGAAATAGGATGAGGTCAATGAGACCAGCACAATTTCCCTGAGATACGGTAAATCCAGCAAGAAGAAAGATACCCTGCAAGCAGAAGCTCATCTGAGTGAAACAAAGAGTTTCAGTCTTTGCCAGAGAGAGATGGAGCCGAAGGAGAAAAGGATGCTTCCTCTTATCTCACATGGCTGCCCTTGTGCCTGTGGGCAAGAAGAACAAGCCTGATGCACTGAAAATTTTGCCACAAAGAATCCTACAGGGATGACACAAGTGAACATCATGTGCCTGCGTGGAATGTCACCAGACCATGATCCAAGCACTTTGCCTGTGCTGACCTGTTTACATCCTGGAAATTCTTGGAACTCACATCCTGGACCTAACATGACTCTTCAGATAGGAAATGGGAAGGCACATGGCAGAAGCCAGGAAATGAAAAGGCAGAAAAGCAGGAAACCAGCACACAGCCCCTACCATTAACTGGGATAGTTTACATTTGAAATGAGCTGGTCACAAAATTATGGCTTCCACTAAGATGCCTCTGGGCCTGAGGCAGGGCAGGACTGGTATAAAAGGCAGCCCAAGTCTCTGATCTCGCATCCACTTCTCACACCTCCTCCACCTCTTCAGGAATCAGGTGAGTGCGAAGCCTCGTCTCCTCCTCCTGCTGAATCAAGAGCAGCTCTTGCCTGGCTGGAGGTCTCAGCTGAGAGGGGTTACAAGAGCCCAGGGCTGGGACCTGCTTGTGCTGGGAGAGGGCAGGGGAGAGAAGGTCTTGTGCAGACAGAGGGAGGCTGGGACTTGGCTCAGGTGGCTCCTGGGCTTTAAGCTGGGCTTTGCAATGTGGGCCAGGACGTGCCTTGGCTGCAGGGTGTTTGGATGCAATGCTGCTTCGCATGTGTCCTCACTTTGTGCTTCTCCCTGTCTTCCATTCTAGGTGCACCTGTGACCTTGAGCCATGTCCTGCTGCAAGCCCTGTGACCCTTGCTGCCAGCCCTGTGGGCCCTGCCCGCTGGCCAGCAGCTGCACTGAGTGCTGTGTCAGGCAGTGCCAGAGCTCCCACGTTGTTATTCAGCCGCCTGCTGTGCTGGTGACCCTGCCTGGGCCCATCCTCAGCTCCTCCCCACAGAACACCGCCGTGGGATCCTCCACCTCTGCTGCTGTTGGCAGCATCCTGAGCTGTGAGGGAGTGCCCATCAGCTCTGGGGGCTTTGACATCTCCTGCATCACCAACTGCTGTGGTGGCAGCAGATGCTGTCGCCCCTGCTAAATCTGCTGGCAACATCCTTAAGGAAGAACCTCCACAACCTCAGAACTTGGAGTTGAAATGAAGACGGAATTTTGGGACTGTATGTAGGGTCTCTCACTTCTATTTCCTTCTTCTCCTCTGTTCTCTCTCTTGCATTCCTTTCCAGTCAATAGCACTCAGTGCTAGCCTAGGGGGACCAGTTGGCTTCTCTACCTCCCTTGCTCTGGAAATCAGCAATTGCCACCCCCACTGCACCTTAGTGGCTGCTCCTGTTGCTCTCTGGATCCACCTCCTTTTTCTTCTTTAGTCTCAATAAAGTTGTTTTGCATCCAAGACTTGGCCTCTGATTCTCTTTTTATCTGTGCCACCTTCTCCCATGAGCTCGGGGCAAAAGGTGGAGTATGCAGAGCTTGGGACTCCCTAGAGGAGAACTTTACTTTGTGCCTTTTCTCATGGAGCTCACAAACACATCCCTCAGTACTCCACTAAATCTACCAGGAGAGGAAGATGGCTCCCAAGCTTGACAGAAATGGGGGGTGAAAGGGGGTGAGTGGGAGTCAGGAATACTTGATTTCAGCCAACAGCCTCACGAATATTTCTTCTCAGTGCCGGTATGTGAGATTCCATGCTTTCTGGGGAAAGGGTGTGTCAGTGTAGTCATAAGACATAAACTAAGTGCACAATGGATCCAAATATGGCAGGTGATGCCAGCCTGGGGCACAGTACTGGAGTTTTGTAATGCTGCCAGATTTTTGCAATCCTTGCTGACTGGAGGGGCCTCCTCTCCTCTCAGCCCTCACTTCTTTTACTCATGAAAAAATCGGCCCCACTATGTGACTTCACTACTTGATGAAACCTCTTTGCTCTCCTCATCATCCTGCAAAATCCTAGTGAGACCACTGTAGCAGTGCTGCCTGAGCTTCTGTCCTGCTTGGTGTTCCCAGAATCTGCTCTGGCTGGGAGCACGGCCTGGAGGGCCTTCCCTGCCCAGCAGTGCCAGCCACTGTCACACCCTCAGCCCCCAGTTCCTTCTCTGCAGCAACCTGGACAGGGCCACAGCACCCACATCTCTCAAGGACAATCCCAAACCTGAGTGTCTTACTTCAGGGTAAATTTTTGAGAGAATCCCCAAAGGATTTCCTCTAGAAAAGCAGATTCAATTGGCTCCTCCCCCAACTGGTTCAGGAGAAAATACCTCCTCAGAGAAAAGTGGGAAAAACTGTTTATTAAACAATAAAACCTAAAAAATATTAAACAATAAAAAGTCTTGCTTCTCCCCAAGAGATGGAAAACTCAGAAAATCCCCTCCCTGGGTTGCATCTCAGCTCTCTCAGTCTGTTATCAGTCCCTCCAGTGCTGGAAATGTCGCAGGCCAGGCCCGGCCTAGTGGGCCAGAGGTGGAGCCGCTGGCGCTCTGCTGTGTGTTCAAAGATGTCAAAAGGTCCAAAGAAAAGGGAAAAAACCCACAGTCCAAGGAACATCTTTGCCACAGCTAGCTAAACTAACTAAAACAAAGAAACAAAGGAGAGTTCTGTCCTACTGTCTGTCCATCTGCAGACAGCAACAGTCCAGGAGCAGGAATGTGGAGAGTGAGTGCAGTGTTTGAAAACAAACTGCACACTTCTTCTCTGCCCACTTCACTCTCTGAATCAAGTCTTAAAGGTGGAAAACTTATTGTTCAGCATAAAGAAAACAAGTCAATTTGGGATAAAAGCATCTATAGTAAACCCAGGACACCAGCCCATCCCTTTTGATGCCGCCTCCAGGCAGCCTTGCAGCCCTCAGCTGTTTCCCATGGTCCTTGTTCCTGCCTCATGTGAAGGCTTTGAGGCGACAGGGTTCTTGTGTCTCTGAGGAGATGGGGGAGTCCTCTGGCCACAGTGGCCTTTGTCATGAGCCAGGAGCTGTGGGAAAATGGTGCTGTCAAAAAGAATGAGTCAAGTGGAGAAAAACATTTGACTGTGTCTGGGAAGTGGAGGCCAGAAAGATGAGAGAGTTTGTCCTCTCCCATATCCAGAAGGGGAAACACTGGTAGACTGCAGCATGGTGGGAGGATGGTTTTGGTTTTGGTTCTGTCCCCATGCTCAGTTGATCCTGTGACAAAACATAGCCCTTCCTGTCTGGGTACAAGCAGGGCAGAAGGCAAATGTGAGGGAGGAGGTTGTAGAATATGCCCAGGCACTGTTGTTTCCCACTCTCACTCCTGTGACCATTTGACATCATCTTCTCCTAATGATCACAATTTTGGGAAAGCCAGGAATGTGTTTGGGAGCTCCAATAGAAAAAAGTAAAGGCCACAACGGAGTGTCAACCATCAGCTTACTCCAGCTTTTGCCCTGAGTTGAGTGGAAGATTTCCCACACAAGGAATGAGAAAGCAGAGGACCAGGTTTGGATGCAAAACAGCTTTATTGAGTCTAAGGAAGAGAAGAAGGTAGCTGAAAGAGGACAAAAGGAGCAGCCACGGGTGCCCAGTAGGGGTGTCAATTTGCCTGGCCTGCAGAGGGATGGAGGGAGGCAAACACTAGGCTGGCATTGGGTGGTGCAGACAGAAAGGGAAGGCATGGGAAATGAGTGGAAGAAAACACCAGTAAAGCAAGGGCACAAATCCATTGTTCCAAAGATCCATCTTCATTGCAGCTCCACGTTCTGAGGTTCGGAGGGTTCTTGCCCAGGGATGTTGCCAGCAGATTTAGCAGGGACGACAACAACTGTTGCCATAGCAGTTGGTGATGCAGGAGATGTCAAAGCCCCCAGAGCTGATGGGCACTCCGCCACAGCTGAGGATGTTGCCAACAGCAGCAGAGGTGGAGGATCCCACGGCGGTGTTCTGTGGGGAGGAGCTGAGGATGGGCCCAGGCAGGGTCACCAGCACAGCAGGCGGCTCAATGACAACGTGGGAGCTCTGGCACTGCCTGACACAGCACTCAGTGCAGCTGCTGGCCAGCGGGCAGGGCCCACAGGGCTGGCAGCAAGGGTCACAGGGCCTGCAGCAGGACATGGCTCGGGCTCACAGGTGCACCTGGCACAGAGGGCAGGGAGAAGCACAAAGTGAAGACACATGAGGAGCAGCACTGCACCCAAACACCCTGCAGCCAAGGCACCTCCTGGCCCCCATTGCAGTGCCCAGCTCAAAGCCCAGGAGCCACCTGAACCAACTCCCTGCCTCTCTCTGTCTGCACAAGACCTTCTCTCCCCTGCCCTCTCCCAGCACAAGCAGCTCCCACCCCTGCACTCAGACAGCTCCTCTCAGCTGAGACCTCCAACCAGGCAAGAGCTGGTCTCAAACAAGCAAGAGGAGAAGAGGCTTCCCGCTCACCTGATTCCTGAAGAGGAGGAGGTGAGAGAAGTGGATGAGAGAGCAGAGACTTGGGCTGCCTTTTATAGCAGTCCAGCCTTGCCTCAGGCCCACAGGCACCTTAGTGGAAGCCATAATTTTCTGAGCAGCACATGCCAAATGTGCACTATCCCAGTTAATGGTAGGGGCTGTGTCCTGCTTTCCTGCACTGCAGCCTCTATTTCCTGGCTTCTGCCCTGTGCGTTCCTATCTAAAGACTCCTTTTACAGCCAGGATTAAAGTTCCAAGAATTTCTGGGATATAAACACGTCAGAGTAGGCAGAATGCTTGGATCATGGTCTGGTGGCATTCCATGCAGGCTCATGACCTAAACTTGTGTCATTCCTGTGGGTTTCTTTGTGGCACAGCACTCAGGACATCAATCTCATTCTTCCTATAGCCCTGTCCATCTCTCCCTCATCCTTTTGTGACATCCCATGAGTTTTCACGTGCAGCTTGATTTCCTGGCCCATTTTGGGAATGGATAGAGGACAGAAGGTGTTCTTTGTGGCCTTGCTTCCCCTCTATTACGTCTCCCTTTGGTCAGCATACCATGCCTGTTTCTGCAGTTCGTTCCTGCTCTTGCCCTGGGCTGGACTGCGAGCTGTGCTGGGTGGCCCTTGGCTGGATGGATGTTGCCCAGCAAGCTGCTCTGTCAATCCCCTTTCTCAGGCAGAAAGACAAGATAAAACCCAACTGATCACAACTTGAAGCTTGATAGAAGGCAGTTTGCTAAAACAAAAAGAAACAATTATGCATGCAGAAGTGCACTAGGAAAGAAAATCAATGTATTGCCTCCTTCTCTCAGGAAGTGATGGCTGGCAATTTCCCAGGAATCAGGGCTTCCTCCTGTGTCATGGTTGCTCATAATGGCACACTTTGTAACCAAGGTTGCAGGAATGGGCTCTGTGAGCAGAGTCCAGTGGCTCCAGGCAGCTGTGACTGAGTCATCTCCAGCTGTGTCCAAAGGGGACTCAGCACTGCCCAGGACTGAGCACATTTGTCACTCTGTTGATGCCTCTGTGAGAGCAGATTTCATTAGAAATGGTTTGGTCTGGAAGGCAACTTCAAGACCATTTCTTTCTTGTCCTCCTTCCCTCAACAGAGGGGCAGAGATGGCACCCACTAAACCATATTGCACCAAGCTGTGTCCATCCCATTCTTGCACACTTGCAGGGCTGTGGAATCTAAACCATTCCTGGGCAACTTATTTCAATGCCTCACTGTCCTAACAGAGAGGGACATCTTTGTCACCACCAAGGGAAAGGGAACAAACAAAATTGCACTGCAGGGATTGCAATGCTGTGCTTCCTCTACCCTTTTTCCAGTGAGCAAACTACAAGACTTGAAACAGAAAGAAGGAGAAATCAGAGGCCAAGGTTTGAATGCGAAAGAACTTTATTGAGTCAAAAGAAGAGAAGGAGAAGGCTCAAAGACAGCCCCTGAGGGAAGCCACAACCATGAAGTGGGGATGTCTGACATCCTGGGCTGTCGAGTGAAGGAATCCATCAGGTCCCACTAGGCTGGCATTGAGTGGTGGTGACAGGAAGGGAAGAGAAGACAGAAAAAAGAGGAGAAGGAAAAGGAGACAATAGTCCAAAGCCTTAAATTCAAAAATCCAAAATTCCATTTTCATTCTAGCACCATATCCTGCGTTCTTGGAGATTCTTGCCCCAGAATGTTTGCGGGAGAATCTTTAGCAGGGACGACAGCATCTGCTGCTACCACAGCAGTTGGTGATGCAGGAGATGTCAAAGCCCCCAGAGCTGATGGGCACTCCCTCACAGCTCAGGATGCTGCCAACAGCAGCAGAGGTGGAGGATCCCACGGCGGTGTTCTGTGGGGAGGAGCTGAGGATGGGCCCAGGCAGGGTCACCAGCACAGCAGGCGGCTGAATAACAACGTGGGAGCTCTGGCACTGCCTGACACAGCACTCATTGCAGCTGCTGGCCAGCGGGCAGGGCCCACAGGACTGGCAGCAAGGCTCGCAGGGCCGGCACTGCTGGCACTTCTCAGAGCAGGACATGTCTGGAGCCTGGCGCTGCACCTGGCACAGAGGGCAGGGAGGAAGCAGAGCACACGCACACCTCAGACACAGCCCGCAAGGCACCCCCAGCAGCACAAGGCCCCTGCTGCCTGCACAGCTCCAGCCTGGCCAGCCCCAACCTGGGCAGCCTTTGCCTCAGCCCAGCACGCTCCTTCCCAGCTCAGCCAGGCCCAGCTCTGCTCCTGCCTAAGCTGCAGCAAAATCAGCCCCTCAGCCCAGCCTCAGCCTCTGGCCAGAACACACGCTCTGCCCTCTGCCCACACCAGCACCAGCGCAAAACAGCCCCACAAGAACAAGGAGCAGCAACAAGGGCCAGAAAACTCAATGCTGCGTTGGAGAGGATGGAGGAGAAAGGGGCTTCCAACTCACCTGGTTCCCAAGGAGCAGGAGGTGACAGAAGTGGTTGAAAGAGCCCCCAGTTGGGCTGCCTTTTATCCTGGCCCCACAGTGCCTCAGGGCCCACAGATTGTGCTGCGCAGGTGACGATGCTCCTGCATGATCCCAAATGAATGGAAAGATCTCTGGGAATGGTATGGCATGAGTTGGATTTTCCCTCCACCATGACTTTGCATTTCCTGGATTACCTCATTCCCAGTCCCTCATGGATACTTCTTTTGGGTGTTGGTATTCAAAATTCCATGATTCCTGGGGCCAAGGATGTGTCAGTGTGGGTAAGAGACGTGAAGTGTGAAACAGATCACAAGGAGGCAGGTGATGGCAGCCTGAGGCATTCTTTGGATTATTTTCTGTTCCTGCTGACTGGAAGTGCCTCATCTGCTCCCAGCCCTCCAGTCTTTGTCTCATCACCCAACGGCTCTCCTTCATGCCTTGCCTTGGAGGTAAAACCAATTTGCCTTCCTCCTCAGCCTTCACAGTGCATGGGACTCCTGTAGTAGTGCTGCCTGAGCTTCTGCCTTGCTTGGTGTTCACAGAATCTGCTCTGGCTGGGAGAACCCAAGCATCTCCTCCCTCCCAACCCTTGCTCAGGCCTCTGCCCCATGTGCTCCCCCACAATCATGTGTGTGGCACTGTGGCTGTGGCCCAGTGTGTGCCAGTGTCTGCCCATGTCTATGCTTGTGGCCTGCTGGGAACAGCCCCTGAGAGCCTCTGGCCTGCACGGGGATGGTTGTGCACAGGACAGGGCCCTTGTGTGCAACCCCCGTGCCCGTGTGCCTGTGCCCGTGTGCTGGGCTCTGTGCTCTGGGCTGATCTCTGAGCACCCCTGGCCAGGCTGGCAGTGTGTCAGTGCCCTGGCTGTGTGTGCACAGCTGGGCCTGAGCTGAGCTCTCAGCCCAGCCATTGCACGGCCTGGAGGGCCTTCCCTGCCCAGCAGTGCCAGCCACTGACACACCCTCAGCCCCCAGCTCCTTCTCTGCAGGAGCCTGGACAGGGCCACAGCACCCACATCTCTCAAGGACAATCCAAACCCAGGCCATGCCTTTGATGCCACCTCCAGGCTGCCTTGGGGCTCTCAGCTCTTTCTCTGTGTCCTTGCTCTAGCCTCATGGAGAAGTTTCAATATGACAGTGTTTTGTTGTCTCTGTAAGACTGGGGCAGTCCACTGACCGCAGTGGCCTTTGCCCCATTATCCAGGAGCTGTGGGAAAATCATGCTGTGAGTGAAAATGAGGAATGTGGACAGAATCTGTTAACTGTGTCTGGGAGATGGATGTTGGAATATGTGGGAGTTTTTCCTCTACCAATCCAGAAGAGGAAACAGTGGCAGCCTTCAACATGAAGTGGGGATGGTTTTGGTTTTGGTTCCGTCCATATACTCACTTGATCCTGTGTAACCACTCAGTTCTGCCTTTGTACTAAGAAGCTGAGCAGATGATTAATGTGAAGGAAGTGTTTGCAGAGGGGAGGTTGTGGACTATCCCAGTCACTGCTATTTCCCATTCCCACTCCTGTGACCATTTGACAACATCTTCTCCTAATGATCACAATTTTGGGGGAAGCCAGGGATGTGTTTGGGAGCTCCAAGTAAAAAGGCACAAAGTAAAGGCCACAACAAAGTGTCCACCCTCAGCTTCCTCCAGCTTTTGACGTGAATTGAGTGGAAGAGTTTCCACACAAGGAATGAGAAAGCAGAGGATCAGGTTTGGATGCAAAACAGCTTTATTGAGTCTAAGGAAAAGAAGGAGGTAGCTGAAAGAAGACACAATGAGAAGACACAGGGGCGCAGTGGGGGTGTCCACTTGCCTGGCCTGCAAAGGGATGGAGGGAGGCAAACAGGTCCCACAAGGCTGGCCTTGGGGGGTGCTGACAGGGAAGGCAGGGAAGGGAAGAGAATGGAAAGAAACGGCAGCAAGGGCACAAATCCATTGTTCCAAAGATCCATCTTCAGCGCAGCTCCACGTTCTGAGGTTGTGGAGGTTCTTGCCCAAGGTTGTCACCAGCACCTTTAGCAGGGACGACAACAACTGCTGCCATAGCAGTTGGTGATGCAGGAGAGGTCAAGGCCCCCAGAGCTGATGGGCACTCCGCCACAGCTGAGGATGTTGCCAACAGCAGCAGAGGCGGAGGATCCCACGGCGGTGTTCTGTGGGGAGGAGCTGAGGATGGGCCCAGGCAGGGTCACCAGCACAGCAGGCGGCTCAATGACAACGTGGGAGCTCTGGCACTGCCTGACACAGCACTCAGTGCAGCTGCTGGCCAGCGGGCAGGGCCCACAGGGCTGGCAGCAAGGGTCACAGGGCCTGCAGCAGGACATGGCTCGGGCTCACAGGTGCACCTGGCACAGAGGGCAAGGAGAAGCACAAAGTGAGGACGCATGAGGAGCAGCACTGCACCCAAACACCCTGCAGCCAAGGCACCTCCTGGCCCCCATTGCAGTGCCCAGCTCAAAGCCCAGGAGCCACCTGAGCCAAGTCCCAGCCTCTCTCTGTCTGCACAAGACCTTCTCTCCCCTGCCCTCTCCCAGCACAAGCAGCTCCCAGCCCTGGGCTATGACAGCCCCTCTCAGCTGAGACCTCCAGCCAGGCAAGAGCTGGTCTCAAACAAGCAAGAGGAGAAGAGGCTTCCCGCTCACCTGATTCCTGAAGAGGAGGAGGTGAGAGAAGTGGATGAGAGAGCAGAGACTTGGGCTGCCTTTTATAGCAGTCCAGCCTTGCCTCAGGCCCACAGGCACCTTAGTGGAAGCCATAATTTTCTGAGCAGCACATGCCAAATGTGCACTATCCCAGTTAATGGTAGGGGCTGTGTCCTGCTTTCCTGCACTGCAGCCTCTATTTCCTGGCTTCTGCCCTGTGCGTTCCTATCTAAAGACTCCTTTTACAGCCAGGATTAAAGTTCCAAGAATTTCTGGGATATAAACACGTCAGAGTAGGCAGAATGCTTGGATCATGGTCTGGTGGCATTCCATGCAGGCTCATGACCTAAACTTGTGTCATTCCTGTGGGTTTCTTTGTGGCACAGCACTCAGGACATCAATCTCATTCTTCCTATAGCCCTGTCCATCTCTCCCTCATCCTTTTGTGACATCCCATGAGTTTTCACGTGCAGCTTGATTTCCTGGCCCATTTTGGGAATGGATAGAGGACAGAAGGTGTTCTTTGTGGCCTTGCTTCCCCTCTATTACGTCTCCCTTTGGTCAGCATACCATGCCTGTTTCTGCAGTTCGTTCCTGCTCTTGCCCTGGGCTGGACTGCGAGCTGTGCTGGGTGGCCCTTGGCTGGATGGATGTTGCCCAGCAAGCTGCTCTGTCAATCCCCTTTCTCAGGCAGAAAGACAAGATAAAACCCAACTGATCACAACTTGAAGCTTGATAGAAGGCAGTTTGCTAAAACAAAAAGAAACAATTATGCATGCAGAAGTGCACTAGGAAAGAAAATCAATGTATTGCCTCCTTCTCTCAGGAAGTGATGGCTGGCAATTTCCCAGGAATCAGGGCTTCCTCCTGTGTCATGGTTGCTCATAATGGCACACTTTGTAACCAAGGTTGCAGGAATGGGCTCTGTGAGCAGAGTCCAGTGGCTCCAGGCAGCTGTGACTGAGTCATCTCCAGCTGTGTCCAAAGGGGACTCAGCACTGCCCAGGACTGAGCACATTTGTCACTCTGTTGATGCCTCTGTGAGAGCAGATTTCATTAGAAATGGTTTGGTCTGGAAGGCAACTTCAAGACCATTTCTTTCTTGTCCTCCTTCCCTCAACAGAGGGGCAGAGATGGCACCCACTAAACCATATTGCACCAAGCTGTGTCCATCCCATTCTTGCACACTTGCAGGGCTGTGGAATCTAAACCATTCCTGGGCAACTTATTTCAATGCCTCACTGTCCTAACAGAGAGGGACATCTTTGTCACCACCAAGGGAAAGGGAACAAACAAAATTGCACTGCAGGGATTGCAATGCTGTGCTTCCTCTACCCTTTTTCCAGTGAGCAAACTACAAGACTTGAAACAGAAAGAAGGAGAAATCAGAGGCCAAGGTTTGAATGCGAAAGAACTTTATTGAGTCAAAAGAAGAGAAGGAGAAGGCTCAAAGACAGCCCCTGAGGGAAGCCACAACCATGAAGTGGGGATGTCTGACATCCTGGGCTGTCGAGTGAAGGAATCCATCAGGTCCCACTAGGCTGGCATTGAGTGGTGGTGACAGGAAGGGAAGAGAAGACAGAAAAAAGAGGAGAAGGAAAAGGAGACAATAGTCCAAAGCCTTAAATTCAAAAATCCAAAATTCCATTTTCATTCTAGCACCATATCCTGCGTTCTTGGAGATTCTTGCCCCAGAATGTTTGCGGGAGAATCTTTAGCAGGGACGACAGCATCTGCTGCTACCACAGCAGTTGGTGATGCAGGAGATGTCAAAGCCCCCAGAGCTGATGGGCACTCCCTCACAGCTCAGGATGCTGCCAACAGCAGCAGAGGTGGAGGATCCCACGGCGGTGTTCTGTGGGGAGGAGCTGAGGATGGGCCCAGGCAGGGTCACCAGCACAGCAGGCGGCTGAATAACAACGTGGGAGCTCTGGCACTGCCTGACACAGCACTCATTGCAGCTGCTGGCCAGCGGGCAGGGCCCACAGGACTGGCAGCAAGGCTCGCAGGGCCGGCACTGCTGGCACTTCTCAGAGCAGGACATGTCTGGAGCCTGGCGCTGCACCTGGCACAGAGGGCAGGGAGGAAGCAGAGCACACGCACACCTCAGACACAGCCCGCAAGGCACCCCCAGCAGCACAAGGCCCCTGCTGCCTGCACAGCTCCAGCCTGGCCAGCCCCAACCTGGGCAGCCTTTGCCTCAGCCCAGCACGCTCCTTCCCAGCTCAGCCAGGCCCAGCTCTGCTCCTGCCTAAGCTGCAGCAAAATCAGCCCCTCAGCCCAGCCTCAGCCTCTGGCCAGAACACACGCTCTGCCCTCTGCCCACACCAGCACCAGCGCAAAACAGCCCCACAAGAACAAGGAGCAGCAACAAGGGCCAGAAAACTCAATGCTGCGTTGGAGAGGATGGAGGAGAAAGGGGCTTCCAACTCACCTGGTTCCCAAGGAGCAGGAGGTGACAGAAGTGGTTGAAAGAGCCCCCAGTTGGGCTGCCTTTTATCCTGGCCCCACAGTGCCTCAGGGCCCACAGATTGTGCTGCGCAGGTGACGATGCTCCTGCATGATCCCAAATGAATGGAAAGATCTCTGGGAATGGTATGGCATGAGTTGGATTTTCCCTCCACCATGACTTTGCATTTCCTGGATTACCTCATTCCCAGTCCCTCATGGATACTTCTTTTGGGTGTTGGTATTCAAAATTCCATGATTCCTGGGGCCAAGGATGTGTCAGTGTGGGTAAGAGACGTGAAGTGTGAAACAGATCACAAGGAGGCAGGTGATGGCAGCCTGAGGCATTCTTTGGATTATTTTCTGTTCCTGCTGACTGGAAGTGCCTCATCTGCTCCCAGCCCTCCAGTCTTTGTCTCATCACCCAACGGCTCTCCTTCATGCCTTGCCTTGGAGGTAAAACCAATTTGCCTTCCTCCTCAGCCTTCACAGTGCATGGGACTCCTGTAGTAGTGCTGCCTGAGCTTCTGCCTTGCTTGGTGTTCACAGAATCTGCTCTGGCTGGGAGCACCCAAGCATCTCCTCCCTCCCAACCCTTGCTCAGGCCTCTGCCCCATGTGCTCCCCCACAATCATGTGTGTGGCACTGTGGCTGTGGCCCAGTGTGTGCCAGTGTCTGCCCATGTCTATGCTTGTGGCCTGCTGGGAACAGCCCCTGAGAGCCTCTGGCCTGCACGGGGATGGTTGTGCACAGGACAGGGCCCTTGTGTGCAACCCCCGTGCCCGTGTGCCTGTGCCCGTGTGCTGGGCTCTGTGCTCTGGGCTGATCTCTGAGCACCCCTGGCCAGGCTGGCAGTGTGTCAGTGCCCTGGCTGTGTGTGCACAGCTGGGCCTGAGCTGAGCTCTCAGCCCAGCCATTGCACGGCCTGGAGGGCCTTCCCTGCCCAGCAGTGCCAGCCACTGACACACCCTCAGCCCCCAGCTCCTTCTCTGCAGGAGCCTGGACAGGGCCACAGCACCCACATCTCTCAAGGACAATCCAAACCCAGGCCATGCCTTTGATGCCACCTCCAGGCTGCCTTGGGGCTCTCAGCTCTTTCTCTGTGTCCTTGCTCTAGCCTCATGGAGAAGTTTCAATATGACAGTGTTTTGTTGTCTCTGTAAGACTGGGGCAGTCCACTGACCGCAGTGGCCTTTGCCCCATTATCCAGGAGCTGTGGGAAAATCATGCTGTGAGTGAAAATGAGGAATGTGGACAGAATCTGTTAACTGTGTCTGGGAGATGGATGTTGGAATATGTGGGAGTTTTTCCTCTACCAATCCAGAAGAGGAAACAGTGGCAGCCTTCAACATGAAGTGGGGATGGTTTTGGTTTTGGTTCCGTCCATATACTCACTTGATCCTGTGTAACCACTCAGTTCTGCCTTTGTACTAAGAAGCTGAGCAGATGATTAATGTGAAGGAAGTGTTTGCAGAGGGGAGGTTGTGGACTATCCCAGTCACTGCTATTTCCCATTCCCACTCCTGTGACCATTTGACAACATCTTCTCCTAATGATCACAATTTTGGGGGAAGCCAGGGATGTGTTTGGGAGCTCCAAGTAAAAAGGCACAAAGTAAAGGCCACAACAAAGTGTCCACCCTCAGCTTCCTCCAGCTTTTGACGTGAATTGAGTGGAAGAGTTTCCACACAAGGAATGAGAAAGCAGAGGATCAGGTTTGGATGCAAAACAGCTTTATTGAGTCTAAGGAAAAGAAGGAGGTAGCTGAAAGAAGACACAATGAGAAGACACAGGGGCGCAGTGGGGGTGTCCACTTGCCTGGCCTGCAAAGGGATGGAGGGAGGCAAACAGGTCCCACAAGGCTGGCCTTGGGGGGTGCTGACAGGGAAGGCAGGGAAGGGAAGAGAATGGAAAGAAACGGCAGCAAGGGCACAAATCCATTGTTCCAAAGATCCATCTTCAGCGCAGCTCCACGTTCTGAGGTTGTGGAGGTTCTTGCCCAAGGTTGTCACCAGCACCTTTAGCAGGGACGACAACAACTGCTGCCATAGCAGTTGGTGATGCAGGAGAGGTCAAGGCCCCCAGAGCTGATGGGCACTCCGCCACAGCTGAGGATGTTGCCAACAGCAGCAGAGGCGGAGGATCCCACGGCGGTGTTCTGTGGGGAGGAGCTGAGGATGGGCCCAGGCAGGGTCACCAGCACAGCAGGCGGCTCAATGACAACGTGGGAGCTCTGGCACTGCCTGACACAGCACTCAGTGCAGCTGCTGGCCAGCGGGCAGGGCCCACAGGGCTGGCAGCAAGGGTCACAGGGCCTGCAGCAGGACATGGCTCGGGCTCACAGGTGCACCTGGCACAGAGGGCAAGGAGAAGCACAAAGTGAGGACGCATGAGGAGCAGCACTGCACCCAAACACCCTGCAGCCAAGGCACCTCCTGGCCCCCATTGCAGTGCCCAGCTCAAAGCCCAGGAGCCACCTGAGCCAAGTCCCAGCCTCTCTCTGTCTGCACAAGACCTTCTCTCCCCTGCCCTCTCCCAGCACAAGCAGCTCCCAGCCCTGGGCTATGACAGCCCCTCTCAGCTGAGACCTCCAGCCAGGCAAGAGCTGGTCTCAAACAAGCAAGAGGAGAAGAGGCTTCCCGCTCACCTGATTCCTGAAGAGGAGGAGGTGAGAGAAGTGGATGAGAGAGCAGAGACTTGGGCTGCCTTTTATAGCAGTCCAGCCTTGCCTCAGGCCCACAGGCACCTTAGTGGAAGCCATAATTTTCTGAGCAGCACATGCCAAATGTGCACTATCCCAGTTAATGGTAGGGGCTGTGTCCTGCTTTCCTGCACTGCAGCCTCTATTTCCTGGCTCCTGCCCTGTGTTTTCCTGAACACTTATTCTAGGGCCAGGAATGAGAGTCCCAAGAATTTCCAGGATACAAACATGTCAGAGTAGGCAGAATGCTTGGATCATGGTCTGGTGGCATTCCATGCAGGCACATGACCTAAACTTGTGTCATTCCTGTGGGTTTCTTTGTGGCCAAGCACTCCGGACATCAATCTTATTCTTCCTATATCCCTGTCCATCTCTCCCTTATCCCTTTGTGACATCCCATGAGTTTTCATGTGCAGCCTGTTATCCTGGCCCATTTTGGGAATGGATAGAGGACAGAAGGTGTTCCTTGTGGTCTTGTTTCCCCTCTATTACGTCTCCCTTTGGTCAGCGTACCATGCCTGTTTCAGCAGCTTGTTCTGCTCTTGCCCTGGGCTGGACTGCGAGCTGTGCTGGGTGGCCCTTGGCTGGACGGATGTTGCCCAGCAAGCTGCTCTGTCAATCCCCTTTCTCAGGCAGAAAGACAAGATAAAACCAAACTGATAACAATTTGGAGTTGGAAAGAAGGCAATTTGCTAAGCAAATGTGACAGGTTATGCATGCACAAGTACATCGGGAAACAAAATCAATATATGGCCTCCTTTCCTCAGGAAGTGATGGCTGGCAATTTCCCAGGAATCAGGGCTTCCTCCTGTGTCATGGTTGCTCATGATGGCACACTTTGTAACCAAGGTTGCAGGAATGGGCTCTGTGAGCAGAGTCCAGTGGCTCCAGGCAGCTGTGACTGAGTCACCTCCAGCTGTGTCCAAAGCGGACTCAGCACTGCCCAGCACTGAGCACATTTGTCCCACTGCTGATGCCTCTGTGAATACAAATTTCATTAGAAATGGTTTGGGCTGGAAGGCAACTTCAAGACCATTTCTTTCCCATGCTCCCACCCTAAACAGGTGGGCACTGATGACACCCACTAAACCCGCTTGCAGCAAGCTCTGTCCATCCCGGTCTTCCATGCTTCCAGTGCTGAGGCATCAAAATCTTTCTGGGCAAGTTATTTCAATGCCTCATGGTCCTCACATAGAGGGACATCTTTGTCACCACCAAGGGAAAAGGAAGAAACAAAAATTGCACTGCAGGGATGACATCATTGTGCTTCCTCCACTCATTTTCCAGTGAGCAACCTGGAAGGGCTGTCACAGAAGGAAAGAGAAATCAGAGGCCGAGGTTTGAATGCAAAAGAACTTTATTAAGTCAAAACAAGATAAGAGGAAGGCTCAGAGAGTGCACCCAAATGCAGCCTCTAAGATGCAGCAGGGATGTCTGATGTCGTGGGCTGCTGAGGGAAGGAGGCCAACTGGCCCCACCAGGTTGGCATTGAGGGGTGGTGACAGGAAAGGAAGGGAAGAGAAAAATGAGAGGAGGAGAAGAAAACAATAGTTCAAAGCTCTAAATCCAACGTGTTAAGTTCTGACTTCATTCAATCATCACGGTCCAAAGTTCTTGCCTGACGATGTTCGGGCAGCATCTCTAGCAGGGACGACAGCATCTGCTGCCACCACAGCAGTTGGTGATGCAGGAGATGTCAAAGCCCCCAGAGCTGATGGGCACTCCCTCACAGCTCAGGATGCTGCCAACAGCAGCAGAGGTGGAGGATCCCACGGCGGTGTTCTGTGGGGAGGAGCTGAGGATGGGCCCAGGCAGGGTCACCAGCACAGCAGGCGGCTGAATAACAACGTGGGAGCTCTGGCACTGCCTGACACAGCACTCAGTGCAGCTGCTGGCCAGCGGGCAGGGCCCACAGGACTGGCAGCAAGGCTCGCAGGGCCGGCACTGCTGGCACTTCTCAGAGCAGGACATGTCTGGAGCCTGGCGCTGCACCTGGCACAGAGGGCAGGGAGGAAGCAGAGCACACGCACACCTCAGACACAGCCCCCAAGGCACCCCCAGCAGCACAAGGCCCCTGCTGCCTGCACAGCTCCAGCCTGGCCAGCCCCAACCTGGGCAGCCTTTGCCTCAGCCCAGCACGCTCCTTCCCAGCTCAGCCAGGCCCAGCTCTGCTCCTGCCTAAGCTGCAGCAAAATCAACCCCTCAGCCCAGCCTCAGCCTCTGGCCAGAACACACGCTCTGCCCTCTGCCCACACCAGCACCAGCGCAAAACAGCCCCACAAGAACAAGGAGCAGCAACAAGGGCCAGAAAACTCAATGCTGCGTTGGAGAGGATGGAGGAGAAAGGGGCTTCCAACTCACCTGGTTCCCAAGGAGCAGGAGGTGACAGAAGTGGTTGAAAGAGCCCCCAGTTGGGCTGCCTTTTATCCTGGCCCCACAGTGCCTCAGGGCCCACAGACTGTGCTGCGCAGGTGACGATGTTCCTGCATGATCCCAAATGAATGGAAAGATCTCTGGGAATGGTATGGCATGAGTTGGATTTTCCCTCCACCATGACTTTGCATTTCCTGGATTACCTCATTCCCATTCCCCCATGGACACTTCTTCTGAGTGCTGGTATGCAAGATTCCATGATTCCTGGGGCCAAGGATGTGTCAGTGTGGGTAAGAGACATGAAGTGTGAAACAGATCACAAGGAGGCAGGTGATGGCAGCCTGAGGCATTCTTTGGGTTATTTTCTGTTCCTGCTACCTGGAAGTGCCTCATCTGCTCCCAGGCCTCCAGTCTTTGTCTCATCACCCAACGGCTCTCCTTCATGCCTTGCCTTGGAGGTAAAACCAATTTGCCTTCCTCCTCAGCCTTCACAGTGCATGGGACTCCTGTAGTAGTGCTGCCTGAGCTTCTGCCTTGCTTGGTGTTCACAGAATCTGCTCTGGCTGGGAGCTCCCCAGCATCTCCTCCCTCCCAACCCTTGCTCAGGCCTCTGCCCCATGTGTTCCCCCACAATCATGTGTGTGGCACTGTGGCTGTGGCCCAGTGTGTGCCAGTGTCTGCCCATGTCTATGCTTGTGGCCTGCTGGGAACAGCCCCTGAGAGGCTCTGGCCTGCACGGGGATGGTTGTGCACAGGGCAGGGCCCTTGTGTGCAACCCCCGTGCCCGTGTGCCTGTGCCCGTCTGCTGGGCTCTGTGCTCTGGGCTCATCTCTGAGCACCCCTGGCCAGGCTGGCAGTGTGTCAGTGCCCTGGCTGTGTGTGCACAGCTGGGCCTGAGCTGAGCTCTCAGCCCAGCCATTGCAGGGCCTGGAGGGCCTTCCCTGTCCAGCAGTGCCAGCCACTGACACACCCTCAGCCCCCAGCTCCTTCTCTGCAGGAGCCTGGACAGGGCCACAGCACCCACATCTCTCAAGGACAATTCCAAATCCAGGCCATCCCTTTCATGCCACCTCCAGGCTGCCTTGGGGCTCTCAGCTCTTTCTCTGTGTCCTTGCTCTAGCCTCATGGGGAAGTTTCAGTTTCAATATGACAGTGGTTTTTTGTCTCTGTGAGACTGGGGCAGTCCACTGACCGCAGTGGCCGTTGCCCCATTATCCAGGAGCTGTGGGAAAATTATGCTGTGAGTGAAAATGAGGAATGTGGACAGAATCTGTTAACTGTGTCTGGGAGATGGATGTTGGAATATGCGGGAGTTTTTCCTCTACCAATCCAGAAGAGGAAACAGTGGCAGCCTTCCACATGAAGTGGGGATGGTTTTGGTTTTGGTTCCGTCCTTATGTTCATTTGATCCTGTGTAAACATTCAGCTCTGCCTTTGTACTAAGAAGCTGAGCAGATGATTAATGTGAAGGAGGTGTTTGCAGAGGGGAGGTTGTGGACTATCCCAGTCACTGCTATTTCCCATTCCCACTCCTGTGACCATTTGACAACATCTTCTCCTAATGATCACAATTTTGGGGGAAGCCAGGGATGTGTTTGGGAGCTCCAATTAAAAAGGCACAAAGTAAAGGCCACAACAAAGTGTCCACCCTCAGCTTCCTCTATCTTTTGACGTGAATTGAGTGGAAGAGTTTCCACACAAGGAATGAGAAAGCAGAGGACCAGGTTTGGATGCAAAACAGCTTTATTGAGTCTAAGGAAAAGAAGGAGGTAGCTGAAAGAAGACACAATGAGAAGACACAGGGGCGCAGTGGGGGTGTCCACTTGCCTGGCCGGCAAAGGGATGGAGGGAAGCAAACAGGTCCCACAAGGCTGGCCTTGGGGGGTGCTGACAGGGAAGGCAGGGAAGGGAAGAGAATGGAAAGAAACAGCAGCAAGGGCACAAATCCATTGTTCCAAAGATGCATCTTCAGTGCAGCTCCACGTTCTGAGGTTGTGGAGGTTCTTGCCCAAGGTTGTCACCAGCACCTTTAGCAGGGACGACAACAACTGTTGCCATAGCAGTTGGTGATGCAGGAGAGGTCAAGGCCCCCAGAGCTGATGGGCACTCCGCCACAGCTGAGGATGTTGCCAACAGCAGCAGAGGTGGAGGATCCCACGGCGGTGTTCTGTGGGGAGGAGCTGAGGATGGGCCCAGGCAGGGTCACCAGCACAGCAGGCGGCTCAATGACAACGTGGGAGCTCTGGCACTGCCTGACACAGCACTCAGTGCAGCTGCTGGCCAGCGGGCAGGGCCCACAGGGCTGGCAGCAAGGGTCACAGGGCCTGCAGCAGGACATGGCTTGGGCTCACAGGTGCACCTGGAACAGAGGGCAGGGAGAAGCACAAAGTGAGGACACATGAGAAGCAGCACTGCACCCAAACACCCTGCAGCCAAGGCACCTCCTGGCCCCCATTGCAGTGCCCAGCTCAAAGCCCAGGAGCCACCTGAGCCAAGTCCCAGCCTCTCTCTGTCTGCACAAGACCTTCTCTCCCCTGCCCTCTCCCAGCACAAGCAGCTCCCAGCCCTGGGCTATGACAGCCCCTCTCAGCTGAGACCTCCAGCCAGGCAAGAGCTGGTCTCAAACAAGCAAGAGGAGAAGAGGCTTCCCGCTCACCTGATTCCTGAAGAGGAGGAGGTGAGAGAAGTGGATGAGAGAGCAGAGACTTGGGCTGCCTTTTATAGCAGTCCAGCCTTGCCTCAGGCCCACAGGCACCTTAGTGGAAGCCATAATTTTCTGAGCAGCACATGCCAAATGTGCACTATCCCAGTTAATGGTAGGGGCTGTGTCCTGCTTTCCTGCACTGCAGCCTCTATTTCCTGGCTCCTGCCCTGTGTTTTCCTGAACACTTATTCTAGGGCCAGGAATGAGAGTCCCAAGAATTTCCAGGATACAAACATGTCAGAGTAGGCAGAATGCTTGGATCATGGTCTGGTGGCATTCCATGCAGGCTCATGACCTAAACCTGTGTCATTCCTGTGGGTTTCTTTGTGGCACAGCACTCAGGACATCAATCTTATTCTTCCTATATCCCTGTCCATCTCTCCCTCATCCCTTTGTGACATCCCATGAGTTTTCATGTGCAGCCTGTTTTCCTGGCCCATTTTGGGAATGGATAGAGGACAGAAGGTGTTCCTTGTGGTCTTGTTTCCCCTCTATTACGTCTCCCTTTGGTCAGCATACCATGCCTGTTTCAGCAGCTTGTTCTGCTCTTGCCCTGGGCTGGACTGCGAGCTGTGCTGGGTGGCCCTTGGCTGGATGGATGGTGCCCAGCAAGCTGCTCTGTCAATCCCCTTTCTCAGGCAGAAAGACAAGATAAAACCAAACTGATAACAATTTGGAGTTGGAAAGAAGGCAATTTGCTAAGCAAATGTGACAGGTTATGTATGCACAAGTACATCGGGAAACAAAATCAATATATGGCCTCCTTTCCTCAGGAAGTGATGGCTGGCAATTTCCCAGGAATCAGGGCTTCCTCCTGTGTCATGGTTGCTCATGATGGCACACTTTGTAACCAAGGTTGCAGGAATGGGCTCTATGAGCAGAGTCCAGTGGCTCCAGGCAGCTGTGACTGAGTCACCTCCAGCTGTGTCCAAAGCGGACTCAGCACTGCCCAGCACTGAGCACATTTGTCCCACTGCTGATGCCTCTGTGAATACAAATTTCATTAGAAATGGTTTGGGCTGGAAGGCAACTTCAAGACCATTTCTTTCCCATGCTCCCACCCTAAACAGGTGGGCACTGATGACACCCACTAAACCCGCTTGCAGCAAGCTCTGTCCATCCCGGTCTTCCATGCTTCCAGTGCTGAGGCATCAAAATCTTTCTGGGCAAGTTATTTCAATGCCTCATGGTCCTCACATAGAGGGACATCTTTGTCACCACCAAGGGAAAAGGAAGAAACAAAAATTGCACTGCAGGGATGACATCATTGTGCTTCCTCCACTCATTTTCCAGTGAGCAACCTGGAAGGGCTGTCACAGAAGGAAAGAGAAATCAGAGGCCGAGGTTTGAATGCAAAAGAACTTTATTAAGTCAAAACAAGATAAGAGGAAGGCTCAGAGAGTGCACCCAAATGCAGCCTCTAAGATGCAGCAGGGATGTCTGATGTCGTGGGCTGCTGAGGGAAGGAGGCCAACTGGCCCCACCAGGTTGGCATTGAGGGGTGGTGACAGGAAAGGAAGGGAAGAGAAAAATGAGAGGAGGAGAAGAAAACAATAGTTCAAAGCTCTAAATCCAACGTGTTAAGTTCTGACTTCATTCCATCATCACGGTCCAAAGTTCTTGCCTGACGATGTTCGGGCAGCATGTTTAGCAGGGATGACAGCACCTGCTGCCACCACAGCAGTTGGTGATGCAGGAGATGTCAAAGCCCCCAGAGCTGATGGGCACTCCCTCACAGCTCAGGATGCTGCCAACAGCAGCAGAGGTGGAGGATCCCACGGCGGTGTTCTGTGGGGAGGAGCTGAGGATGGGCCCAGGCAGGGTCACCAGCACAGCAGGCGGCTGAATAACAACGTGGGAGCTCTGGCACTGCCTGACACAGCACTCAGTGCAGCTGCTGGCCAGCGGGCAGGGCCCACAGGACTGGCAGCAAGGCTCGCAGGGCCGGCACTGCTGGCACTTCTCAGAGCAGGACATGTCTGGAGCCTGGCGCTGCACCTGGCACAGAGGGCAGGGAGGAAGCAGAGCACACGCACACCTCAGACACAGCCCGCAAGGCACCCCCAGCAGCACAAGGCCCCTGCTGCCTGCACAGCTCCAGCCTGGCCAGCCCCAACCTGGGCAGCCTTTGCCTCAGCCCAGCACGCTCCTTCCCAGCTCAGCCAGGCCCAGCTCTGCTCCTGCCTAAGCTGCAGCAAAATCAGCCCCTCAGCCTCTGGCCAGAACACACGCTCTGCCCTCTGCCCACACCAGCACCAGCGCAAAACAGCCCCACAAGAACAAGGAGCAGCAACAAGGGCCAGAAAACTCAATGCTGCGTTGGAGAGGATGGAGGAGAAAGGGGCTTCCAACTCACCTGGTTCCCAAGGAGCAGGAGGTGATAGAAGTGGTTGAAAGAGCCCCCAGTTGGGCTGCCTTTTATCCTGGCCCCACAGTGCCTCAGGGCCCACAGATTGTGCTGCGCAGGTGACGATGTTCCTGCATGATCCCAAATGAATGGAAAGATCTCTGGGAATGGTATGGCATGAGTTGGATTTTCCCTCCATCATGACTTTGCATTTCCTGGATTACCTCATTCCCAGTCCCTCATGGATACTTCTTCTGAGTGTTGGTATTCAAAATTCCATGATTCCTGGGGCCAAGGATGTGTCAGTGTGGGTAAGAGACATGAAGTGTGAAACAGATCACAAGGAGGCAGGTGATAGCAGCCTGAGGCATTCTTTGTGTTATTTTCTATTCCTGCTACCTGGAAGTGCCTCATCTGCTGCCAGCCCTCCAGTCTTTGTCTCATCACCCAACGCCTCTCCTTCATGCCTTGCCTTGGAGGTAAAACCAATTTGCCTTCCTCCTCAGCCTTCACAGTGCATGAGACTCCTGTAGCAGTGCTGCCTGAGCTTCTGCCTTGCTTGGTGTTCACAGAATCTGCTCTGGCTGGGAGCTCCCCAGCATCTCCTCCCTCCCAACCCTTGCTCAGGCCTCTGCCCCATGTGTTCCCCCACAATCATGTGTGTGGCACTGTGGCTGTGGCCCCGTGTGTGCCAGTGTCTGCCCATGTCTATGCTTGTGGCCTGCTGGGAACAGCCCCTGAGAGCCTCTGGCCTGCACGGGGATGGTTGTGCCCAGGACAGGGCCCTTGTGTGCAACCCCCGTGCCCGTGTGCCTGTGCCCGTGTGCTGGGCTCTGGGCTCTGGGCTCATCTCTGAGCACCCCTGGCCAGGCTGGCAGTGTATCAGTGCCCTGGCTGTGTGTGCACAGCTGGGCCTGAGCTGAGCTCTCAGCCCAGCCATTGCACGGCCTGGAGGGCCTTCCCTGCCCAGCAGTGCCAGCCACTGACACACCCTCAGCCCCCAGTTCCTTCTCTGCAGGAGCCTGGACAGGGCCACAGCACCCACATCTCTCAAGGACAATTCCAAATCCAGGCCATGCCTTTGATGCCACCTCCAGGCTGCCTTGGGGCTCTCAGCTCTTTCCCAGTGTCCTTGCTCTAGCCTCATGGAGAAGTTTCAGTTTCAATATGACAGTGGTTTTTTGTCTCTGTGAGACTGGGGCAGTCCACTGACCACAGTGGCCTTTGCCCCATTATCCAGGAGCTGTGGGAAAATCATGCTGTGAGTGAAAATGAGGAATGTGGACAGAATCTGTTAACTGTGTCTGGGAGATGGATGTTGGAATAGGCGGGAGTTTTTCCTCTACCAATCCAGAAGAGGAAACAGTGGCAGCCTTCCACATGAAGTGGGGATGGTTTTGGTTTTGGTTCCGTCCTTATGCTCATTTGATCCTGTGTAAACATTCAGCTCTGTCTTTGTACTAAGAAGCTGAGCAGATGATTAATGTGAAGGAAGTGTTTGCAGAGGGGAGGTTGTGGACTATCCCAGTCACTGCTATTTCCCATTCCCACTCCTGTGACCATTTGACGACATCCTCTCCTAATGATCACAATTTTGGGGGAAGCCAGGGATGTGTTTGGGAGCTCCAATTAAAAAGGCACAAAGTAAAGGCCACAACAAAGTGTCCACCCTCAGCTTCCTCCAGTTTTTGACGTGAATTGAGTGGAAGAGTTTCCACACAAGGAATGAGAAAGCAGAGGACCAGGTTTGGATGCAAAACAGCTTTATTGAGTCTAAGGAAAAGAAGGAGGTAGCTGAAAGAAGACACAATGAGAAGACACAGGGGCGCAGTGGGGGTGTCCACTTGCCTGGCCGGCAAAGGGATGGAGGGAGGCAAACAGGTCCCACAAGGCTGGCCTTGGGGGGTGCTGACAGGAAAGGCAGGGAAGGGAAGAGAATGGAAAGAAACAGCAACAAGGGCACAAATCCATTGTTCCAAAGATGCATCTTCAGTGCAGCTCCATGTCCTGAGGTTGTGGAGGTTCTTGCCCAAGGTTGTCACCAGCACCTTTAGCAGGGACGACAACAGCTGTTGCCATAGCAGTTGGTGATGCAGGAGAGGTCAAGGCCCCCAGAGCTGATGGGCACTCCGCCACAGCTGAGGATGTTGCCAACAGCAGCAGAGGTGGAGGATCCCACGGCGGTGTTCTGGGGGGAGGAGCTGAGGATGGGCCCAGGCAGGGTCACCAGCACAGCAGGCGGCTCAATGACAACGTGGGAGCTCTGGCACTGCCTGACACAGCACTCAGTGCAGCTGCTGGCCAGCGGGCAGGGCCCACAGGGCTGGCAGCAAGGGTCACAGGGCCTGCAGCAGGACATGGCTGGGGCTCACAGGTGCACCTGGAACAGAGGGCAGGGAGAATCACAAAGTGAGGACACGTGAGAAGCAGCACTGCACCCAAACACCCTGCAGCCAAGGCACCTCCTGGCCCCCATTGCAGTGCCCAGCTCAAAGCCCAGGAGCCACCTGAGCCAAGTCCTAGCTTCTCTCTGTCTGCACAAGACCTTCTCTCCCCTGCCCTCTCCCAGCACAAGCAGCTCCCAGCCCTGGGCTATGACAGCCCCTCTCAGCTGAGACCTCCAGCCAGGCAAGAGCTGGTCTCAAACAAGCAAGAGGAGAAGAGGCTTCCCGCTCACCTGATTCCTGAAGAGGAGGAGGTGAGAGAAGTGGATGAGAGAGCAGAGACTTGGGCTGCCTTTTATAGCAGTCCAGCCTTGCCTCAGGCCCACAGGCACCTTAGTGGAAGCCATAATTTTCTGAGCAGCACATGCCAAATGTGCACTATCCCAGTTAATGGTAGGGGCTGTGTCCTGCTTTCCTGCACTGCAGCCTCTATTTCCTGGCTCCTGCCCTGTGTTTTCCTGAACACTTATTCTAGGGCCAGGAATGAGAGTCCCAAGAATTTCCAGGATACAAACATGTCAGAGTAGGCAGAATGCTTGGATCATGGTCTGGTGGCATTCCATGCAGGCTCATGACCTAAACTTGTGTCATTCCTGTGGGTTTCTTTGTGGCACAGCACTCAGGACATCAATCTCATTCTTCCTATATCCCTGTCCATCTCTCCCTCATCCCTTTGTGACATCCCATGAGTTTTCATGTGCAGCCTGTTTTCCTGGCCCATTTTGGGAATGGATAAAGGACAGAAGGTGTTCCTTGTGGTCTTGTTTCCCCTCTATTACGTCTCCCTTTGGTCAGCATACCATGCCTGTTTCAGCAGCTTGTTCTGCTCTTGCCCTGGGCTGGACTGCGAGCTGTGCTGGGTGGCCCTTGGCTGGATGGATGGTGCCCAGCAAGCTGCTCTGTCAATCCCCTTTCTCAGGCAGAAAGACAAGATAAAACCAAACTGATAACAATTTGGAGTTGGAAAGAAGGCAATTTGCTAAGCAAATGTGACAGGTTATGTATGCACAAGTACATCGGGAAACAAAATCAATATATGGCCTTCTTTCCTCAGGAAGTGATGGCTGGCAATTTCCCAGGAATCAGGGCTTCCTCCTGTGTCATGGTTGCTCATGATGGCACACTTTGTAACCAAGGTTGCAGGAATGGGCTCTGTGAGCAGAGTCCAGTGGCTCCAGGCAGCTGTGACTGAGTCAGCTCCAGCTGTGTCCAAAGGGGACTCTGCAATGCCCAGCACTGAGCACATTTGTCCCACTGCTGATGCCTCTGTGAATACAAATTTCATTAGAAATGGTTTGGGCTGGAAGGCAACTTCAGGACCATTTCTTTCCCATGCTCCCACCCTAAACAGGTGGGCACTGATGACACCCACTAAACCCGCTTGCAGCAAGCTCTGTCCATCCCGGTCTTCCATGCTTCCAGTGCTGAGGCATCAAAATCTTTCTGGGCAAGTTATTTCAATGCCTCATGGTCCTCACATAGAGGGACATCTTTGTCACCACCAAGGGAAAAGGAAGAAACAAAAATTGCACTGCAGGGATGACATCATTGTGCTTCCTCCACTCATTTTCCAGTGAGCAACCTGGAAGGGCTGTCACAGAAGGAAAGAGAAATCAGAGGCCGAGGTTTGAATGCAAAAGAACTTTATTAAGTCAAAACAAGATAAGAGGAAGGCTCAGAGAGTGCACCCAAATGCAGCCTCGAAGATGCAGCAGGGATGTCTGATGTCGTGGGCTGCTGAGGGAAGGAGGCCAACTGGCCCCACCAGGTTGGCATTGAGGGGTGGTGACAGGAAAGGAAGGGAAGAGAAAAATGAGAGGAGGAGAAGAAAAAAATAGTTCAAAGCTCTAAATCCAACGTGTTAAGTTCTGACTTCATTCCATCATCACGGTCCAAAGTTCTTGCCTGACGATGTTCGGGCAGCATGTTTAGCAGGGACGACAGCACCTGCTGCCACCACAGCAGTTGGTGATGCAGGAGATGTCAAAGCCCCCAGAGCTGATGGGCACTCCCTCACAGCTCAGGATGCTGCCAACAGCAGCAGAGGTGGAGGATCCCACGGCGGTGTTCTGTGGGGAGGAGCTGAGGATGGGCCCAGGCAGGGTCACCAGCACAGCAGGCGGCTGAATGACAACGTGGGAGCTCTGGCACTGCCTGACACAGCACTCAGTGCAGCTGCTGGCCAGCGGGCAGGGCCCACAGGACTGGCAGCAAGGCTCGCAGGGCCGGCACTGCTGGCACTTCTCAGAGCAGGACATGTCTGGAGCCTGGCGCTGCACCTGGCACAGAGGGCAGGGAGGAAGCAGAGCACACGCACACCTCAGACACAGCCCGCAAGGCACCCCCAGCAGCACAAGGCCCCTGCTGCCTGCACAGCTCCAGCCTGGCCAGCCCCAACCTGGGCAGCCTTTGCCTCAGCCCAGCACGCTCCTTCCCAGCTCAGCCAGGCCCAGCTCTGCTCCTGCCTAAGCTGCAGCAAAATCAGCCCCTCAGCCCAGCCTCACCCTCTGGCCAGAACACACGCTCTGCCCTCTGCCCACACCAGCACCTGTGCAGAACAGCCCCAGAAGAACAGGAGCAGCAACAAGGGCCAGAAAACGCAATGCTCCCTGGGAGAGGGTGGAGGAGAAAGCGGCTTCCAACTCACCTGGTTCCCAAGGAGCAGGAGGTGACAGAAGTGGTTGAGAGAGCCCCCAGTTGGACTGCCTTTTATCCTGGCCCCACAGTGCCTCAGGGCCCACAGTTTTTGCTGTGGAGGTGACGATGTTCCTGCATGATCCCAAATGAATGGAAAGATCTCTGGGAATGGTATGGCATGAGTTGGATTTTCCCTCCACCATGACTTTGCATTTCCTGGATTACCTCATTCCCATTCCCCCATGGACACTTCTTCTGAGTGCTGGTATGCAAGATTCCATGATTCCTGGGGCCAAGGATGTGTCATTGTGGGTAAGAGACATGAACTAAGTGTGAAACAGATCACAAGGAGGCAGGTGATGGCAGCCTGAGGCATTCTTTGTGTTATTTTCTTTTCCTGCTACCTGGAAGTGCCTCATCTGCTGCCAGCCCTCCAGTCTTTGTCTCATCACCCAACGCCTCTCCTTCATGCCTTGCCTTGGAGGTAAAACCAATTTGCCTTCCTCCTCAGCCTTCACAGTGCATGAGACTCCTGTAGCAGTGCTGCCTGAGCTTCTGCCTTGCTTGGTGTTCACAGAATCTGCTCTGGCTGGGAGCTCCCCAGCATCTCCTCCCTCCCAACCCTTGCTCAGGCCTCTGCCCCATGTGCTCCCCCACAATCATGTGTGTGGCACTGTGGCTGTGGCCCAGCGCGTGCCAGTGTCTGCCCATGCCTATGCTTGTGGCCTGCTGGGAACAGCCCCTGAGAGCCTCTGGCCTGCACGGGGATGGTTGTGCACAGGGCAGGGCCTTTGTGTGCAACCCCCGTGCCCGTGTGCCTGTGCCCGTGTGCTGGGCTCTGTGCTCTGGGCTGATCTCTGAGCACCCCTGGCCAGGCTGGCAGTGTGTCAGTGCCCTGGCTGTGTGTGCACAGCTGGGCCTGAGCTGAGCTCTCAGCCCAGCCATTGCACGGCCTGGAGGGCCTTCCCTGCCCAGCAGTGCCAGCCACTGACACACCCTCAGCCCCCAGATCCTTCTCTGCAGGAGCCTGGACAGGGCCACAGCACCCACATCTCTCAAGGACAATCCAAACCCAGGCCATGCCTTTGATGCCACCTCCAGGCTGCCTTGGGGCTCTCAGCTCTTTCCCAGTGTCCTTGCTCTAGCCTCATGGAGAAGTTTCAGTTTCAATATGACAGTGGTTTTTTGTCTCTGTGAGACTGGAGCAGTCCACTGACCGCAGTGGCCTTTGCCCCATTATCCAGGAGCTGTGGGAAAATCATGCTGTGAGTGAAAATGAGGAATGTGGACAGAATCTGTTAACTGTGTCTGGGAGATGGATGTTGGAATAGGCGGGAGTTTTTCCTCTACCAATCCAGAAGAGGAAACAGTGGCAGCCTTCCACATGAAGTGGGGATGGTTTTGGTTTTGGTTCCGTCCTTATGCTCATTTGATCCTGTGTAAACATTCAGCTCTGCCTTTGTACTAAGAAGCTGAGCAGATGATTAATGTGAAGGAAGTGTTTGCAGAGGGGAGGTTGTGGACTATCCCAGTCACTGCTATTTCCCATTCCCACTCCTGTGACCATTTGACGACATCTTCTCCTAATGATCACAATTTTGGGGGAAGCCAGGGATGTGTTTGGGAGCTCCAATTAAAAAGGCACAAAGTAAAGGCCACAACAAAGTGTCCACCCTCAGCTTCCTCTATCTTTTGACGTGAATTGAGTGGAAGAGTTTCCACACAAGGAATGAGAAAGCAGAGGACCAGGTTTGGATGCAAAACAGCTTTATTGAGTCTAAGGAAAAGAAGGAGGTAGCTGAAAGAAGACACAATGAGAAGACACAGGGGCGCAGTGGGGGTGTCCACTTGCCTGGCCGGCAAAGGGATGGAGGGAGGCAAACAGGTCCCACAAGGCTGGCCTTGGGGGGTGCTGACAGGAAAGGCAGGGAAGGGAAGAGAATGGAAAGAAACAGCAACAAGGGCACAAATCCATTGTTCCAAAGATGCATCTTCAGTGCAGCTCCATGTCCTGAGGTTGTGGAGGTTCTTGCCCAAGGTTGTCACCAGCACCTTTAGCAGGGACGACAACAGCTGTTGCCATAGCAGTTGGTGATGCAGGAGAGGTCAAGGCCCCCAGAGCTGATGGGCACTCCGCCACAGCTGAGGATGTTGCCAACAGCAGCAGAGGTGGAGGATCCCACGGCGGTGTTCTGTGGGGAGGAGCTGAGGATGGGCCCAGGCAGGGTCACCAGCACAGCAGGCGGCTCAATGACAACGTGGGAGCTCTGGCACTGCCTGACACAGCACTCAGTGCAGCTGCTGGCCAGCGGGCAGGGCCCACAGGGCTGGCAGCAAGGGTCACAGGGCCTGCAGCAGGACATGGCTGGGGCTCACAGGTGCACCTGGAACAGAGGGCAGGGAGAAGCACAAAGTGAGGACACGTGAGAAGCAGCACTGCACCCAAACACCCTGCAGCCAAGGCACCTCCTGGCCCCCATTGCAGTGCCCAGCTCAAAGCCCAGGAGCCACCTGAGCCAAGTCCCAGCTTCTCTCTGTCTGCACAAGACCTTCTCTCCCCTGCCCTCTCCCAGCACAAGCAGCTCCCAGCCCTGGGCTATGACAGCCCCTCTCAGCTGAGACCTCCAGCCAGGCAAGAGCTGGTCTCAAACAAGCAAGAGGAGAAGAGGCTTCCCGCTCACCTGATTCCTGAAGAGGAGGAGGTGAGAGAAGTGGATGAGAGAGCAGAGACTTGGGCTGCCTTTTATAGCAGTCCAGCCTTGCCTCAGGCCCACAGGCACCTTAGTGGAAGCCATAATTTTCTGAGCAGCACATGCCAAATGTGCACTATCCCAGTTAATGGTAGGGGCTGTGTCCTGCTTTCCTGCACTGCAGCCTCTATTTCCTGGCTCCTGCCCTGTGTTTTCCTGAACACTTATTCTAGGGCCAGGAATGAGAGTCCCAAGAATTTCCAGGATACAAACATGTCAGAGTAGGCAGAATGCTTGGATCATGGTCTGGTGGCATTCCATGCAGGCTCATGACCTAAACTTGTGTCATTCCTGTGGGTTTCTTTGTGGCACAGCACTCAGGACATCAATCTCATTCTTCCTATATCCCTGTCCATCTCTCCCTCATCCCTTTGTGACATCCCATGAGTTTTCATGTGCAGCCTGTTTTCCTGGCCCATTTTGGGAATGGATAGAGGACAGAAGGTGTTCCTTGTGGTCTTGTTTCCCCTCTATTACGTCTCCCTTTGGTCAGCATACCATGCCTGTTTCAGCAGCTTGTTCTGCTCTTGCCCTGGGCTGGACTGCGAGCTGTGCTGGGTGGCCCTTGGCTGGATGGATGGTGCCCAGCAAGCTGCTCTGTCAATCCCCTTTCTCAGGCAGAAAGACAAGATAAAACCAAACTGATAACAATTTGGAGTTGGAAAGAAGGCAATTTGCTAAGCAAATGTGACAGGTTATGTATGCACAAGTACATTGGGAAACAAAATCAATATATGGCCTTCTTTCCTCAGGAAGTGATGGCTGGCAATTTCCCAGGAATCAGGGCTTCCTCCTGTGTCATGGTTGCTCATGATGGCACACTTTGTAACCAAGGTTGCAGGAATGGGCTCTGTGAGCAGAGTCCAGTGGCTCCAGGCAGCTGTGACTGAGTCAGCTCCAGCTGTGTCCAAAGGGGACTCTGCAATGCCCAGCACTGAGCACATTTGTCCCACTGCTGATGCCTCTGTGAATACAAATTTCATTAGAAATGGTTTGGGCTGGAAGGCAACTTCAGGACCATTTCTTTCCCATGCTCCCACCCTAAACAGGTGGGCACTGATGACACCCACTAAACCCGCTTGCAGCAAGCTCTGTCCATCCCGGTCTTCCATGCTTCCAGTGCTGAGGCATCAAAATCTTTCTGGGCAAGTTATTTCAATGCCTCATGGTCCTCACATAGAGGGACATCTTTGTCACCACCAAGGGAAAAGGAAGAAACAAAAATTGCACTGCAGGGATGACATCATTGTGCTTCCTCCACTCATTTTCCAGTGAGCAACCTGGAAGGGCTGTCACAGAAGGAAAGAGAAATCAGAGGCCGAGGTTTGAATGCAAAAGAACTTTATTAAGTCAAAACAAGATAAGAGGAAGGCTCAGAGAGTGCACCCAAATGCAGCCTCGAAGATGCAGCAGGGATGTCTGATGTCGTGGGCTGCTGAGGGAAGGAGGCCAACTGGCCCCACCAGGTTGGCATTGAGGGGTGGTGACAGGAAAGGAAGGGAAGAGAAAAATGAGAGGAGGAGAAGAAAAAAATAGTTCAAAGCTCTAAATCCAACGTGTTAAGTTCTGACTTCATTCCATCATCACGGTCCAAAGTTCTTGCCTGACGATGTTCGGGCAGCATGTTTAGCAGGGACGACAGCACCTGCTGCCACCACAGCAGTTGGTGATGCAGGAGATGTCAAAGCCCCCAGAGCTGATGGGCACTCCCTCACAGCTCAGGATGCTGCCAACAGCAGCAGAGGTGGAGGATCCCACGGCGGTGTTCTGTGGGGAGGAGCTGAGGATGGGCCCAGGCAGGGTCACCAGCACAGCAGGCGGCTGAATAACAACGTGGGAGCTCTGGCACTGCCTGACACAGCACTCAGTGCAGCTGCTGGCCAGCGGGCAGGGCCCACAGGACTGGCAGCAAGGCTCGCAGGGCCGGCACTGCTGGCACTTCTCAGAGCAGGACATGTCTGGAGCCTGGCGCTGCACCTGGCACAGAGGGCAGGGAGGAAGCAGAGCACACGCACACCTCAGACACAGCCCGCAAGGCACCCCCAGCAGCACAAGGCCCCTGCTGCCTGCACAGCTCCAGCCTGGCCAGCCCCAACCTGGGCAGCCTTTGTCTCAGCCCAGCACGCTCCTTCCCAGCTCAGCCAGGCCCAGCTCTGCTCCTGCCTAAGCTGCAGCAAAATCAGCCCCTCAGCCCAGCCTCACCCTCTGGCCAGAACACACGCTCTGCCCTCTGCCCACACCAGCACCTGTGCAGAACAGCCCCAGAAGAACAGGAGCAGCAACAAGGGCCAGAAAACTCAATGCTCCCTTGGAGAGGGTGGAGGAGAAAGCGGCTTCCAACTCACCTGGTTCCCAAGGAGCAGGAGGTGACAGAAGTGAATGAGAGAGCCCCCAGTTGGACTGCCTTTTATCCTGGCCCCACAGTGCCTCAGGGCCCACAGTTTTTGCTGTGGAGGTGACGATGTTCCTGCATGATCCCAAATGAATGGAAAGATCTCTGGGAATGGTATGGCATGAGTTGGATTTTCCCTCCACCATGACTTTGCATTTCCTGGATTACCTCATTCCCATTCCCCCATGGACACTTCTTCTGAGTGCTGGTATGCAAGATTCCATGATTCCTGGGGCCAAGGATGTGTCATTGTGGGTAAGAGACATGAACTAAGTGTGAAACAGATCACAAGGAGGCAGGTGATGGCAGCCTGAGGCATTCTTTGTGTTATTTTCTTTTCCTGCTACCTGGAAGTGCCTCATCTGCTGCCAGCCCTCCAGTCTTTGTCTCATCACCCAACGCCTCTCCTTCATGCCTTGCCTTGGAGGTAAAACCAATTTGCCTTCCTCCTCAGCCTTCACAGTGCATGAGACTCCTGTAGCAGTGCTGCCTGAGCTTCTGCCTTGCTTGGTGTTCACAGAGTCTGCTCTGGCTGGGAGCTCCCCAGCATCTCCTCCCTCCCAACCCTTGCTCAGGCCTCTGCCCCATGTGCTCCCCCACAATCATGTGTGTGGCACTGTGGCTGTGGCCCAGCGCGTGCCAGTGTCTGCCCATGCCTATGCTTGTGGCCTGCTGGGAACAGCCCCTGAGAGCCTCTGGCCTGCACGGGGATGGTTGTGCACAGGGCAGGGCCTTTGTGTGCAACCCCCGTGCCCGTGTGCCTGTGCCCGTGTGCTGGGCTCTGTGCTCTGGGCTGATCTCTGAGCACCCCTGGCCAGGCTGGCAGTGTGTCAGTGCCCTGGCTGTGTGTGCACAGCTGGGCCTGAGCTGAGCTCTCAGCCCAGCCATTGCACGGCCTGGAGGGCCTTCCCTGCCCAGCAGTGCCAGCCACTGACACACCCTCAGCCCCCAGATCCTTCTCTGCAGGAGCCTGGACAGGGCCACAGCACCCACATCTCTCAAGGACAATCCAAACCCAGGCCATGCCTTTGATGCCACCTCCAGGCTGCCTTGGGGCTCTCAGCTCTTTCCCAGTGTCCTTGCTCTAGCCTCATGGAGAAGTTTCAGTTTCAATATGACAGTGGTTTTTTGTCTCTGTGAGACTGGAGCAGTCCACTGACCGCAGTGGCCTTTGCCCCATTATCCAGGAGCTGTGGGAAAATCATGCTGTGAGTGAAAATGAGGAATGTGGACAGAATCTGTTAACTGTGTCTGGGAGATGGATGTTGGAATAGGCGGGAGTTTTTCCTCTACCAATCCAGAAGAGGAAACAGTGGCAGCCTTCCACATGAAGTGGGGATGGTTTTGGTTTTGGTTCCGTCCTTATGCTCATTTGATCCTGTGTAAACATTCAGCTCTGCCTTTGTACTAAGAAGCTGAGCAGATGATTAATGTGAAGGAAGTGTTTGCAGAGGGGAGGTTGTGGACTATCCCAGTCACTGCTATTTCCCATTCCCACTCCTGTGACCATTTGACGACATACTCTCCTAATGATCACAATTTTGGGGGAAGCCAGGGATGTGTTTGGGAGCTCCAATTAAAAAGGCACAAAGTAAAGGCCACAACAAAGTGTCCACCCTCAGCTTCCTCTATCTTTTGACGTGAATTGAGTGGAAGAGTTTCCACACAAGGAATGAGAAAGCAGAGGACCAGGTTTGGATGCAAAACAGCTTTATTGAGTCTAAGGAAAAGAAGGAGGTAGCTGAAAGAAGACACAATGAGAAGACACAGGGGCGCAGTGGGGGTGTCCACTTGCCTGGCCGGCAAAGGGATGGAGGGAGGCAAACAGGTCCCACAAGGCTGGCCTTGGGGGGTGCTGACAGGAAAGGCAGGGAAGGGAAGAGAATGGAAAGAAACAGCAGCAAGGGCACAAATCCATTGTTCCAAAGATGCATCTTCAGTGCAGCTCCATGTCCTGAGGTTGTGGAGGTTCTTGCCCAAGGTTGTCACCAGCACCTTTAGCAGGGACGACAACAGCTGTTGCCATAGCAGTTGGTGATGCAGGAGAGGTCAAGGCCCCCAGAGCTGATGGGCACTCCGCCACAGCTGAGGATGTTGCCAACAGCAGCAGAGGTGGAGGATCCCACGGCGGTGTTCTGTGGGGAGGAGCTGAGGATGGGCCCAGGCAGGGTCACCAGCACAGCAGGCGGCTCAATGACAACGTGGGAGCTCTGGCACTGCCTGACACAGCACTCATTGCAGCTGCTGGCCAGCGGGCAGGGCCCACAGGGCTGGCAGCAAGGGTCACAGGGCCTGCAGCAGGACATGGCTGGGGCTCACAGGTGCACCTGGAACAGAGGGCAGGGAGAAGCACAAAGTGAGGACACGTGAGAAGCAGCACTGCACCCAAACACCCTGCAGCCAAGGCACCTCCTGGCCCCCATTGCAGTGCCCAGCTCAAAGCCCAGGAGCCACCTGAGCCAAGTCCCAGCTTCTCTCTGTCTGCACAAGACCTTCTCTCCCCTGCCCTCTCCCAGCACAAGCAGCTCCCAGCCCTGGGCTATGACAGCCCCTCTCAGCTGAGACCTCCAGCCAGGCAAGAGCTGGTCTCAAACAAGCAAGAGGAGAAGAGGCTTCCCGCTCACCTGATTCCTGAAGAGGAGGAGGTGAGAGAAGTGGATGAGAGAGCAGAGACTTGGGCTGCCTTTTATAGCAGTCCAGCCTTGCCTCAGGCCCACAGGCACCTTAGTGGAAGCCATAATTTTCTGAGCAGCACATGCCAAATGTGCACTATCCCAGTTAATGGTAGGGGCTGTGTCCTGCTTTCCTGCACTGCAGCCTCTATTTCCTGGCTCCTGCCCTGTGTTTTCCTGAACACTTATTCTAGGGCCAGGAATGAGAGTCCCAAGAATTTCCAGGATACAAACATGTCAGAGTAGGCAGAATGCTTGGATCATGGTCTGGTGGCATTCCATGCAGGCTCATGACCTAAACTTGTGTCATTCCTGTGGGTTTCTTTGTGGCACAGCACTCAGGACATCAATCTCATTCTTCCTATATCCCTGTCCATCTCTCCCTCATCCCTTTGTGACATCCCATGAGTTTTCATGTGCAGCCTGTTTTCCTGGCCCATTTTGGGAATGGATAGAGGACAGAAGGTGTTCCTTGTGGTCTTGTTTCCCCTCTATTACGTCTCCCTTTGGTCAGCATACCATGCCTGTTTCAGCAGCTTGTTCTGCTCTTGCCCTGGGCTGGACTGCGAGCTGTGCTGGGTGGCCCTTGGCTGGATGGATGGTGCCCAGCAAGCTGCTCTGTCAATCCCCTTTCTCAGGCAGAAAGACAAGATAAAACCAAACTGATAACAATTTGGAGTTGGAAAGAAGGCAATTTGCTAAGCAAATGTGACAGGTTATGTATGCACAAGTACATTGGGAAACAAAATCAATATATGGCCTTCTTTCCTCAGGAAGTGATGGCTGGCAATTTCCCAGGAATCAGGGCTTCCTCCTGTGTCATGGTTGCTCATGATGGCACACTTTGTAACCAAGGTTGCAGGAATGGGCTCTGTGAGCAGAGTCCAGTGGCTCCAGGCAGCTGTGACTGAGTCAGCTCCAGCTGTGTCCAAAGGGGACTCTGCAATGCCCAGCACTGAGCACATTTGTCCCACTGCTGATGCCTCTGTGAATACAAATTTCATTAGAAATGGTTTGGGCTGGAAGGCAACTTCAGGACCATTTCTTTCCCATGCTCCCACCCTAAACAGGTGGGCACTGATGACACCCACTAAACCCGCTTGCAGCAAGCTCTGTCCATCCCGGTCTTCCATGCTTCCAGTGCTGAGGCATCAAAATCTTTCTGGGCAAGTTATTTCAATGCCTCATGGTCCTCACATAGAGGGACATCTTTGTCACCACCAAGGGAAAAGGAAGAAACAAAAATTGCACTGCAGGGATGACATCATTGTGCTTCCTCCACTCATTTTCCAGTGAGCAACCTGGAAGGGCTGTCACAGAAGGAAAGAGAAATCAGAGGCCGAGGTTTGAATGCAAAAGAACTTTATTAAGTCAAAACAAGATAAGAGGAAGGCTCAGAGAGTGCACCCAAATGCAGCCTCGAAGATGCAGCAGGGATGTCTGATGTCGTGGGCTGCTGAGGGAAGGAGGCCAACTGGCCCCACCAGGTTGGCATTGAGGGGTGGTGACAGGAAAGGAAGGGAAGAGAAAAATGAGAGGAGGAGAAGAAAAAAATAGTTCAAAGCTATAAATCCAACGTGTTAAGTTCTGACTTCATTCCATCATCACGGTCCAAGGTTCTTGCCTGACGATGTTCGGGCAGCATCTCTAGCAGGGACGACAGCATCTGCTGCCACCACAGCAGTTGGTGATGCAGGAGATGTCAAAGCCCCCAGAGCTGATGGGCACTCCCTCACAGCTCAGGATGCTGCCAACAGCAGCAGAGGTGGAGGATCCCACGGCGGTGTTCTGTGGGGAGGAGCTGAGGATGGGCCCAGGCAGGGTCACCAGCACAGCAGGCGGCTGAATAACAACGTGGGAGCTCTGGCACTGCCTGACACAGCACTCAGTGCAGCTGCCGGCCAGCGGGCAGGGCCCACAGGACTGGCAGCAAGGCTCGCAGGGCCGGCACTGCTGGCACTTCTCAGAGCAGGACATGTCTGGAGCCTGGCGCTGCACCTGGCACAGAGGGCAGGGAGGAAGCAGAGCACACGCACACCTCAGACACAGCCCGCAAGGCACCCCCAGCAGCACAAGGCCCCTGCTGCCTGCACAGCTCCAGCCTGGCCAGCCCCAACCTGGGCAGCCTTTGCCTCAGCCCAGCACGCTCCTTCCCAGCTCAGCCAGGCCCAGCTCTGCTCCTGCCTAAGCTGCAGCAAAATCAGCCCCTCAGCCCAGCCTCACCCTCTGGCCAGAACACACGCTCTGCCCTCTGCCCACACCAGCACCTGTGCAGCCCCACAAGAACAAGGAGCAGCAACAAGGGCCAGAAAGCTCAATGCTGTCTTGGAGAGGGTCGAGGAGAAAGGGGCTTCCAACTCACCTGGTTCCCAAGGAGCAGGAGGTGACAGAAGTGAATGAGAGACCCCCCAGTTGGGCTGCCTTTTATCCTGGCCCCACAGTGCCTCAGGGCCCACAGTTTTTGCTGTGGAGGTGACAATGTTCCTGCATGATCCCAAATGAATGGAAAGATCTCTGGGAATGGTATGGCATGAGTTGGATTTTCCCTCCACCATGACTTTGCATTTCCTGGATTACCTCATTCCCATTCCCCCATGGACACTTCTTCTGAGTGCTGGTATGCACGATTCCATGATTCCTGGGGCCAAGGATGTGTCATTGTGGGTAAGAGACATGAACTAAGTGTGGAACAGATCACAAGGAGGCAGGTGATTGCAGCCTGAGGCATTCTGTGGGTTATTTTCTGTTCCTGCTACCTGGAAGTGCCTCATCTGCTCCCAGCCCTCCAGTCTTTGTCTCATCACCCAACGCCTCTCCTCCATGCCTTGCCTTGGAGGTAAAACCACTTTGCCTTCCTCCTCACCTTCACAGTGCATGGGACTCCTGTAGCAGTGCTGCCTGAGCTTCTGCCTTGCTTGGTGTTCATAGAATCTGCTCTGGCTGGGAGCTCCCCAGCATCTCCTCCCTCCCAACCCTTGCTCAGGCCTCTGCCCCATGTGCTCCCCCACAGTCATGTGCGTGGCAGTGTGGCTGTGGCCCAGTGTGTGCCAGTGTCTGCCCATGTCTATGCTTGTGGCCTGCTGGGAACAGCCCCTGAGAGCCTCTGGCCTGCACGGGGATGGTTGTGCACAGGGCAGGGCCCTTGCGTGCAACCCCCATGCCCGTGTGCCTGTGCCCGTGTGCTGGGCTCTGTGCTCTGGGCTGATCTCTGAGCACCCCTGGCCAGGCTGGCAGTGTGTCAGTGCCCTGGCTGTGTGTGCACAGCTGGGCCTGAGCTGAGCTCTCAGCCCAGCCATTGCACGGCCTGGAGGGCCTTCCCTGCCCAGCAGTGCCAGCCACTGACACACACTTAGCCGCCAGTCCCTTCTCTGCAGGAGCCTGGACAGGGCCACAGCACCCACATCTCTCAAGGACAATCCCAAACCCAGACCATCCCTTGGATGCTACCTCCAGGCTTTCTTGGGGCCATCAGCTTTTTCATACAACCTTGCTCCTGCCTCATGGGGGTGCTTTGAGGTGACAGACCACTGGTGTCTCATCAGAGTTGGAGGATTCCTGTGGCCACACAGGCCTTTGTCCTCAGCCAGGAGCTCTGGCAAAATGTTTCTGTCAACGAGAAGGAGGCATGTGGGGAAAAGAGTTTGACCATGTCTGGGTGGTGAAAAGTACCTTAAGGGTGTAATTTATGCAAACAGAAGTCCTGCAAATGGCAAGCAGGATGCTAGCTCAGACCTTGAATTCTGACAAAATAGAAGTTCTGCTAAACAACAATATTGGCCTGACTCAAATGTTGCACTGGAGGATCAGCTGCCTAAGACGGAAATCAGGCTTGAGGACAGAACCCAAAGAAGTATAAAGGGACTGGTGATAAGGATGGCAACTATTTAAAATAAGTCAAGTGTGTTTGCCTCGCTAATGAATATGAGTGTGTAAACACTGCATATGATAAAAAATCGCTAACTGTATGCCTGGTGCATTTTGCATTATTCAGAGCATGGAGGTGGGGCCACATGGCTAGAGGCAAAAACATGATGAGGAACCTGCCCATGCATATTCTAGATGAATCGACTTCGCAGCACTTCTCTAAGAATCTTAGAAATAAGTAGTAGACAATCTAGAAGGGGCATGGTAAAAAAAATCCCCACTTGGCTGCATTTTGCGACATTGGAGGAAGATTGGCGGTTCCTGGATGAACCAGCAAAGGACCCCAGAGAAAAGCAGTTCCCAATCAGCTCTTTTGTGTGGCTGATAGAATGCTAATCATGAAACCCCTCAGCCCTGCCTGTCTGGACAGAAGCTGGGATGAACATTAAATGTGAGGACAGTTGGAAGAGAAGAGGTTGTGGGCTTTCCCCAGGCCTCCCTGGTTTCCATTCCCTGCCATCTTCACCCTGAGAGTCATTTCAGTGGACTAGCCAGGGATGTGTTTGACAGCTGCCACGTAAAGGGCAAAAAGTCAAATCCACTGTAGGGAGTTCCACCCACTACTTCTCTATGTTTTCTCCTGAGCTCCCTGGAAGAACATGCCATAAATGAAAAGAGAATCAGAGGCCAAGGCTTGGATGCAAAACAACTTTATTGAGACTAAAGAAGAAAAGGAGGAGGCTCACGGAAGGCATCTGGAGCAGCCACTACGGTGCAGTGGGGGTGTCCATCTGCCTGGCCTCCAGAGATAGGGAGGAAGAGAAGTAAAGAGGTCCCACTAGGCTGACATTGCATGGTGGTGACAGGAAAGGAATGCAAAAGAAAGGGAAGGGAGTCGTAGAAGGCAAAAGTAAGCTAATAGCATAAATTTAACGTTCCAAAACTTCCATCATCATTCCAGCGCCAGGTTCTGAGGTCTTGGAGGTTGTTCCTTAAGGATGTCACCATCAGCTTTAGCAGGGACGACAACAACTGTTGCCATAGCAGTTGGTGATGCAGGAGATGTCAAAGCCCCCAGAGCTGATGGGCACTCCCTCACAGCTCAGGATGCTGCCAACAGCAGCAGAGGTGGAGGATCCCACGGCGGTGTTCTGTGGGGAGGAGCTGAGGATGGGCCCAGGCAGGGTCACCAGCACAGCAGGCGGCTGAATAACAACGTGGGAGCTCTGGCACTGCCTGACACAGCACTCAGTGCAGCTGCTGGCCAGCGGGCAGGGCCCACAGGGCTGGCAGCAAGGGTCACAGGACTTGCAGCAGGACATGGCTGGGGGTCACAGGTGTACCTGGCACAGAAGGCAGGGAGAAGCACAAAGTGAGGACACATGAGAAGCAGCACTGCACCCAAACAATCTTCAGACCTTCTCTCCCCTGCCCTCTCCCAGCACAAGCAGCTCCCAACCCTGGGCTCCTTATAGCCCCTCTCAGCTGAGACCTCCAGCCAGGCAAGAGCTGCTCTTGAAGCAGCAGAAGGAGGCGAAGAGGCTTTGTACTCACCTGATTCCTGAAGAGGAGGAGGAGGTGAGAGAAGTGGATGAGAGAGCAGAGACTTGGGCTGTCTTTTATAGCAGTCCTGCCCTGCCTCAGGCCCAGAGGCACCTTAGTGGAAGTCATAATTTTCTGACCAGCTCATTTCGAATGCGCACCATCATAGTTAATGGTAGGGTCTGTATCCTGATTTCCTGCATTTCTGCCTTTTCATTTCCTGGCTTCTGCCGTGTGCGTTCCTATCTGAAGTCTTCTGTTAGGACTGGGATGAGAGAAACAAGAATTTCTGGGGTATAAACACGTCAGAGTGGGCAGAATGCTTGGACCATGGTCTGATGGCATTCCATGCAGGCACGTGTTGCATTTTTATTCCTCCCTTCTAGGTCAGCATAATTGTTCAACAATCCATGCCCATTTCTCTGCCTCATTCCTGCTGTTTTCTTGTGCTTTATTTTGTTTCTTTCCAGTAGCCACAGCAAGGATACATCTCCCCGAAAATTGCTGCCCTACCTCCCTAGGTCCCTTCTCCAGCCATATGCAGGTCTTTCTCACCACATGTTCTTGCCAACAATCCTTGATTGTTATTACCACCTGTGTTGGGTTGATCTAGGCTGGACAGCCAGTGCCCTGCAGCCACTCTATGATTCTCCATTCTGAGGTGAACAGGGTTGGGAAAATATGTAGGAAATTAACTTGAATATTCAGATATGTCAATTGGCAGTTGGCCATATCTGTTCACCCCATCTTCCCTTCAGCAGGGACTCAAAGAATCGAGATCCAGACATTCAGCTTCCTCCTACTCTAATCCCCAAACCTCCTGCTAATACAAAGGACCAAGATCTGAAATTGGGCTGCCAATCATTAATGTGTAGCCATTAATCCCCAGGACTCCCAGAGCCTCCAGGGAAGTCCAGTGTCCCAAGCCCAGCTCTAGCACCATCTTGGTAGCTCCCGAGGCTTTTGACGGCAGTCAAAACTTGGAGTAGTAAGCACTGAACAACACCTCTACTATCCTTGCTTAATCCAGTGTATTGTTCTCTCTAGACATCACTCACAGTGCAGCAATGCACAAATAGAATTCCCTAGAGTATGGTTGTAGACAGGTGCTCTACTATGTGGAGAACACTCCAAATGCAGGACTGCAGCAATCAGGGGTGTGTTCCCACAAGTGCAAAAGCACATGGATGTGCAGATACTCACAGACGCTGTGGTTCTCGCAGCAGTGCAACAGGTCCCTCAGAGACTGTGCATGCAGCGAAGGAATACAAAAAGATTTTAAGAGAAGGACAAGGATGATACTCAAGGGAGGCCTAGGGTGCCGAGCCAAAGACTGGAGGGCTGGGAAAGGAAGGGCCCTTGCAGTCATCAGAAACATAAAAAATCCAAAAGAGTGCCCCACGTTGGCATCACCTGCATCCCCGGGATCACTTCTGCACTTAGTTCATGTCTATGGCCCAGTCTCACACATCCTCGCCCACAAGAATCATGGAATCTTGCATACCAGCCCTCAGAAGAAGTGTCTGTGAGGGAATGGGAATGAGGTAATCCAGGAAATGCAAAGTCATGGTAGAGGGAAAATCCAATCCATGCCATACCATTCCCAGAGATCTTTCCATTCATTTGGGATCATGCAGATACGTCGTCACCTGCGCAGCACAATCTGTGGGCCCTGAGGCACTGTGGGGCCAGGATAAAAGGCAGCCCAACTGGGGGCTCTCTCATCCACTTCTGTCACCTCCTGCTCCTTGGGAACCAGGTGAGTTGGAAGCCCCTGTCTCCTCCACACTCTCCAAGGGAGCATTGAACTTTCTGGCCATTGTTGCCTCTCCTTGTTCTTCTGGGGCTGTTCTGCACTGGTGCTGGTGTGGGCAGAGGGCAGAGCGTGTATTCTGGCCAGAGGCTGAGGCTGGGCTGAGGGGCTGATTTTGCTGCATCTGAGGCTGGGCTGAGGGGCTGATTTTGCTGCAGCTTAGGCAGGAGCAGAGCTGGGCCTGGCTGAGCTGGGAAGGAGCGTGCTGGGCTGAGGCAAAGGCTGCCCAGGTTGGGGCTGGCCAGGCTGGAGCTGTGCAGGCAGCAGGGGCCTTGTGCTGCTGGGGGTGCCTTGCGGGCTGTGTCTGAGGTGTGCGTGTGCTCTGCTTCCTCCCTGCCCTCTGTGCCAGGTGCAGCGCCAGGCTCCAGACATGTCCTGCTCTGAGAAGTGCCAGCAGTGCCGGCCCTGCGAGCCTTGCTGCCAGTCCTGTGGGCCCTGCCCGCTGGCCGGCAGCTGCACTGAGTGCTGTGTCAGGCAGTGCCAGAGCTCCCACGTTGTTATTCAGCCGCCTGCTGTGCTGGTGACCCTGCCTGGGCCCATCCTCAGCTCCTCCCCACAGAACACCGCCGTGGGATCCTCCACCTCTGCTGCTGTTGGCAGCATCCTGAGCTGTGAGGGAGTGCCCATCAGCTCTGGGGGCTTTGACATCTCCTGCATCACCAACTGCTGTGGTGGCAGCAGATGCTGTCGTCCCTGCTAAGGATGCTGCTGCCAACATCCTCATGCAAGAACCTTGGACAGTGATGATGGAATGAAGTCAGAACTTAACACACTGGATTTCGAACTTTGAACTGTTCTTTTCTTCTTCTCCTTGTCTCATTTTTCTCTTCCCTTCCTTTCCTCTTAACATCACATGATGCCAACATGGTGGAGCCTGTTGGCCTCCTTCCCTCAGAAGCCATGACATCAGACATCTCTGCTGCATCTTAGTTGCTGCATTTCGGCGTACTCTCTGAGCCTTCTTCTTCTCTTCTCCTGATTCAATAAAGTTCTTTTGCATTCAAACCTCGGCCTCTGATTTCTCATCCTTTCTGTGAAACTCGTCCATTTACACACACTGGAAAAAGGGGGAGGAAGTATAGCGTTGCAATCCCTGAAGTGCAATTTTATTTGTTCCTTCTTGTTTTAGAGGTGGCAAAGATGTCCCTCTCTGTTAGGACAGTGAGGCATTGAAATAACTTGCCCAAAAAGGTTTGTGAACCCTCAAGATTGGAAATGTTCAAGACCAGGAGGTACACAGCTTGGTGCAATCTGGTTTAGTGGGTGTCATCAGTGACCCTCTGTTGAGGGAAGGAGGACAAGAAAGAAATGGTCTTGAAGTTGCCTTCCAGCCCAAACCATTTCCAATGAAATCTGCTTGCACACAGGCATCAGCAGTGTGACAAATGTGCTCAGTGCTGGGCATTGCAGAGTCCCCTTTGCACACAGCTGGAGCTGACTCAGTCACAGCTGCCTGGAGCCACTGGACTCTGCTCACAGAGCCCATTCCTGCAGCCTTGGTTACAAAGTGTGCCATCATGAGCAACCATGACACAGGAAGAAGCCCTGATTCCTGGGAAATTGGCAGCCATCACTCCTGAGGGAAGGAGGCCATAAATTGATTTTCTTTCCCAGTGTACTTGTGAATGCATAATCTTTCTCTTTACCTTTGGCAAACTTCCTTCATTCAAGATTCAAGATGTTATCAGTTTGGTTTTATCTTGTCTTTCTGCCTGAGAAAGGGGATTGACAGAGCAGCTTGCTGGGCACCATCCATCCAGCCAAGGGCCACCCAGCACAGCTCGCAGTCCAGCCCAAGGCAAGAGCAGGAACGAGCTGCAGAAACAGGCATGGAGTGCTGACCAAAGGGAGACGTAATAGAGGGGAAGCAAGGCCACAAAGAATACATTATGTCCCCTGTCCATTCCCAAAATGGGCCAGGAAAACAGGCTGCACGTGAAAACTCATGGGATGTCACAAAGGGATGCGGTAGAGATGGGCAGGGATACAGGGAGAATGAGAGTGATGTCCTGAGTGCTTGGCCACAAAGAAACCCACAGGAATGACACAGGTTCAGGTCATGTGCCTGCATGGAATGCCACCAGACCATGATCCAAGCATTCTGCCTACTCTGACGTGTTTATATCCCGGAAATTCTTGGATCACTACTTCTGGCACTAGAAAGAGTCTTTAGATAGGAACGCACAGGGCAGAAGCCAGGAAATAGAGGCTGCAGTGTAGGAAACCAGAACACAGCCTCTACCATTAACTGGGATGGTGCACATTTGACATGTGCTGGTCAGAAAATTATGGCTTCCCCTAAGGTGCCTGAGGCAGGGCAGGACTGGTATAAAAGGCAGCCCAAGTCTCTGCTCTCGCATCCACTTCTCTCACCTCCTCGTCCTCTTCAGGAATCAGGTGAGGGCGAAGCCTCTTTTCCTCCACCTGCTGCTGCTTCAAGACCAGTCCTTGCCTGGCTGGAGGTCTCAGCTGAGAGGGGCTGTCATAGCCCAGGGCTGGGAGCTGCTTGTGCTGGGAGAGGGCAGAGGAGAGAAGGTCTTGTGTAGAGAGAGAGAGGCTGGGACTTGGCTCAGGTGGCTTCTGGGCTTTGAGCTGGGCTCTGCAATGGGGGACAGGGGGTGCCTTGGCTGCAGGGTGTTTGGGTACAGTGATACTTCTCACGTGTCCTCACTTTGTGCTTCTCCCTGCCCTCTGTGCCAGGTGCACCTGTGAGCCCGAGCCATGTCCTGCTGCAGGCCCTGTGACCCTTGCTGCCAGCCCTGTGGGCCCTGCCCGCTGGCCAGCAGCTGCAATGAGTGCTGTGTCAGGCAGTGCCAGAGCTCCCACGTTGTCATTCAGCCGCCTGCTGTGCTGGTGACCCTGCCTGGGCCCATCCTCAGCTCCTCCCCACAGAACACTGCCGTGGGATCCTCCACCTCTGCTGCTGTTGGCAACATCCTCAGCTGTGGCGGAGTGCCCATCAGCTCTGGGGGCTTTGACATCTCCTGCATCACCAACTGCTATGGCAGCAGTTGTTGTCGTCCCTGCTAAAGCTGCTGGCAACATCCTTGGGCAAGAACCCCCCAAACCTCAGAACGTGGAGCTGCACTGAAGATGGATCTTTGGAACAATGGATTTGTGCCCTTGATTTACTGCTCTTTTCTTCCACTCTCTTCCCTTCCCTGCCTTTTCTGTCAGCACCTCCCTTTGCCAGCCTAGTGGGGCCTGTTTGACCTCCTTCTGTCCTTCTGCAGGGCAGGCAAGTGGACACCCCCACTGGGCCCCACTGGCCGCTCCTGGTGTCCTCTTTCAGCTACCTCCTTCTCTTCCTTAGACTCAATAAAGTTGTTTTGCATCCAAACCTGGCCGTCTGATCTCTCCTTCCTTGTTTGTTAATTCTTCCAGTGACCTCACAGCAATTGCTTGAGGAAGCCAAAAGTGGACACTCCATGGTGGCCTTTACCTTGTGCCGTTTCTATTGGAGCTCCAAAACACATCCCTGGCTTCCCCCACATAGTGATCATCAGAAGAAAATGATGTCAGAGTTCTCCGGAGTGGGAATGGGAATCAGCAGTGCCTGGGATAATTCCACATCATTCTCTCTTCAAACACCACCCTCACATTAGTTTTCTCCTCAGGTTTCAACCAAACAAGCAGGGTTGAGAGGTTTCACAGGAACAAGAGAGCATGGGGACAGAACCAAAACCATCTTCATACTTTGTTGTAGGCTAACACATTTTCCCCTTCTGAATGTGGGAGAGGATAAACTTTCCCATCCTCTGGTCTGCACCACCCAGACACCGACAACACTTTTTCCATATCACACATTCTCCTTGACAGCATCAATATCCCACAGCTCCGGGACTATAGGGCAAAGGCCACTGTGATCAATGGATTTCCCCATCTCCACAGAGAAAACAGAACGCTGTCATATCAACACTTCTCCCTGAGGCAGGAACAAGGGCTTGGGACAACAGCTGAGAGCCCCAAAGCTGCCTGGAGATGGCATGAAAGGGATGGCCTGGGTTTGGGATTGTCCTTGAGAGATGTGGGTGCTGTGGCCCTGTCCAGGCTCCTGCAGAGAAGGAACTGGGGGCTGAGGGTGTGTCAGTGGCTGGCACTGCTGGGCAGGGAGGGCCCTCCAGGCAGTGCAATGGCTGGGCTGAGAGCTCAGCTCAGGCCCAGCTGTGCATACACAGCCGAGGCACTGACACACTGCCAGCCTGGCCAGGGGTGCTCAGAGATCAGCCCAGAGCCCAGAGCCCAGCACACGGGCACAGGCACATGGGCATGGGGGTTGCACAAGGGCCCTGCCCTGTGCACAACCATCCCCGTGCAGGCCAGAGGCTCTCAGGGGCTGTTCCCAGGAGGGCACAAGCATAGACATGGGCAGACACTGGCACACACTGGGCCACAGCCACACTGCCACGCACATGATTGTGGGGGAGCACACGGGGCAGAGGCCTGAGGAAGGGAGCGCACTGAGGAGATGCTGGGGAGCTCCCAGCCAGAGCAGACTCTGTGAACACCAAGCAAGGCAGAAGCTCAGGCAGCACGGCTACAGGAGTCCCATGCACTGTGAAGGTGAGGAGGAAGGCAAAGTGGTTTTACCTCCAAGGCAAGGCATGAAGGAGAGCTGTTGGCTGATGAGCCAAAGACTGGAGGGCTGGGAGCAGATGAGGCACTTCCAGGTAGCAGGAACAGAAAATAACCCAAAGAATGCCTCAGGCTGGAATCACCTGCCTCCTTGTGATCTGTTTCACACTTCATGTCTCTTACCCACACTGACACATCCTTGGCCCCAGGAATCATGGAATCGTGCATACCAACACCCAAAAGAAGTATCCGTGAGGGATTGGGAATGAGGTAATCCAGGAAATGCAAAGTCATGGTGGAGGGAAAATCCAGCTCATGCCATACCATTCCCAGAGATCTTTCCATTCGTTTGGGATCATGCAGGAACATCGTCACCGGCGCAGCACAATCTATGGGCCCTGAGGCACTGTGGGGCCAGGATAAAAGGCAGCCCAACTGGGGGCTCTCTCATCCACTTCTGTCACCTCCTGGTCCTTGGGAACCAGGTGAATTGGAAGCATCTTTCTCCTTCACCCTCTCCAAGGCAGCATTGAGCTTTTAGAGCTTTGTTGCTGCTCCTTGTTCTTGTGGGGCTGTTTTGTGCTGGTGCTGGTGTGGGCAGAGGGCAGAGCGTGTGTTCTGGCCAGAGGCTGAGGCTGGGCTGAGGGGCTGATTTTGCTGCAGCTTAGGCAGGAGCAGAGCTGGGCCTGGCTGAGCTGGGAAGGAGTGTGCTGGGCTGAGGCAAAGGCTGCCCAGGTTGGGGCTGGCCAGGCTGGAGCTGTGCAGGCAGCAGGGGCCTTGTGCTGCTGGGGGTGCCTTGCGGGCTGTGTCTGAGGTGTGCGTGTGCTCTGCTTCCTCCCTGCCCTCTGTGCCAGGTGCAGCGCCAGGCTCCAGACATGTCCTGCTCTGAGAAGTGCCAGCAGTGCCGGCCCTGCGAGCCTTGCTGCCAGTCCTGTGGGCCCTGCCCGCTGGCCAGCAGCTGCACTGAGTGCTGTGTCAGGCAGTGCCAGAGCTCCCACGTTGTCATTCAGCCGCCTGCTGTGCTGGTGACCCTGCCTGGGCCCATCCTCAGCTCCTCCCCACAGAACACCGCCGTGGGATCCTCCACCTCTGCTGCTGTTGGCAGCATCCTGAGCTGTGAGGGAGTGCCCATCAGCTCTGGGGGCTTTGACATCTCCTGCATCACCAGCTGCTGTGGTGGCAGCAGGTGCTGTCGTCCCTGCTAAGGGTGTTGCCACCAACATCCTCAGACAAGAACCTCAAATAGCTCGGACTGTGATGATGGAATGAAGTCAGAATTTAACACATTGTATTACGAGCTTTGGACTATTGTTTCCTTATTGTCCTCCTGTCATTTTTCTCTTCCCTTCCTTTCCTGTCACCAGCACTCAGTGCCAGGTTAGTGGCACCTGCTTTCTTCCTTGCCTTGGCAACGCAGTAGGTCAAAATGCTACTGCATCTTTCTTGCTGTTCTCGCATGCCCTCTCTGATCCTCCATATTTTCTAATTTTGACTTAATAAAGTTTCTATTGCATTCAAACCTCGTCCTCTCATTTCTCCTTCTTTCCGTGACAACTCTTCCACTTTGCTCAAATGGAAAAGTGTGGAGGAAGAACAGCGTTGCAATCCCTGCCTTGTAATTTTATTTTTCCATTTCCCTTGGAGCTGACAAAGATGTCACTCTCTGTGAGGACACTGAGGAAATGTATTAACATGCCCAAAATGGTTTGGATGCCTCAGCCCTGGAAGTGTGCAGGACCAATTTGGAAAAAGCTTGGAGAAAGCTCGTTAAGTGGGTTTCATCAGTGACCCACTGTTGAGGGAAAGAGGATGAGTAAGAAATGGTTCTGAAGTTGCCTTTCAGCCCAAACCATTTCTAATGAAATCTGCTTGCACACAGGCATCAGCAGTGTGACAAATGTGCTCAGTGCTGGGCATTGCAGAGTCCCCTTTGGACACAGCTGGAGCTGACTCAGTCACAGCTGCTTGGAGCCACTGGACTCTGCTCACAGAGCCCATTCCTGCAGCCTTGGTTACAAAGTGTGCCATCATGAGCAACCATGACACAGGAGGAAGCCCTGATTCCTGGGAAATTGCCAGCCATCACTTCCTGAGGGAAGGAGGCCATAAATTGATTTTCTTTCCCAGTGTACTTGTGAATGCATAATCTTTCACTTTACCTTTGGCAAACTTCCTTCACTCAAGATTCAAGATGTTATCAGTCTGGTTCTATCTTGTCTTTCTGCCTGAGAAAGGGGATTGACAGAGCAGCTTGCTGGGCACCATCCATCCAGCCAAGGGCCACGCAGAACAGCACGCAGTCCAGTCCAGGGCAAGAGCAGGAACAAGCTGCAGAAGCAGGCATGGAGTGCTGACCAAAGGGAGACGGAATAGAGGGGAAGCAAAGCCACAAAGAAAACCTTATGTCCCCTATCCATTCCCAAAATGGGCCAGGAAAACAAGCTACACGTGAAAACTCATGGGATGTCACAAAGGGATGCGGTAGAGATGGGCAGAGACACAGGGAGAATGAGAGTGATGTCCTGAGTGCTTGGCTACCAAGAAACCCACAGGAATGACACAGGTTCAGGTCATGTGCCTGCATGGAATGCCACCAGACCATGATCCAAGCATTCTGCCTACTCTGACGTGTTTATATCCCGGAAATTCTTGGATCACTACGTCTGGCACTAGAAAGAGTCTTTAGATAGGAACGCACAGGGCAGAAGCCAGGAAATAGACGCAGCAGTGTAGGAAACCAGAACACAGCCTCTACCATTAGGTAGAATTATGCACATTTGACATGAGCTGGTCAGAAAATTATGGCTTCCCCTAAGGTGCCTGTGGGCCTGAGGCAGGGCAGGACTGGTATAAAAGGCAGCCCAAGTCTCTGCTCTCACATCCACTTCTCTCACCTCCTCCTCCTCTTCAGGAATCAGGTGAGTATGAAGCCTCTTCGCCTCCTTCTGCTGCTTCAAGAGCAGCTCTTGCCTGGCTGGAGGTCTCAGCTGAGAGGGGCTATAAGGAGCCCAGGGCTGGGAGCTGCTTGTGCTGGGAGAGGGCAGGGGAGAGAAGGTCTTGTGCAGAGAGAGAGAGGTTGGGACTTGGCTCAGGTGGCTCCTGGACTTTGAGCTGGGCACTGCAATGGGGGCCAGGAGGTGCCTTGGCTGCAGGGTGTTTGGGTACAGTGATACTTCTCACGTGTCCTCACTTTGTGCTTCTCCCTGCCCTCTGTGCCAGGTGCACCTGTGAACCCGAGCCATGTCCTGCTGCAAGCCCTGTGACCCTTGCTGCCAGCCCTGTGGGCCCTGCCCGCTGGCCAGCAGCTGCACTGAGTGCTGTGTCAGGCAGTGCCAGAGCTCCCACGTTGTCATTGAGCCGCCTGCTGTGCTGGTGACCCTGCCTGGGCCCATCCTCAGCTCCTCCCCACAGAACACCGCCGTGGGATCCTCCACCTCTGCTGCTGTTGGCAACATCCTCAGCTGTGGCGGAGTGCCCATCAGCTCTGGGGGCTTTGACATCTCCTGCATCACCAACTGCTATGGCAACAGTTGTTGTCGTCCCTGCTAAAGCTGCTGGCAACATCCTTGGGCAAGAACCCCCCAAACCTCAGAACGTGGAGCTGCACTGAAGATGGATCTTTGGAACAATGGATTTGTGCCCTTGATTTACTGCTCTTTTCTTCCACTCTCTTCCCTTCCCTGCCTTTTCTGTCAGCACCTCCCTTTGCCAGCCTAGTGGGGCCTGTTTGACCTCCTTCTGTCCTTCTGCAGGGCAGGCAAATGGACACCCCCACTGGGCCCCACTGGCCGCTCCTGGTGTCCTCTTTCAGCTACCTCCTTCTCTTCCTTAGACTCAATAAAGTTGTTTTGCATCCAAACCTGGCCTTCTGATCTCTCTTTCCTTTTGTGGAAATTCTTCCATTGACCTCACAGCAAATGCTTGAGGAAGCCAAGGGTGGACACTCCATGGTGGCCTTTACCTTGTGCCGTTTCTATTGGAGCTCCAAAACACATCCCTGGCTTCCCCCAAAGAGTGATCATCAGAAGAAAATGATGTCAGAGTTCACCGGAGTGGGAATGGGAATCAGCAGTGCCTGGGATAATTCCACATCATTCTCTCTTCAAACACCACCCTCACATTAGTTTTCTCCTCAGGTTTCAACCAAACAAGCAGGGTTGAGAGGTTTCACAGGAACAAGAGAGCATGGGGACAGAACCAAAACCATCTTCATACTTTGTTGTAGGCTGACACATTTTCCCCTTCTGAATGTGGGAGAGGATAAACTTTCCCATCCTCTGATCTCCACCGCCCAAACACCGACAACACTTTTTCCATATCACACATTCTCCGTGACAGCATCAATATCCCACAGCTCCGGGACTATGGGACAAAGGCCTCTGTGGTCAGTGGACTCCTCCATTCCCACAGAGAAAACAGTACTCTGCCACATCAAAACTTCTCCATGGGGCAGGAACAAGGACCCTGGGAAAAGCTGATGGCTGCCAAGTCAGCCTGGAGGTGGCATCCAAAGGGTGGCCTGGGTTTGGTATTGTCCTTGAGAGATGTGGGTGCCATGACCCTGTCCAGGCTCCTGCAGAGAAGGAACTGGGGGCTGAGGGTGTGTCAGTGGCTGGCACTGCTGGGCAGGGAAGGCCCTCCAGGCCGTGCAATGGCTGGGCTGAGAGCCCAGCTCAGGCCCAGCTGTGCACACACAGCCAGGGCACTGACACACTGCCAGCCTGGCCAGGGGTGCTCAGAGATCAGCCCAGAGCACAGAGCCCAGCACACGGGCACAGGCACACGGGCACGGGGGTTGCACACAAGGGCCCTGCCCTGTGCACAACCATCCCCGTGCAGGCCAGAGGCTCTCAGGGGCTGTTCCCAGCAGGCCACAAGCACAGGCATGTACAGACACTGGCACACACCAGGCCACAGCCACAGTGCCACGCACATGGGGCAGAGGCCTGAGGAAGGGATGGGAGTGAGGAGATGCTGGGGAGCTCCCTGCCAGAGCAGATTCTGGCAACACCAAGCAAGGCAGAAGCTCAGGCAGCACTGCTACAGGAGTCCCATGCACTGTGAAGGTGAGGAGGAAGGCAAAGTGGTTTTACCTCCAAGGCAAGGCATGAAGGAGAGCTGTTGGCTGATGAGCCAAAGACTGGAGGGCTGGGAGCAGATGAGGCACTTCCAGGTAGCAGGAACAGAAAATAACCCAAAGAATGCCTCAGGCTGGAATCACCTGCCTCCTTGTGATCTGTTCCACACTTAGTTCATGTCTCTTACCCACAATGACACATCCTTGGCCCCAGGAATCATGGAATCGTGCATACCAACACCCAAAAGAAGTATCCGTGAGGGATTGGGAATGAGGTAATCCAGGAAATGCAAAGTCATGGTGGAGGGAAAATCCAGCTCATGCCATACCATTCCCAGAGATCTTTCCATTCGTTTGGGATCATGCAGGAACATCGTCACCGGCGCAGCACAATCTATGGGCCCTGAGGCACTGTGGGGCCAGGATAAAAGGCAGCCCAACTGGGGGCTCTCTCATCCACTTCTGTCACCTCCTGCTCCTTGGGAACCAGGTGAGTTGGAAGCATCTTTCTCCTTCACCCTCTCCAAGGCAGCATTGATCTTTTAGAGCTTTGTTGCTGCTCCTTGTTCTTGTGGGGCTGTTTTGTGCTGGTGCTGGTGTGGGCAGAGGGCAGAGCGTGTATTCTGGCCAGAGGCTGAGGCTGGGCTGAGGGGCTGATTTTGCTGCAGCTTAGGCAGGAGCAGAGCTGGGCCTGGCTGAGTTGGGAAGGAGCGTGCTGGGCTGAGGCAAAAGCTGCCCAGGTTGGGGCTTGCCAGGCTGGAGTTGGGCAGGCAGCAGGGGCCTTGTGCTGCTGGGGGTGCCTTGCGGGCTGTGTCTGAGGTGTGTGTGTGCTCTGCTTCCTCCCTGCCCTCTGTGCCAGGTGCAGCGCCAGGCTCCAGACATGTCCTGCTCTGAGAAGTGCCAGCAGTGCCGGCCCTGCGAGCCTTGCTGCCAGTCCTGTGGGCCCTGCCCGCTGGCCAGCAGCTGCACTGAGTGCTGTGTCAGGCAGTGCCAGAGCTCCCACGTTGTCATTCAGCCGCCTGCTGTGCTGGTGACCCTGCCTGGGCCCATCCTCAGCTCCTCCCCACAGAACACCGCCGTGGGATCCTCTGCCTCTGCTGCAGTTGGCAGCATCCTGAGCTGTGAGGGAGTGCCCATCAGCTCTGGGAGCTTTGACATCTCCTGCATCACCAACTGCTGTGGTGGCAGCAGATGCTGTCGTCCCTGCTAAGGATGCTGCTGCCAACATCCTCATGCAAGAACCTTGGACAGTGATGATGGAATGAAGTCAGAACTTAACACACTGGATTTAGAACTTCGAACTGTTCTTTTCTTCTTCTCCTTGTCTCATTTTTCTCTTCCCTTCCTTTCCTCTTAACATCACATGATGCCAACATGGTGGAGCCTGTTGGCCTCCTTCCCTCAGAAGCCATGACATCAGACATCTCTGCTGCATCTTAGTTGCTGCATTTCGGCGTACTCTCTGAGCCTTCTTCTTCTCTTCCCCTGATTCAATAAAGATCTTTTGCATTCAAACCTCGGCCTCTGATTTCTCATCCTTTCTGTGAAACTCGTCCATTTACACACACTGGAAAAAGGGGGGAGGAAGTATAGCGTTGCAATCCCTGAAGTGCAATTTTATTTGTTCCTTCTTGTTTTTGAGGTGGCAAAGATGTCCCTCTCTGTGAGGACAGTGAGGCATTGAAATAACTTGCCCAAAAAGGTTTGTGAACCCTCAAGATTTGAAATGTGCTAGACCAGGATGTACACAGCTTGGTGCAATCTGGTTTAGTGGGTGTCATCAGTGACCCTCTGTTGAGGGAAGGAGGACAAGAAAGAAATGGTCTTGAAGTTGCCTTCCAGCCCAAACCATTTCCAATGAAATCTGCTTGCACACAGGCATCAGCAGTGTGACAAATGTGCTCAGTGCTGGGCATTGCAGAGTCCCCTTTGGACACAGCTGGAGCTGACTCAGTCACAGCTGCCTGGAGCCACTGGACTCTGCTCACAGAGCCCATTCCTGCAACCTTGGTTATAAAGTGTGCCATCATGAGCAACCATGACACAGGAGGAAGCCCTGATTCCTGGGAAATTGGCAGCCATCACTCCTGAGGGAAGGAGGCCATAAACTGATTTTCTTTCCCAGTGTACTTGTGAATGCATAATCTTTCTCTTTACCTTTGGCAAACTTCCTTCATTCAAGATTCAAGATGTTATCAGTTTGGTTTTATCTTGTCTTTCTGCCTGAGAAAGGGGATTGACAGAGCAGCTTGCTGGGCACCATCCATCCAGCCAAGGGCCACCCAGCACAGCTCGCAGTCCAGCCCAAGGCAAGAGCAGGAACGAGCTGCAGAAGCAGGCATGGAGTGCTGACCAAAGGGAGACGTAATAGAGGGGAAGCAAGGCCACAAAGAATACATTATGTCCCCTGTCCATTCCCAAAATGGGCCAGGAAAACAGGCTGCACGTGAAAACTCATGGGATGTCACAAAGGGATGCGGGAGAGGTGGGCAGGGATACAGGGAGAATGAGAGTGATGTCCTGAGTGCTTGGCCACAAAGAAACCCACAGGAATGACACAGGTTTAGGTCATGTGCCTGCATGGAATGCCACCAGACCATGATCCAAGCATTCTGCCTACTCTGACGTGTTTATATCCCGGAAATTCTTGGATCACTACTTCTGGCACTAGAAAGAGTCTTTAGATAGGAACGCACAGGGCAGAAGCCAGGTAATAGAGGCTGCAGTGTAGGAAACCAGAACACAGCCTCTACCATTAACTGGGATGGTGCACATTTGACATGTGCTGGTCAGAAAATTATGGCTTCCCCTAAGGTGCCTGAGGCAGGGCAGGACTGGTATAAAAGGCAGCCCAAGTCTCTACTCTCGCATCCACTTCTCTCACCTCCTCCTCCTCTTCAGGAATCAGGTGAGGGCGAAGCCTCTTTTCCTCCACCTGCTGCTGCTTCAAGACCAGTCCTTGACTGGCTGGAGGTCTCAGCTGAGAGGGGCTACAAGAGCCCAGGGCTGGGAGCTGCTTGTGCTGGGAGAGGGCAGGGGAGAGAAGGTCTTGTGCAGAGAGAGAGAGGTTGGGACTTGGCTCAGGTGGCTCCTGGACTTTGAGCTGGGCACTGCAATGGGGGCCAGGAGGTGCCTTGGCTGCAGGGTGTTTGGGTACAGTGATACTTCTCACGTGTCCTCACTTTGTGCTTCTCCCTGCCCTCTGTGCCAGGTGCACCTGTGAACCCGAGCCATGTCCTGCTGCAAGCCCTGTGACCCTTGCTGCCAGCCCTGTGGGCCCTGCCCACTGGCCAGCAGCTGCACTGAGTGCTGTGTCAGGCAGTGCCAGAGCTCCCACGTTGTCATTGAGCCGCCTGCTGTGCTGGTGACCCTGCCTGGGCCCATCCTCAGCTCCTCCCCACAGAACACCGCCGTGGGATCCTCCACCTCTGCTGCTGTTGGCAACATCCTCAGCTGTGGCGGAGTGCCCATCAGCTCTGGGGGCTTTGACATCTCCTGCATCACCAACTGCTATGGCAACAGTTGTTGTCGTCCCTGCTAAAGCTGCTGGCAACATCCCTGGGCAAGAACCCCCCAAACCTCAGAACGTGGAGCTGCACTGAAGATGGATCTTTGGAACAATGGATTTGTGCCCTTGATTTACTGCTCTTTTCTTCCACTCTCTTCCCTTCCCTGCCTTTTCTGTCAGCACCTCCCTTTGTCAGCCTAGTGGGGCCTGTTTGACCTCCTTCTGTCCTTCTGCAGGGCAGGCAAATGGACACCCCCACTGGGCCCCACTGGCCGCTCCTGGTGTCCTCTTTCAGCTACCTCCTTCTCTTCCTTAGACTCAATAAAGTTGTTTTGCATCCAAACCTGGCCTTCTGATCTCTCTTTCCTTTTGTGGAAATTCTTCCATTGACCTCACAGCAAATGCTTGAGGAAGCCAAGGGTGGACACTCCATGGTGGCCTTTACCTTGTGCCGTTTCTATTGGAGCTCCAAAACACATCCCTGGCTTCCCCCAAAGAGTGATCATCAGAAGAAAATGATGTCAGAGTTCACCGGAGTGGGAATGGGAATCAGCAGTGCCTGGGATAATTCCACATCATTCTCTCTTCAAACACCACCCTCACATTAGTTTTCTCCTCAGGTTTCAGCCAAACAAGCAGGGTTGAGGGGTTTCACAGGAACAAGAGAGCATGGGGACAGAACCAAAACCATCTTCATACTTTGTTGTAGGCTGACACATTTCCCCTTCTGAATGTGGGAGAGGATAAACTTTCCCATCCTCTGATCTCCACCGCCCAAACACCGACAACACTTTTTCCATATCACACATTCTCCGTGACAGCATCAATATCCCACAGCTCCGGGACTATGGGACAAAGGCCTCTGTGGTCAGTGGACTCCCCCATTCCCACAGAGAAAACAGTACTCTGCCACATCAAAACTTCTCCATGGGGCAGGAACAAGGACCCTGGGAAAAGCTGATGGCCGCCAAGTCAGCCTGGAGGTGGCATCCAAAGGGTGGCCTGGGTTTGGTATTGTCCTTGAGAGATGTGGGTGCCATGACCCTGTCCAGGCTCCTGCAGAGAAGGAACTGGGGGCTGAGGGTGTGTCAGTGGCTGGCACTGCTGGGCAGGGAAGGCCCTCCAGGCCGTGCAATGGCTGGGCTGAGAGCTCAGCTCAGGCCCAGCTGTGCACACACAGCCAGGGCACTGACACACTGCCAGCCTGGCCAGGGGTGCTCAGAGATCAGCCCAGAGCACAGAGCCCAGCACACGGGCACAGGCACACGGGCACGGGGGTTGCACGCAAGGGCCCTGCCCTGTGCACAACCATCCCCATGCAGGCCAGAGGCTCTCAGGGACTGTTCCCAGCAGGGCACAAGCACAGGCATGTACAGACACTGGCACACACCAGGCCACAGCCACAGTGCCACGCACATGGGGCAGAGGCCTGAGGAAGGGATGGGAGTGAGGAGATGCTGGGGAGCTCCCTGCCAGAGCAGATTCTGGCAACACCAAGCAAGGCAGAAGCTCAGGCAGCACTGCTACAGGAGTCCCATGCACTGTGAAGGCTGAGGAGGAATGCAAAGTGGTTTTACCTCCAAGGCAAGGCATGAAGGAGAGCCGTTGGGTGATGAGCCAAAGACTGGAGGGCTGGGAGCAGATGAGGCACTTCCAGGTAGCAGGAACAGAAAATACCCAAAGAATGCCTCGGGCTGCCATCATCTGCCTCCTTGTGATCCGTTCCACACTTAGTTCATGTCTCTTACCCACAATGACACATCCTTGGCCCCAGGAATCATGGAATCTTGGATTGCACACTCAGAACTGTCCGTGAGGGATTGGGAATGAGGTAATCCAGGAAATGCAAAGTCATGGTGGAGGGAAAATCCCACTCATGCCATACCATTCCCAGAGATCTTCCCATTCATTTGGGATCATGCAGGAACATCGTCACCTCCACAGCAAAAACTGTGGGCCCTGAGGCACTGTGGGGCCAGGATAAAAGGCAGCCCAACTGGGGGCTCTCTCAACCACTTCTGTCACCTCCTGCTCCTTGGGAACCAGGTGAGTTGGAAGCCCCTTTCTCCTCCACCCTCTCCAAGACAGCATTGATCTTTCAGGCCATTGTTGCTGCACCTTGTTCTTGTGGGGCTGCACAGGTGCTGGTGTGGGCAGAGGGCAGAGCGTGTGTTCTGGCCAGAGGCTGAGGCTGGGCTGAGGGGCTGATTTTGCTGCAGCTTAGGCAGGAGCAGAGCTGGGCCTGGCTGAGATGGGAAGGAGTGTGCTGGGCTGAGGCAAAGGCTGCCCAGGTTGGGGCTGGCCAGGCTGGAGCTGTGCAGGCAGCAGGGGCCTTGTGCTGCTGGGGGTGCCTTGCGGGCTGTGTCTGAGGTGTGCGTGTGCTCTGCTTCCTCCCTGCCCTCTGTGCCAGGTGCAGCGCCAGGCTCCAGACATGTCCTGCTCTGAGAAGTGCCAGCAGTGCCGGCCCTGCGAGCCTTGCTGCCAGTCCTGTGGGCCCTGCCCGCTGGCCAGCAGCTGCACTGAGTGCTGTGTCAGGCAGTGCCAGAGCTCCCACGTTGTTATTCAGCCGCCTGCTGTGCTGGTGACCCTGCCTGGGCCCATCCTCAGCTCCTCCCCACAGAACACCGCCGTGGGATCCTCCACCTCTGCTGCAGTTGGCAGCATCCTCAGCTGTGGTGGAGTGCCCATCAGCTCTGGGGGCTTTGACATCTCCTGCATCACCAACTGCTGTGGTGGCAGCAGATGCTGTCGTCCCTGCTAAAGATGCTGTCGGCAACATCATCAGGCAAGAAACTCCAAGACCTCCGAACATGGTTCTGGAATGAAAATGGAATTCTGGGTTAATTGATTTAAGGCTTTGGACTATTGTCTCCTTCTTGTTCTACTCTTTTTTTTGTCATCCCTTCCTCTTCTTTCATCGCTACCACTCAATGCCTGCCTAGTGGGACCTGCTGTCTTTCTTCCCGTCACAACCCAGGACATCAGACATCCCTGCTGCATCTTAGTTGCTGCTCTCGGATGCCCTCCCTGACCCTCCATATTTGCTTCTTTTGACTCAGTAAAGTTCCTTTTGCCTTCAAATGCTGGCCTCTGATTCCTCCTTCTTTATCTGACAAGTCCTCCAGTTTGCTTACTGGAAAAATGGGGCAGGAAGCTCAGCATTGCAATTCCCACAGTAAAATTTTATTTGTCCCTTTCCCTTGGAACTGGCAAAGATATCCTCTCTCTGTGAGATAGCTGAGGCATAGAAACACCTTGCCCAGAAAGGGTTTAGATTCCTCAGCCCTGCAAGTGTGCAAGACCAGTCTGGACACAAATTGGATCAAGAGAGTGGTTTAAACTCAACTGGTTTAGTGAGTGGCCAACTATTGAGGAAGGGGGAACAGGAAAGTAATGCTCTTGAAATTGCCTTCCAGACCAAACCATTTCCAATGAAATCTGCTTTCTCAGAGGCATCAGCAGTGGAACAAATGTGCTCAGTCCTGGGCAGTGCTGAGTCCCCTTTGCACACAGCTGGAGCTGACTCAGTCACAGCTGCTTGGAGCCACTGGACTCTGCTCACAGAGCCCATTCCTGCAGCCTTGGTTACAAAGTGTGCCATCATGAGCAACCATGACACAGGAGGAAGCCCTGATTCCTGGGAAATTGGCAGTCATCACTTCCTGAGGAAAGGAGGCCATAAATTGATTTTCTTTCCCAGTGTACTTGTGTATCCATAATCTTTCACTTTACTTTAGCAAACTGCTTTCTATCAAGCATCATGGTGTTATCAGTTTGGTTTTATCTTGTCTTTCTGCATGTGAAAGGGGATTGACAGAGCAGCTTGCTGGGCACCATCCATCCAGCCAAGGGCCACCCAGCACAGCTCGCAGTCCAGTCCAGGGCAAGAGCAGGAATGAGCTGCAGAAGCAGGCATGGTATTCTGACCAAAGGGAGACGTAATAGAGGGGAAGCAAGGCCACAAAGAACACTTCATGTCCCCTGTCCATTCCCAAAATGGGCCAGGAAAACAGGCTGCACGTGAAAACTCATGGGATGTCACAAAGGGATGCGGTAGAGATGGACAGGGATACAGGAAGAATGAGATTGATGTTCTGAGTGCTTGGCCACAAAGAAACCCACAGGAATGACACAGGTTCAGGTCATGTGCCTGCATGGAATGCCACCAGACCATGATCCAAGCATTCTGTCTACTCTGACGTGATTATATCCCAGAAATTCTTGGAACTCTAATCCTGGCTGTAAAAGGAGTCTTTAGATTGGAACGCACAGGGCAGAAGCCAGGAAAGAGAGGCCGCAGTGAAGGAAAGCAGGATACAGCCCCTACCATTAACTGGGATGGTGCATGTTTGACATGAGCTGGTCAGAAAATTATGACTTCCACAAAGGTGCCTGTGGGCCTGAGGCAGGGCAAGACTGGTATAAAAGGCAGCCCAAGTCTCTGCTCTCTCATCCACTTCTCTCACCTCCTCCTCCTCTTCAGGAATCAGGTGAGTGGGAAGCCTCTCCTCCGCATGTCTTCCTCAAAGATGAGATCTCTTCTGGCTGGAGGTCTCAGCTGAGAGGAGCTGTCATAGTGCAGGGCTCTGGGAGCTGCTTGTGCTGGGAGAGGGCAGGGGAGAGAAGGTCTTGTGCAGACAGAGGGAGGCTGGGACTTGGCTCAGGTGGCTCCTGGACTTTGAGCTGGGCACTGTAGTGGGGGCCAGGAGGTGCCTCGGCTGAAGGGTGTTTGGGTGCAGTGCTGCTTCTCACGTGTCCTCACTTTGTGCTTCTCCCTGTCTTCCATTTTAGGTACACCTGTCAGCCCGAGCCATGTCCTGCTGCAAGCCCTGTGACCCTTGCTGCCAGCCCTGTGGGCCCTGCCCGCTGGGCAGCAGCTGCACTGAGTGCTGTGTCAGGCAGTGCCAGAGCTCCCACGTTGTCATTGAGCCGCCTGCTGTGCTGGTGACCCTGCCTGGGCCCATCCTCAGCTCCTCCCCACAGAACACCGCCGTGGGATCCTCCACCTCTGCTGCTGTTGGCAACATCCTCAGCTGTGGCGGAGTGCCCATCAGCTCTGGGGGCTTTGACATCTCCTGCATCACCAACTGCTATGGCAGCAGTTGTTGTCGTCCCTGCTAAAGCTGCTGGCAACATCCTTGGGCAAGAACCTCCATAACCTCAGAACGTGGAGCTGCACTGAAGATGGATCTTTGGAACAATGGATTTGTGCTCTTGATTTACCGATATTTTCTTCCACTCTCTTCCCTTCTTTTCCTTTCCTGTGTAAGCCACCCAATGCCATCCTAGTGTGATCTGTTTGCCTCCCTCCCTGTCTCTGGAGTTCAGGCAAATGGACTCCCCCACTGTGCCCCCATGTTAGCTCCTGGTGTCATCTTTCTGCTACCTCCTTCTCCTTCTTACAGTCAATAAATTTTTTTTGCATCCAAAGCTGGCTCTCTGCTTTGTCCTTTCTTATGTTGGAACACTTCCATTCAGTTCAGTTCAAAAGGTGGAGGAAGCCGTGGGTGGAAACTCCACGGTGGACTTTACTTTGTGCTTTATCTTTTGGGGCTCCCAAACACCTCCCTGGCTTCCCCCAAATAGACATCATCATGAGAAGATGATGTCAAATGTTGACAGGGCATGGGAAACAGCAGTGCCTGGGGATATTCCACAACCTCCTCTCTTCAAACACGTCCGTCACATTAGTCTTCTGCTCAGCTTCTTAGTTCACAGGCAGTGTTGAATGGTTACACAGGATCAAGTGAGCATTACGAAGGAACCAAAACTGAAACCATCCTCACTCCATGTTGAAGGCTGCCACTGTTTCCCCTTCTGGATTTGGGAGAAGAGAAACTCCCCCATATTCCACCATCCACCTCCCAGACACAGTTAACAGTTTCTTTCTACATTCCTCATTCTCAGTGACAGTATCCATTTCCCACAGCTCCTGGACTATGGGGCAAAGGCCACTGTGGTCAGTGGACTCCCCCATCCCCACAGAGACAACAGAACCCTGTCATATCAACCCTTGATATGAGGCAGGAACAAGGACCCTGGTAAGCAGCTTATGGCCCAAGGCTCCCTGGAGGTGGCATGAAAGGGATGTCCTGGGTTTGGGATTGTCCTTGAGAGATGTGGGTGCCATGGCCCTGTCCAGGTTCCTGCAGAGAAGGAACTGGGGGCTGAGGGTGTCAGTGGTTGGCGCTGGCTGGATCCTCCTCCACTGCTGCTTGATGGCAGCATCCTCAGCTCTGATAGGATTCCCATCAACCCAAGGGGCTTTGACATCTCCTGCATCACCAGCTGCCACGATTGCTGCAGGAAATGCCCATCTTGCTAAAGACTCCTGTAAAAGACCAGACAAGGAGTTCAGATGATGATTCTGGACTCTAGATAAGGATATTGTGGCCATGGCCTTCAGAAGGGCTAAACATGTGCCTCCTGTCCTTCAAAGGGAAAGCTCTTCAGAAAGGGCCTGCTTAGACACTCTGAAAACCTGGTCCATGTCTCCCATTCCTTTCCACTGCTTCCTCCTTTCCCACTTTTTCCTTTTTTATTTTCTGCCTTTTTCAGGCTTGATTCCTATCCTTGATCCTAGACTAGCCTAGGGCAGACTTCCCTCACTTCTGCCTCTGTTGGGGACTGACCTTGGGCTGTCCATGCTGAGTTTTTTACTCTTGCCTCCTCTCCAAAATTTGTTTTTCTCTTTAGACTCATTAGAATCTACTGCGTTCCAACTTCTGGCTGTGTGTGTGTCTTGGGGTAGTTTTACTATGATTAGTCTATTCCCTTATCATCTGCTTTGTGCCCCAGAAATGGTTGCTTTATCTCTAAGGTGTGTCCCAGGGGAGGTAGGAGCATTCAGTTCTTCAGCAGGATTTTTCAAGCCTCACTCCCCAGGTGTCAGGAGTGCTGGGCAGTCTGATTTTATTCCTTGGTCTCCTTGGTTTTTTGTTAGTTTAGGCAAGAAGGTTTTTTCCCTTCCTGCTTTATGTGCTGTGAAGAGGGGACCAAAACCAGGGATTCACCAGATTCCCATCTGTTTTCCCAAGAAGCTGTGTGAAACTTCAGAATTGTTTTTCCTCCTGAGACAGGAGCCAGTACCATCTTTCTCCTCACCACGTGGCAAGCTGTTGTGGTTTTTTTCTCTTTGCCTGGCATTTTAGGATTTTTTCCTGGTGGGGAGAGGGGAAGGGAGGGGGGGGAGCAAGGTCTGACAGTCTAATATCTAACATTTATTTACCTTTTCCCATGCGGTGTGGGCAATCTGTCAATAAATGGTTGGGGTTTTCTTCACTTTCATTCACTAGCATTCATTTCTTATTTGTGGAAAATGATTGCTGGAACTATTTTTTTAGACTAAACACTCATTCCAGAGTGTTTTTCTCCTAAACTTGTCTCTGAACTGGGACAGTGTGGTCCTTTCCTCTCTGGATCCTCGTTAAACATGTCCTGCAAGAAAGGGTGCACCACAAGCACAAAAGCCAAATGACAACATTGCCCACTGTCCTCTGAGGGGAACAGTGAGAGAAAGAGACTTGCTTCTGCTGGCACACACAGAAATCGGAAAAATGCTGTGTAAATGAAAAACACTAAAGACACTTCTCATTACCATAATTGTTACAAAACAACAGAGACCTTAACTAGCTTTCAGGCGCACCCAGCTGCTGTCTCACTCTCCATCTTTTATGGGTCATGGGAAAGTAATTTGGAAAAGGTTGTGGGTTAAGGTAAAAACAGTGGGATTACTCATCATTACCATCAGAGGAAAAAACAGGCTTGACTTGGAGAACATTCACCTTATTTTGAGAAACAGGGGGGAAAAAAAGCACTGAAATTACTTTAATCCATCTCCACCTCTTTTTCTTTCTTTCCCTTTGTTCCTGGTTCTTCCATTTCCACCACCCTTAAGCAGCACAGTGGGATGCAGAATGGAGGCTTCCAGTTGGAATGCAACAGTTTCTTTCTGTGCAATCTGCTGGACCTGCATAAGAAAATGAAGCAGGAATTCATCAGTTTGTCCTAAGTCACATTTTCCTGCTCCCAAGGCACAATTTCTAGGCCCTGAGATTCAGGTTTTTTTGGGCAGGGATATAGAAAACCTGGACTAGAAAACCCAAAGAGTTTGACTCAAATCTGTGGACTCCTCCAGAGAAACTCTCCTACATCTCACAGTGGAGCAATACAGGAATATGGTGCCTTCAGTTCAAGACATACTTGTAGGAAGATCTCAACCTTTGCCTCAGCACCAGGTTGCTGAGCTGTACAAGTGCATCTTGCACTGGCCCTGACATGAGGAGGCTGTGTCCCCTCTTGGTCACCAGCAACACTGCGCCAGAAAGGATTGATTCAGGGATGACAACCTGCCGAGGCCAGAAGGATTTATTGGCCTTTCACCCTGAATATAAAGCAAGAAAGGAAGGGTGCAGGAGGCAGAGGCTGTGTTTCAGTTCTCTGGAAACTTCTCTGAAAGGCCAAAGGCTGCACAATTGAGCTGTGAATTGGCTCCTTCTACAAGTGCAAGGGGCAGCACTGTGGGGCTCAAGGACTCACCAGGGGAGAGTTCCCTGGCCATGACCTGCACATGCTCCCAGGATGAGGGTTCCCAAGCTCAGACAGACAGACGAGGGCTTACAGGTATTTGCACGGAGCCAAACAAAAATATGTACACTCATATAAGGTCAAGAAGCATCACCAGCTGGGAACTGTGCTGTGGAGATAAAATATGTCCCCTCACATGGGAATCCTTGGGCACGTGGAAGTGAACTAAACAGTGATGCCCATTTCCTGACAACTTGGGCAAAAATATACCCACAGGAATGACACAGGTCAACATTACCTGTCTATATGGGATGCCACTGGCCCTTGATCAGAGCCTTCTGCCTGTGCTGACGTCTGGCTGCCCTGGAAATCATAGAACCTCTCACCCTACTAGTTAGAGAAGTAGCAATTCATAGAGGAAAGCATGAGGAATTAGCCAGGAAATGAAAAGGCAGCAGTACAGGAAAACAGGACACAACCCATACAATTACCTGGAATGGTGCATATTTGACATGACCTGGTCAGAAAATTATTAGTTCTACTAAGTGTCACTGGGCAGGAGGCAGTGCAGGACTGCTATAAAAGGCAGCCCAAGTCTCTGCTCTCTCATCCACTTCTCTCACCTCCTTCTCCTCAAGAATCAGGTGAGTGCAAAGCGTTTTCTCCTCCTCCTCCTGCTGCTGTTTCAAGAGCAGCCCTTGCCTGGCTGGAGGTCTCAGCTGAGAGGGGCTGTCATAGTGCAGAGCTGGGAGCTGCTTGTGCTGGGAGAGTGCAGGGGAGAGAAGGTCTCGTGTAGACAGAGAGATGCTGGGACTTGGCTCAGGTGGCTCTTGGGCTTTGAGCTGGGCACTGCAAAGGGGGCCAGGAGGTGCCTTGGCTGCGGGGTGTTTGGGTGCAGTGCTGCTTCTCATGTGTCCTCAGTTTGTGCTTCTCCCTGCCCTCTGTGCCAGGTGCACCTGTGAGCCCGAGCCATGTCCTGCTGCAAGCCCTGTGACCCTTGCTGCCAGCCCTGTGGGCCCTGCCCGCTGGCCAGCAGCTGCAATGAGTGCTGTGTCAGGCAGTGCCAGAGCTCCCACGTTGTCATTGAGCCGCCTGCTGTGCTGGTGACCCTGCCTGGGCCCATCCTCAGCTCCTCCCCACAGAACACCGCCGTGGGATCCTCCACCTCTGCTGCTGTTGGCAACATCCTCAGCTGTGGCGGAGTGCCCATCAGCTCTGGGGGCTTTGACATCTCCTGCATCACCAACTGCTATGGTGGCAGCAGGTGCCGTCCCTGCTAAACCTGCTGGCAACATCTTCCTGCAAAACCGCCCAATACTTCAAAGCATGGTTTTGGGCAGGAAATAGAGCTTCAGAAAATTGTATTTAGAGCTTTGGACCATCCCTTCCTTGCTTGATTCTCCTCTCCATTTCTATCCTGCAATACCCAAGGCAGTCGAGTGTGGACCTGACATCCTTCCTACCTCTGCAGATCAGTGCAAAGAACACCACATGGGAGCTCCATCTTAGTGGCTACTCCTGGTGCTCTCTGAGCCATCTGCTTTTCTTCTCCAAACTTATTAAAATTGTGTTGCATTCAAGCCTTTGTGTCTGAGTCCTCTGTTGTTCTGGGGCAACTCTTCCAGTTTGCCCAATAAGAAGGGGGGAGAATGCAGTGTTTGGGGCTCACTGCTGCAGTTTTTTTTTTTTGGTGCCCTTTTCTCTTGGGGCTGGTGGAGAACATCCCTGGCTACTCGTCAGCCAAAGGCCATCATGGTGACGTTGGCTCCAAAGGAGAGGGGATAGGAAACAACAACAGCGGGGGATAGCCCACAACTCATCTCTTCCTAGTCTTCCTTCCTTTCCTGGCCTAGGGTCTGTGCCCAGCACACCTGGGAACAAGGAGATGAGATCCAAGTGTCACACAGACCCTCAGCACTCGGCAGGGCCCAGCTGCTGCCCAGACACGCAGGGCTGAGGGGACCGCACCTCCGGGCACAGCCAGCAGGGGCGCTGCTGGCTCCTGGCCGGGCAGGGCACGTGTGATGATACCCCCATGGCAGCAGAGGGCGCTGTGGCGTGAGTTCAGGGGCCATGTGGTAATGGTGGCTTGACCAAGACGGGAAGGGATGGAAGAAAGCCTTTGCTTTTATAAGCCTGAGGGGCAGCTGATCCCAGTGCCCCATCTGGACTCTCAGGAGCAGCAAGCTAGAAGAGCAGGAATGAGTACAAATACTGGGGTAGTGGACGAGATCTATCAGAAGCTCTGTAGCTGGAACTGGAGGAGGTCTTTGCAGGCTGGGGCTACAGTGCACCAAAACCCAGAGCATTGCTGAAGAGGAAACATGGGCCCAACAGTGGCAGCCGAGCTCCAAACAAAGCAAGGAAAGGTAGGGTGGGGATTCCAAGCAGCTGATCATATGGTGAAAAGTCCCTCTTTTAGTGACGTAGAGTGTTAAAAAAGTCCCAGTGCAATGGCTGCTCTTACAAGCAGAGCTCCACTCACAGTAGATAAAGGCAGCAGGAGACAGAAATCTGCAGTTGTGACAAATTCTCTGCACAGCGATAGGGTCCCTTTGCCCACTGAAAGCAGAAAGAGTCAGGGGCTGCACTCAACCCCATTTTCACAGTTGTAATATCTCGACATCTCTGGCCTCCAGAGCAAACCCTCAGATAAGAGAAATCCAGCCAAATACCCATCACCCCTGAGCTTGGCCACTTCTTTCCTCTTTCTTAAAGTCCCCAGGCATTAATGTTTCTGAGAAAATTAAGGGATAAAATTCCCTGAGGAAAAAGAATCTAACAAAAATATTATAACCATCAAAAGCTTTTAAAGGAAAGGGAGCAGCAGTCAGCTATGCAATGTGGTAGATACAACTGTCCTATATCTCAAAGTTCAGCATAACCTGAACATGGGTTCCTTTCATCCGAGAAACATTTCCTGGGGGGTCTTAGCCCAGGTAAGTCTGCACCAGGATGCTGAGATGTAGAAATGCATCTGACATTGGCCTGGACAGGAGGAGACTGTGTCCCACCCTGAACACCAGCAATGTTCCACCAGAAGGGGATCCACTGAATGATAACAACCTGCAGAAGTGGGTAGGCTGCCTTGATGTTTCTCCCTCTCCATAAAACAAGAAATGGAGAGCGCAGGAGGGAGAAGCTCATTTCTGTGCTAGTTCTCTGCCAGCTTCAAACTGTGACCATTTAGCTGTGAATTTCATACAAATTGCTATTAGAGATGGCAAAGGAAACATATTTCTATCTGAGATCATGAACACTCCAGGGAAGAGTCCTGCCGCTCTGACGTGCACATGCGTGCAGGAGGGTCACCCAAGCACAGAATGATGCACATGTGTGCTCAAACACAGCAGGATGGAATCATGCAAAGATCTGTATGCTCACACAGAGTCAGTAAAGAGTCAGGAACAGACAGAAAAGGTCTGCAGTTCTGGGAACTGTGCAGATGAGATACTAGGGACACGTGTAGCAGAAAATTACTCAGGAATCCTTGACAAGGATCAGGCCCCAGACATCTCCCAATACACCCAGAAGACCCACAGAGATTGCACAGAAAGACAATGAGCCAAATGTGGCCAACACAATTTTTCTCTGAGCAATGTTAGAGTAGCAACAGGGTCCAACCTTGCAAGGAGATGCCAACCGCTATGCAACACTGAGTGACCATCATGGAGAGATGGGAAAGACAAAAGTAAATGATGAGTCATGACCCCTCGCATGGCAGTCCTTGGGCATATGGGCAAGAGGCACGAGACTGACGCCCATTTCCTGACAACTTGGACTAAACCAAACCCACAGGAATGACACAGGTGAACATATTTGTCCACAGAGGATGCGGCCAGCTGATGGTGTGAGCATTCCAAATGCACCTAGCACTGATTTTGCACAGGAAATCCTTGAATCTCTCATTCCAGCATTTAGAGAAATGATTCTTCACATTGGAAAGCACAGAGAATTGGCCAGGAAATGAAAAGGCAGAAGTGCAGGAAATCAGGACACGGCCCCTACCATTAACTGGGATGGTGCTCATTTTACGGGTACTGGTCAGAAAATTATAACTTCCACAAAGGTGCCTGTGGGCCTGAGGCAGGACAGGACTGCTATAAAAGGCAGCCCAAGTCTCTGCTCTCACATCCACTTCTCTCACCTCGTCCTCCTCCTCAGGAATCAGGTGAGTGGAAAGCCTCTTCTTGTAATGCTCCTGCTGCTTCAAGAGCAGCACTTGCCTGGCTGGAGGTCTCAGCTGAGAGGGGCTGTCGTAGTGCAGGGCTGGGGTGTGCTTGTGCTGGAAGAGGCCTGGGGAGAGAAGGTCTTGTGCTGACAGAGAGATGCTGGGACTTGGCTGAGGTGGCTGCTGGGCTTTGAACTGGGCACTGCAATGGGGGCCAGGAGGTGCCTTGGCTGCAGAGGGTTTGAGTGCAGTGCTGCTTCTCATGTGTCTTCACTTTGTGCTTCTCCTGCCCTCTGTGCCAGGTGCACCTGTGAGCCCGAGCCATGTCCTGCTGCAGGCCCTGTGACCCTTGCTGCCAGCCCTGTGGGCCCTGCCCGCTGGCCAGCAGCTGCACTGAGTGCTGTGTCAGGCAGTGCCAGAGCTCCCACGTTGTCATTGAGCCGCCTGCTGTGCTGGTGACCCTGCCTGGGCCCATCCTCAGCTCCTCCCCCCAGAACACCGCCGTGGGATCCTCCACCTCTGCTGCTGTTGGCAACATCCTCAGCTGTGGCGGAGTGCCCATCAGCTCTGGGGGCTTTGACATCTCCTGCATCACCAACTGCTATGGTGGCAGCAGATGCCGTCCCTGCTAAATCTGCTGGCAATGACTTCCAGCAAGAACGCCCAAGACGTCAAAGCATGGTTTTGGGCAGGAAATAGAGCTTCAGAGAATTGCATTTAGAGCTTTGGACCATCGATTCCTCTTTCTAGTCTTGTCTCCTTTTCTCCCCAAGGCAGTCTAGTGTGGGCCTACTGTTCTCTCTACCTAAAGAACACCACATGAGATCTTCATCTTAGTGGCTGCTCTGGTGCTCTCTGAGCCATCTCCTTTTCTTCTGTAAACTTATTAAAACTGTATTGCATTCAAGTCTTGGTCTCTCTGTCGTCTGTTGTTCTGTCTGTTGTTTAGTTTTTCAAATAAAAAGGGGGATTAAGCAATGTTTGGGCCTCACTGTAGGGGATTTTTGTTGGTGCCCTTTTCCCTCAGAGCTGATGAAGAATATCCCGGGCTAGCTTCCAGACAAAGGCCATCATGGAGACTTTGTCTCCAAAGAAGTGGGGATGTGGAACAACAACTAATGGGCACAGCCCACAACTCATCTCTTCCTATCCTTCCTTCATTGCCTGGCCTGGTATTTGTGGCCTGCACACCTGGGAAAAATTAGATGAGATCCAAGCCTCACACAGTCCCTCAGCACTCGGCAGGGCCCAGCTGCTGCCCAGACATGCAGCGCTGAGGGGACCGCACCTCCGGGCACAGCCAGCAGGGGCGCTGCTGGCTCCTGGCTGGGCAGGGCGCATGCGATGATTCCCCCATGGCAGCAGAGGGCACCGTGGTGCGAGCTCGGGGGTCACCCGGTAATGGCGGCATTACCAAGATGGGAAGGGATGGAATAAAGTCTTGGCTTTACAAAGCCCGAAGGTCAGCTGATCCTGCAGCCCTAGCAGAACTCTTGGGAGCAAAAGATGGAATGGCAGGAATGAGTAAGAGTTCCTGGGTGATGGATGAGATCGATCAGAAGCTCTACAGCTGTGGATGGAACTGCAGGATATCTCAGCAGGAAGGAGCTGCAGGGCTATGGTTCAGCAAAACCCAGAGCATTGCTGAAGAAGCAGCAGGCTTCCAGCCGTGGCACCCCGGCTCCAAGCCGTGCAAGGAAAGGCGGGGTGGGGATTCCAAGCACCTGTATCTATGTTGAAAAGTCTCTCTTTTAGTGTGGTATAATGTTAACAATGACCCAGTAGATAGCCTGCACTTACAAGCAGAGCTCCACTCACAGCAGAAGAAAGGCAGCAGGAGAGGGAAGCATGCAGTGGTGACAAATCCTCCCCACAGTGCTGCAGTCTCTCTCCCCTCCAATAGCAGAGAGAGAGAAAGAGAGCCAGGAGCTGCACCCAACATCATTTTCCCAGTGTAAATATCTCAGCATCTCTGGCCTCCAGTTGGAAACCTCAGATATGAGAAGTGTAGCCAGATGCCCTCCTCCCTAGAGCTTGGCCACTTCTTTTCTCTTTCTTAAGTTCTCAATCACTAGCGTTACCTAGAAAATTATGGGACAAAATTTGTCCTATAATTCAGGATGTTGAATCAAAAGGAAAGATTCTAACCCGCCACAGCTTCTAGAGGAACAGGAAGAGCACTCAACTGTTCTATATGGGTAGAACCAACTGTCCTATATCTCACAGCAGAGCAACATCTGAATATGGGTTCCTTTAGTCCAAGAAACATTTCCCAGGGGGTCTCAACCCTGCTCCACAAGCACCAGGGTGATGAGATGTGGAAAGAGATCTGGCATTGGCCCGGAGAGGAGGGGCCTGTGTGCCACCCTGGCCACCAGCAACGTTCCACCAGAAGGTGAATCACTGAATGTTAATAACATGCAGAAGTGGGCAGGCAGCCTTATGGTTTCTCCCTCTCCATAAAGCAAAAAATGAAGAGTACAGGAGACAGAAACTGATTTCAGTGCTAGTTCTCTGCCAGCTTCAAGCTGTGACCATTCAGCTGTAGATTCCAGACAAAGTGCCATTCCTGATAGCAAAGGAAACATCTTTATCTCTGAGATCATGAGCACTCCAGGGAAGAGTCCTGCTGCTCTGAACTGCACATGCCCGTGGGAGGGTCACCCAGGCACAGAATGAGGCACATATAATCAAACATATCAGCGTGTAATAATGCAAAGATCTGTATGGTCCCAGAGAGTCAGCAAAGAGTCAGGAACAGACAGAAAAAATGTGCAGTTCTCGGAACTCTGCTGATGAGATACTGGAGACAAGAGAGGCAGAAAATTATTCAGATACCTTGAGTAATGATCAGGCGTGAGACAACTCCTGATATTCCCAGAGGACCCACAGAGAGGGCACAGAAAGACCAAGAGACAAATCAGGCCAACACAATTTTTCTCGGAACACTGTTTAAGTAGCAACGAGGGGCGATGCAAGCCAGCGTGCAACAGTGATTGACCATCATGGAGAGATGGGAAAAGCGAGAAAAAATGATGAGTCATGACCCCTCACATGGCAGTCCTTGAGCATGTGGGCAAGAAGCACGAGACTGACGCCGATTTCCTGACAATTTGGACAAAACCAAACCCACAGGAATGACACAGGTGAACATATTTGTCCACAGCGGATGCTGCCAAGTGATGGTCTGAGCATTCTAAATGCACCCAGCATTGGTTTTGCCCAGGAAACCTTTGAATCTCTCATCCCAGCACACAGAGAAATGACCCTTCATGTAGGAAAGCACAGAGAATTAGCCGGGAAATGAAAAGGCAGCAGAGGAGGAAATGAGGACAGAACCCCTATCATTAACTGGGATGGTGCATATTTGACATGTAGTGGTCAGAAAATTATAACTTCCACAAAGGTTCCTGTGGGCCTGAGGCAGGCCAGAACTGCTATAAAAGGCAACCCAGGTCTCTGCTCTCTCATCCACTTCTCTCATCTCCTCCTCCTCATCAGGAAACAGGTAAGTGGGAAGCCTCTTCTCCTCCTCCTCCAGCTGCTTCAAGACCAGCTCTTGCTTGGCTGGAGGTCTCAGCTGAGAGGAGCTGTCATAGTGCAGGGCTGGGCACTGCTTGTGTGGGGAGAGGGCAGGGGCGAGAAGGTCTTGTGCAGACAGAGAGAGGCTGGGACTTGGCTCAGGTGGCTCCTGGGATTTGAGCTGGGCACTGCAATGAGGGTCAGGGAATGTCTTGGCTGAAGGGTGTTTGGTGCTATTGCTGGCTCTCCTTTGTCCTCACTTTGTACTTCTTTTTCCTTCCATCCTAGGTGCACCTGTGAGCCCCAGCCATGTCCTGCTGCAAGCCTTGTGACCCTTGCTGCCAGCCCTGTGGGCCCTGCCCGCTGGCCAGCAGCTGCAATGAGTGCTGTGTCAGGCAGTGCCAGAGCTCCCACGTTGTCATTGAGCCGCCTGCTGTGCTGGTGACCCTGCCTGGGCCCATCCTCAGCTCCTCGCCACAGAACACCGCCGTGGGATCCTCCACCTCTGCTGCTGTTGGCAACATCCTCAGCTGTGGCGGAGTGCCCATCAGCTCTGGGGGCTTTGACATCTCCTGCATCACCAACTGCTATGGTGGCAACAGGTGCCGTCCCTGCTAAACCTGCTGGCAATGTCTTCCGGCAAGAACACCCAAGAATTCGAAGCATGGTTTTGGGCAGGAAATAGAGCTTCTGAAAATTGTATTTAGAACTTTGGAACATCCCTTCCTTGCTCTATTCTCCCCTCCATTTCTGTCCCTCACTCCCCCAGGCAGTCTAGTGTGGACCTGCCGTCCTTCCTACCTCTGCAGGGCAGTGCAAAGAGCACCACATGGGAGCTCCATCTTAGTGGCTACTCCTGGTGCTCTCTGTAAGCCATCTGCTTTTCTTCTTTAAACTTATTAAAACTGTCTTGCATTCAAGTCTTGGTCTCTGAGTCATCTGTTTTTCTGAGGCAACTCCTCCAGTTTGCTCAGGAAAAAGATGGAGAATGCAATGTTGAGGGCTCGCTGTAGTGGAATTTACTTTGTGCCCTTTTCCTTTGGAGCTGATGAAGAATATCTGTTACAGCGACCTGATGAGGTCTTCAGGTGAGAGAAGTGGACGAGAATCTTAGTTGATGATCAGAAGGCTGGATTTATTGATATATGATATATAATACATTATAACTATACTAAAAGGAATAAGGAGAGAAGTTGCAGAGGCTTGCTAAGCTAAGAATAGAATAGGAAAAAATGCATCACAAAGTTCTGTGTCCAGGGAATCTGTCCCCGAGCTTGCTCCTGTGATTGGCCCTTAATTGTAAACACGGAACATGAGCCAATCACAGGGGCACCTGCTACATTTCACAGCAGCCGACAACAATTGTTTACATTCTTCTTCTGGGGCCTCAGCTTCCCAGAAGATGAACAAATCCCAAAGAAAGGATTTCTATGACAAAATGTCTGCGACAAATATCCTTGGCTATTTGGCATCCAAATGAGCATCATGGAGACTTTGGCTCCAAAGCAGTAGAGTTGGGAATCATCAATACCTGTGGACAGCCCACAGCTCATCTCTTCCCATCATTCCTTCATTGCCTGGCCTGGCATCTGTGGCCAGCACACCTGGGAAAAAGGAGATGAGATCCAAACCTCACACAGTCCCTCAGCACTTGGCACGCAGGGCTGAGGGGACCGCACCTCCGGGCACAGCCAGCAGGGGCGCTGCTGGCTCCCGGCCGGGCAGGGCGCGTGCGATGATTCCCCCATGGCAGCAGAGGGCGCTGTGGTGCGAGCTCGGGGGGTCACGTAGTAATGGCGGCTTGGCCAAGATTGGAAGGGATGGAGGAAAGTCTTGGCTTTACAAAGTCTGAGGGGCAGCTGATCCCAGTGTTCCAGCTGGACTCTTGGGATCTGCAAGCTCGAATGGCAAGAATGAGTAAAAATCCCGTGTTGGCGGATGATATGTATTGCAAGCTCTGCTGCTGTAGCTGTAACTACAGGATGTCTCAGCAGAAGTGGGCTGCAATGCACCAAAACCCAGAGTAGCAACAAAGAATCAGCAGGAGGCCAGGAGCGGCAGCCTGGCTCCAAGCATTGCACAGACAGGAGTGGTGGATATTATGAGCATCTGAACATATGGTGAAAAGTCCCTCTTTTACTGAGGTAGAGTGTTAACAAGGTCCCAGTTCAAAGCCTGCTCTTTTAAGCAGAGATCTACCCATGGCTGAAGAACAGCAGCTGGAGATGAAACCATGCAGTGGTGATGAATTCTCCCTATAGCGCTGCAGTCTTTTTCCCCTCTGAAAGGTGAGAGAGAGAAAGGGTGCCAGGGGCTGCACCCAACCCCATTTTCCCACTCCAAATATCTCGACAAATCTGGCCTACAGGAGAAACCTACAGATAAGAGATGTGCAGCCAGATGCCCTCCTCCCCTGAGACTGGCCATTCTTATGTCATTCTCTACTACCCAGTCATAAATATTTTGTAGCAAACTATGGGGAAAAAATTCCTTATGTTAAAAGCATCAAACAAAAAGATTCTAACCCTCAACAGTGCTACAGGGAAGGGAGAAACACTCAGCTATCCTGTGTGGGTAGATTCAACTGCCATATATCTCAGAGCAGAGCAACACCTGAATGTGGGGTCCTTTGGTCTAAGAACCATTTTTGGGGGGGGGGATCAGCCCAGCTCCACAAGCACCAGGTTTCTGAGATGTAAAGATGTGTCTGGCAATTGCCTGGACAGGAGTAGCTTGTGTCCCACCCTGGCCATCAGCAAAGTTCCACCAGAAGGGGATCCAATGAAGGATAACAATCTGCAGAAGAGGGCAGGCTGCCTTGGTGTCTCTCCCTCCCAATAAAACAAGAAATGGAGAGTGCAGGAGACAGAAGCTGATTTCAGTGCCAGTTGTCGGCGAGATTCAAGCCATGACCATTCCGCTGTGGATTCCATACAAAGTGCTATTCCTGATGGAAAAGGAAACATTTCTCTCTGAGATCATGAACACTCCAAGGAAGAGTCCTGCTGCTCTGACCTGCACATGCCTCAGGAGGGTAACACAAGCACAGAATAAGGCACAACTGCTCAAAGAAACCTGTCTGGAATAATGCAATGATCTGCATGTTCCTAGAGAGTCAGCAAAGAGTCAAAAACGGACAGAAAAACTGTGCAGCTCTAGGAACTGTGCAGATGAGATACTGGGGACATGTGTGGCAAAAAACTACTCACGTATCCTTGAGAATGATCAGGCCTTAGACAACTCCTGGTATTTCCAGGGGACTCACAGAGAGGGCATAGAAAGACCATGAGCCAAATGGACCAACACAATTTTTCTCTGAGCACTCTTTGAGTAGATAAAGGGTCCAACCCTCCCAGCTGATGCAGAGCTTTGTGCAACAGTGAGTGACCATCATGGAGAGATGGGAAAAGCAACAAAAAATGATGTGTCATGATGCCTCACATGGCAGTCCTTGGGCATGTGGGCAAGAAGCACGAGACTGACGCCCAATTCCTGACAACCTGGACAAAACTAAACCCACAGGAATGACACAGGTGAACATATTTGTCCACAGCGGATGCTGCCAAGTGATGGTCAGAGCATGCCAAATGCACCTGGCATTGGTTTTGCCCAGGAAACCTTTGAATCTCTCATTCCAGCATTTACAGAAATGACCCTTCATGTAGGAAAGCACAGAGAATTAGCCGGGAAATGAAAAGGCAGCAGCGCAGGAAACCAGGACACAGCCCCTAGCATTAACTGGGATGGTCCACATTTGACAGGTACTGGTCAGAAAATTATAACTTCCACAGAGGTGCCTGTGGGCCTGAGGCACAGCAGGACTGCTATAAAAGGCAGCCCAAGTCTCTGCTCTCTCATCCACTTCTCTCACCTCCTCCTCCTCTTCAGGAATCAGGTGAGTTGGGAGCCTCTTCTTCTCCGGCTGCTGCTGCTTCAAGACCAGCTGTTGCCTGGCTGGAGGTCTCAGCTGAGAGGAGCTACAACAGGCGAGGGCTGTTGCAAGGCTTGTGCTGGGAGAGGGCAGGAGAGAGAAGGTCTTGTGCAGACAGAGAGAGGCTGGGACTTGGCTCAGGTGGCTCCTGGACTTTGAGCTGGGCACTGCAGTGGGGGCCAGGAGGTGCCTTGGCTGAAGGGTGTTTGGATGCAGTGCTGCTTCTCATGTGTTATCACTTTGTGCTTCTCCCTTCCATCCATCTTAGGTGCACCTGTGAACCTGAGCCATGTCCTGCTGCAAGCCCTGCGAGCCCTGCTGCCAGCCCTGTGGGCCCTGCCCGCTGGCCAGCAGCTGCAATGAGTGCTGTGTCAGGCAGTGCCAGAGCTCCCACGTTGTCATTGAGCCGCCTGCTGTGCTGGTGACCCTGCCTGGGCCCATCCTCAGCTCCTCCCCACAGAACACCGCCGTGGGATCCTCCACCTCTGCTGCTGTTGGCAACATCCTCAGCTGTGGCGGAGTGCCCATCAGCTCTGGGGGCTTTGACATCTCCTGCATCACCAACTGCTATGGTGGCAGCAGATGCCGTCCCTGCTAAACCTGCTGGCAATGTCTTCCGGCAAGAACACCCAAGAATTCAAAGCATGGATTTGGGCAAGAAATAGTGATTCAGAAAATTTTATTTGGAGCTTTGGACCATCACTTCCTTGTTTTACTCTCCTCTCTGTTTCTGTCCCTCAGTCCCCAAGGCAGTCTAGTCAGGACCTGCCATTCTTTCTACTTCTGCAGAGCAGTGCACAAAACACCACATGGGAGCTCATCATAGTGGCTGCTCCTGGTGCTCTCTGACAGCCATCTCCTTTTCTTCTGTAAACTTATTAAAATTGTCTTGCATTCAAGCCTTTGTGTCTGAGTCATCTGTTGTTCTGGGGCAACTTTTCCATTCTCCTCAGGAAAAATATGCAGGACGCAATGTTTGGGGCTCGCTGGAGCGGATTTTAATTTGATGTCCTTCTCCCTTGGAGCTGATGAAGAACATGCCTGGTTACTTGGCAGCCAAAGGGCATCACGGAGAATTTGGCTCCAAAGGATTGGAGATGGGAAACAACAATGCCTGGGGACAGCCCGCATCTCATCCCTTCCTATCGTTCCTTCATTGCCTGGCCTAGGGTCTGTGCCCAGCACACCTGGGAACAAGGAGATGAGATCCAAGCCTCACACAGTCCCTCAGCACTCGGCAGGGCCCAGCTGCTGCCCAGACACACAGCGCTGAGGGGACCGCACCTCCGGGCACAGCCAGCAGGGGTGCTGCTGGCTCCCGGCCGGGCAGGGCGCGTGCGATGATTCCCCCATGGCAGCAGAGGGCACTGTGGCATGAGATTGGGGATCACGTGGTAATGGTGGCTTGGCCAAGATTGGAAGGGATGGAAGAAAGACTTTGGTTTGCGAAGCCCGAGGGGCAGATGATTCAGTGCCCCAGCTGGACTCTCAGGAGCAACAAGTTGTAAAGGCAGGAACCAGCTAAAATTTCAGAGTTTTTGACGAGAATTATCAGAAGCTCGGAGGCTTTTATTGGAACTACAGAATGTCTCAGCAAGCAGGAGCTGTGGGATTACAGCCCAGCAAAACCCAGAGCAGTGTCAAAGAAGCAGCAGGGGCCCAGCTGTGGCAGCCTGGCTCCAAGCAGAGCAAGGAAAGGTGAGGTAAGGATTCCAAGCACCTGGACATATGGTAAAAAGTCCCACTTTTAGTGATGTAGAGTGTTAACGAGATCCCAGTGCAACACCTGCTCTTACAAGCAGAGCTCCCCTCACAGCAGAAGAAAGGCAGCAGGAGACAAAACACAAAAGTGGCGACAAATTCTCCCCACTGTGCTGCACTCTCACCTCAGAAAACAGAGAGAGAAAGAGAGCCAGGGGCTGCACCCAACCCCATTTTCCCTCTCCAAACAGATCTTGGCATCTCTGGCCTCCAGGAGAAACCCTCAGAGATGAGCCATGCAGCCAGATACCCACCTCCCCTGAGCATGGCTACTTCTTTTGTCATTCTCAACTACCCAGACCTTAATCTTTCCTAGCAAATTATGGGACAAAATTCCTGGAGGAAAAAACATCACATAAAGAGGTTCTGACCCTCAACAGCACTAAAGGGAAGGGAACAGCACTCAGCTATGCTATGTAGGTAGATCCAACTGCCATATATCTCACAGCAGAGCAACACCTGTATATGGGTTCCTTTGGTCCAAGAATGATTTGCAGGATGGTCTCAGCCATACTCAGTCTGCACCACGCTGCTGAGATGTAGAGGTGCATCTGGATGTGCCTGGACAAGAAGAACTTGTGTCCTACCTTGCCACCAGCAACCTTCCACCAGAAGGGGATCCACTGAATGATAACAACCTGCAGAAGTGGGCAGGATGCCTTGCAGTTTCTCCCTCTCAATAAAAGAAGAAATGGAGAGTGCAGGAGGCAGAAGCTGATTTCAGTGCTAGTTGTCTGCCAGCTTCAAGCCGTGATCATTTAGCTGTAGATTCCACACAAAATGCCACTCCTGATGGCAAAGGAGACGTGTTGTTGAGATCCTGAACTCTCCTGTGAAGAGTCCTGCTGCCCTGACCTGCACATGCCCTCAGGAGGGTCACCCAAGAACAGAATGCTGTCTGTCTGTACAAACGCTTCAGCATAGAATGATGCAAAGATCTGTATGGTCCCAAAGAGTCAGCAAAAAGTCAGGAACAGCCAGAAAAGACATTCAGTTCTGGGAACTCCACTGACGAGATACAGGGGACAAGCATAGCAGAAAACTACTCAGTTGTCCTGGACAAAGATCTGGCGCCAGACAACTCCTGATATTACCAGAGGACCCACAGAGATTGCACAGAAAGCTGACAAGCCAAATGAGACCAACACAATTTTTCCCTGAGCACTCTTTGAGTAGCAACAGGGTCCAAACCTCACAGCAGATGCAGAACTGTGTGCAACAGTAAGTGACCAACATGCAGAGATTGGAAAAGAAACAGAAAATTATGTCTTATGAGCCTTCACATGGCAATCCTTGGGCATGTGGGCAAGGAGCACAAGACTGACGCCCATTTGCTGATATCCTGAACAAAACCAAACCCACAGGAATGACACAGGTAAACATATTTGTCCACAGAGGATGCTGCCAAGTGATGGTGTGAGCATTCTAAATGCACCCAGCATTGGTTTTGCCCAGGAAACCTTTGAATCTCTCATTCCAACACTTAGAGAAATGACTCTTCATGTAGGAAAGAACAGAGAATTAGCCAGGAAATGAAAAGGCAGCAGTGCAGGAAATCAGGACAGAATCCCTACCATTAACTGGGATGGTTCATATTTGACAGGTACTGGTCAGAAAATTATGATTCAACAAAGGTGCCTCTGGGCCTGAGGCAGGACAGGACTGCTATAAAAGGCAGCCCAAGTCTCTGCCCTCACATCAACTTCTCTCATCTCCTCCTCCTCTTCAGGAATCAGGTGAGTGCAAAGCCTCTTCTCCTCTGCCTGCTGATGCTGCTGTTTCAAGGCAAGCTGTTGCCTGGCTGGAGGTCTCAGCTAAGATGGGCTACAAGAGCCCTGAGCTGGGAGCAGCTTGTGCTGGGAGAGGGCAGGAGAGAGAAGGTCTTGTGCTGACACAGAGAGCCTGGGACTTGGCTAAGGTGGCTCGTGGGCTTTGAGCTGGGAACTGCAATGGGGGCCAGGAGGTGCCTTGGCTGCAGGGTGTTTGGGTGCAGTGCTGCTTCTCATGTGTCCTCACTTTGTGCTTCTCCCTGCCCTCTGTGCCAGGTGCACCTGTGACCGTGAGCCATGTCCTGCTGCAAGCCCTGTGACCCTTGCTGCCTGTGGGCCCTGCCCGCTGGCCAGCAGCTGCAATGAGTGCTGTGTCAGGCAGTGCCAGAGCTCCCACGTTGTCATTGAGCCGCCTGCTGTGCTGGTGACCCTGCCTGGGCCCATCCTCAGCTCCTTCCCCCAGAACACCGCCGTGGGATCCTCCACCTCTGCTGCTGTTGGCAGCATCCTGAGCTCTCAGGGAGTGCCCATCAGCTCTGGGGGCTTTGACCTCTCCTGCATCACCAACTGCTATGGTGGCAACAGGTGCCGTCCCTGCTAAACCTGCTGGCAATGACTTCCAGAAAGAATGCCCAAGAATTCGAAGCATGGTTTTGGGCAGGAAATAGAGCTTCAGAAAATTGTATTTAGAGCTTTGGACCATCGCTTCCTTGTGCAATTCTCCTCTCCATTTCTGTCCCTCAGTCCCCAAGGCAGTCTAGTGTGGACCTGCCATCTTTCTTTCGTCTGCAGAGCAGTGCAAAGAACACCACATGAGATCTTCATCTTGGCTGCTCCTGGTACTCTCTGTGAGCCATTTCCTTTTCTTCTGTAAACGTATTAAAACTGTCTTGCATTCAAGCCTTTGTGTCTGAGTCATCTGTTGTTCCTGGGCACCTCCTCCAGTTTGCTAAAGTTTGGAAAACTTTATAGCTTGGCCTTGGGTCTGTAGCCAGCACACCTGGGAAAAATTAGATGAGATCCAAACCTCACACAGTCCCTCACCACTCGGCAGGGCCCAGCTGCTGCCCAGACATGCAGTGCTGAGGGGACCGCACCTCCGGGCACAGCCAGCAGGGGCGCTGCTGGCTCCTGGCCGGGCAGGGTGCGTGCGATGATTCCCCCATGGCAGCAGAGGGCGCTGTGGTGCGAGCTCGGGGGCTATGTGGTAATGTCCGCTTGACAAAAAGGGGAAGGGATGAAGAAAGGCTTTGCCTTACAAAGCTGAAGGGGCAGCAAATCTGGCTGCCCCAGCTGGACTCTCAGGAGCAGCAAATTTTAATGGCTGGAATGCGTAAAAATCCTGAGCTGGCGGGCATGATCTATCAGAATCTTTGTAGCCGTAGCTGGAACTGCAGGATGTCTCAGCAGGTAGGGAGCTACAGTGCAGCAAAGCTCAGAGTAGTGCAGAAAAAGCCACAGAGGCCCAACAGTGTCAGCCCAGTCCCAAGCATTGCAAGGAAAGATGAAGTCTGCATTCCGAGCAACTGAACATATGGTTAAAAATCCCTCTTTCATTGAGGTAGAGTGTTAACAAGGACCAAGTGCAATGACTGCCCTTACAAACAGAGCTCCACTCACAGTAGAAGGAAGGTCGCAGGAGATAGACCCGCACAATGGTGATAAATGCTCTTCACAGAACTACAGTCTTTCTTCCCTCCGATAGTGGAGAAAGAAAGCGAGCCAGGGGCTGCACCTAACTACTTTTTCCACCATCCAACTGTCTGAGCACCTCTGGCCAGCAGTAGAAACCCGCAGATATGAGAAGTGCAACCAGATGATATCTTTCCGTGAGCTTGGCCACTTCTTTTCTCTTTCTTACGAACACAGTCATTAATATTTCCCAGTAAATTATGTGGCAAAATACCTTAAGCAAGTAGCATCAAAAAGAGTAAGTCTGATCCTCAAGAGCCTCTAAAGGGGAGGGAACAGGCACTCAGGTATGCTATGTTGTTATATCTGACAGCAGAGCAACACCTGAATGTGGGTTCCTTTGGTCCAAGAAAAATTTCCTGGGGGATCTCATGGCTGTTCAGTCAGCACCATCTGCTAAAATGTAGAAGTGCATGTGCCTTTTGCCTTGAAAGGAGGAGGAAACTGTGTCCCACCCTGGACACTTGCAACGTTCCACCAGAAGGGGATCCACTAAATGATAACAACCTGCAGAAGTGGGCAGGCTACCTTTGTGTTTCTCCCTCTCCAGAAAACAAGAAATGGAGAGTGCAGGAGTGCAAAGTTGTTTTCAGTGCTAGATCTCTGCCAGCTGGAAGCCATGACCATTTAGCTGTAGATTCCATACAAAGAGCTATTCCTGATGGCAAAGGAAACAAGTTTCTATCTGAGATCATGAACTCTCCTGTGAAGAGTCCTGCTGCTCTGACCTGCACATGCCCGTGGGAGGGTCACCCACCACAGGGTGATACACATGTGCTTAAACACAGCAGCATGGAATAATGCAAAGATCTGTATGGTCCCAGAGAGTCAGCAAAGAGTCAGGAACAGACAGAAAAAATGTGCAGATCAGGAAACTCTGCAGATGAGATACTGGGGACAAGCGTGGTAGAAAATTACTCAGGAATCCTTGACAAGGATCAGGCCCCAGGAAAGTCCTGGTATTTCCAGGGGACCCAGAGAGATTGCACAGAATGACCAATAGCCAAATCAGGCCAACACAATTTTTCTCTGAGCAATGTTAGACAAGCAACATGGTCCAACCCTCCCAGCAGATGCAGACCTGTGTGCAAAAGTAAGTGACCATCGTTGAAAGATAGGAAAAGTAACAGAAAATGATGTGTCATGAGCCTTCTCATGGCAGTCCTTGGGCATGTGGGCAAGAGGCACGAGACTGACGCCCATTTGCTGACAACTTGAACAAAACCAAACCCACAGGAATGACAGAGGTGAACATAGTTGTCCACAGCGGATGCTGCCAAGTGATGGTGTGAGCATGACAAATGCACCCAGCATTGGTTTTGCCCAGGAAACCTTTGAATCTCTCATCCCAGCATTTGGAGCAATGACCATTCACGTAGGAAAGCTCAGAGAATTAGCCGGGAAATGAAAAGGCAGCAGAACAGGAAACCAAGACAGAACCCATACCATTAATTGGCATGGTGCACATTTGACATGTATCGGTCAGAAAATTATGGCTTCCACTAAGGTGCCTCTGGGCCTCAGGCAGGTCAGGGCTGCTATAAAAGGCAGCCCAAGTCTCTGCTCTCTCATCCACTTCTCTCACCTCCTCCTCAGGAATCAGGTGAGTGGGAAGCCTCTTCTCTTCCTCCTGGTGCTGCTGCTTCAAGAGCAGCTCTTGCCTGAGACATGTGGGTTTCAGCTGAGATGGGCTGATGCAAGGCTGGGAGCTGCTTGTGGTGAGAGAGGTCAGGGGAGAGAAGGTCTTGTGCAGACAGAGAGAGGCTGGGACTTGGCTCAGGTGGCTCCTGGGCTTTGAGCTGCAATGGGGGCCAGGAGCTCTCAGGCTTCCAGAGTGTTTGGGTGCAGTGCTGCTTCTCATACATTCTCACTTTGTCCCTCTCCCTGTCTTCCATCCTAGGTGCACCTGTGAGCCCGAGCCATGTCCTGCTGCAAGCCCTGTGACCCTTGCTGCCAGCCCTGTGGGCCCTGCCCGCTGGCCAGCAGCTGCAATGAGTGCTGTGTCAGGCAGTGCCAGAGCTCCCACGTTGTCATTGAGCCGCCTGCTGTGCTGGTGACCCTGCCTGGGCCCATCCTCAGCTCCTCCCCACAGAACACCGCCGTGGGATCCTCCACCTCTGCTGCTGTTGGCAACATCCTCAGCTGTGGCGGAGTGCCCATCAGCTCTGGGGGCTTTGACATCTCCTGCATCACCAACTGCTATGGTGGCAGCAGATGCCGTCCCTGCTAAACCTGCTGGCAACGTCTTCCTGCAAAACCGCCCAATACTTCAAAGCATGGCTTTGGGCAGGAAATAAAGCTTCAGAAATTTGTATCTGATTTTTGGACCATCCCTTCCTTGTGCAATTCTCTTCTCCTTTTCAGTCCTTCACTCTCCAAGACAGTCTAGTGTGGACCTGCCATCCTTCCTACCTCTGCAGTTCAGTGCAAAGAACACCACATGGGAGCTCCATCTTAGTGGCTGCTCCTGGTGCTCTCTGTGAGCCATTTCCTTTTCTTCTGTAGACTTATTAAAACTATATTGCATTCAAGCCTTTGCGTCTGAGTCATCTGTTGTTCTGGAGCACCTCCTCCAGTTTGCACAGGGAAAAGATAGAGAGAGCAATGTGTGGAGCCCACTGAGGTGGATTTTATATTGTGCCTCTTTCTCTTGGAGCTGATAAAGAGCATCCCTGGTTACTGAGAAGCCAAATGGCCATCATGAAGGCTTTGGCTCTATAGGAGTGGGGATGGGAAACAAAAATGCAAGGGGACAGCCCAAAACGCATCTCTTCCCATCCTTCCTTCATAGCTTGGCCTAGGGTCTATAGCCAGCACATCTGGGAACAAGGAGATGAGATCCAAGCCTCACACAGTCTCTCAGCACTCGGCTGGGCCCAGCCTCAGCTGCTGCCCAGACTCGCAGGTCTGACAGGACCGCACCTCCAGGCACAGCCAGCAGGGGCGCTGCTGGCTCCTGGCTGGGCAGGGCGCGTGCAATGATTCCCCCATGGCAGCAGAGGGCGCTGTGGTGCGAGCTCAGGGGCCGTGTGGTAATGGCGGCTAGACAGAGATGGGAAGGGATTGAAGAAAGGCTTGGCTTTACAAATCCGGAGGGGCAGCTCCTCCTGCTGCCCCAGCTGGACTCTCAGGAGCAGCAAGCTGGAATGGCAGGTACTATCAATAATTCCAGGGTCATGGCTGAGATATTTCTGTAGCTCTGCAGCCTGTAGCTGGAACTGCATGACGTCTCAGCAGGCAGCAGCTGTAGGGCTATAGTGCAGAGAAATCAAGAGCAGTGCTGAAGAAGCAGCAGGGGCCCAGCAGTGGCAGCTCAGCTCCCAGAAGGGCAAGAAAAGGTTGGGTGCTGATTCCAAGCACCTGAACATATGGTGAAAAGCACCTCTTTCACCGAGGTATTGTTTTAACAAGGACCCAGTGCAACACTTGTTCCTACAAGCAGAGGTCCACTCACAGTAGAAGAAAGGCACTAAAAGACAGAACCCCACAGTGGCAATGAGTTATCCCCACAGTGCTGCAGGCTCTCTCCTCTCTGAAAGCTGAGGGAGAAAGAGTGCCAGAAGCTGCACCCAAGCCCATTTTCACCACTCCAAATGTCTTAGCACCTCTGGCCTCCAGATGAAACCCTCAGAGGGGAGAAGTGCAGTAAGATGCCCCTGAGATTGGCCACTTTTTTTCTCTTTCTTAAGTACCCAGTCATTAATGATTCCCAACAAGTTATAGGAGATAATTCCTTGAGGAAGTCGAATCAAAAGGAAAGATTCTAACCATCAACTGTTTCGAAAGGTAAGGAAGCAGGACTCAGCTGTGCTCTGTGGGTAGATCAAACTGTCCTATATGTCACAGCAGAGAACACCTCAATATGGGTTCCTTTGGTACAAGAAATATTTCCTGAGAGGTCTGAGCTTCACTCAGTAACACCAGGCTGTTGAGATGTAGGAGTGCATCTGGCATTGGCCTGGACAGGAGAAACATGTGTCCCACCCTGGCCACCAGCAACCGTCCACCTGAAGGGGATCCACTGAATGATAACAACCTGCAGAACTGGGCAGGCTGTCTTGGTGTTTCTCCCTCTCCAGAAAACAAGAAATGGAGAGTGCAGGAGGCCAAAGTTGATTTCAGTACTAGTTCTCTGACAGCTGGGAGCCATGGCCATTTAGCTGTAGATTCCATACAAAGTGCCATTCCTGATGGCAAAGGAAATATGTTTCTCTCTGAGATCATGAACACTCCAGGGAAGAGTCCTGCTGCTCTGACCTGCACATGCCCGTGGGAGGGTCACCCAAGCACAGAATGAGACACGTGTACTCAATCACAGTAGCATGGAATAATGCAAAGATCCGTGTGCACACACAGAGTCAGCAAGGATTCAGGAAGAGACAGAAAAGATGTGCATTTCAGGGAACTCTGCTGAGGAGATACAGGGGACAAGTGTCCCAGAAAATTACTCAGGTATCCTGTACAAGGATCAGGCCCCAGAAAACTCCTGATATTCCTAGAGGACCCACAGAGAGTGCACAGAAATCTGAAGAGCCAAATGAGGCCAACACAATTTTTCTCTGAGCACTCTTTGAGTAGCAACAGGGTTCCACCCTCCCAGCAGATGAAGAACTGTGTGCAACAGCGAGTGCCCATCATGGAGTGATGGGATAATCAACTGAAAATGATGTGTCATGACCCCTCATATGGCAATCCTTGGTCGTGTGGGCAAGGAGCACGAGACTGATGCCCATTTCCTGACAACTTGGACAAAACAAAACCCACAGGAATGACAGAGGTGAACATATTTGTCCAGAGAGGATGCTGCCAGCGGGTGGTGTGAGCATTCCAAATGCACCCAGCATTGGTTTTGCCCAGGAAATCCTTTAATCTCTCATCCTAGCATTTAGAGAAATTACCCATTTCATGTAGGAAATCATAGAGAATTAACTGGAAAATGAAAAGGCGGCAGAACAGGAAACCAAGACAGAACCCCTACCATTAATTGGCATGGTGCACATTTGACATGTACTGGTCAGAAAATTGTGGCTTCCACTAAGGTGCCTCTGGGCCTCAGGAAGGTCAGGGCTGCTATAAAAGGCAGTCCAAGTCTCTGCTCTCACATCCACTTCTCTCACCTCCTCCTCAGGAATCAGGTGAGTGGGAAATATCTTCTTCTGGTGCTGCTGTTTCAAGGCAAGCTGTTGCCTGGCTGCAGGTCTCAGCTGAGAGGGGCTGTCATAGTGCAGGACTGGGAGCTGCTTGTGCCGAGACAGAGCAGGAGAGAGAAGGTCTCATGCAGACAGAGAGAGGCTGGGACTTGGCTCAGGTGGCTCCTGAGCTTTGAGCTGGGCACTGCAATGGGGGCCAGGAGGTGCCTTCGCTGCAGAGGGTTTGAGTGCAGCGCTGCTTCTCACGTGTTATCACTTTGTGCTTCTCCTGCCCTCTGTGTCAGGTACACCTGAGACCGTGAGCCATGTCCTGCTGCAAGCCCTGTGACCCTTGCTGCCAGCCCTGTGGGCCCTGCCCGCTGGCCAGCAGCTGCAATGAGTGCTGTGTCAGGCAGTGCCAGAGCTCCCACGTTGTCATTGAGCCGCCTGCTGTGCTGGTGACCCTGCCTGGGCCCATCCTCAGCTCCTCCCCACAGAACACCGCCGTGGGATCCTCCACCTCTGCTGCTGTTGGCAACATCCTCAGCTGTGGCGGAGTGCCCATCAGCTCTGGGGGCTTTGACATCTCCTGCATCACCAACTGCTATGGTGGCAGCAGGTGCCGTCCCTGCTAAACCTGCTGGCAATGTCTTCCGGCAAGAACACCCAAGACTTCAAAGCATGGTTTTGGGCAGGAAATAGAGCTTCAGAAAATTGTATTTAGAGCTTTGGACCATCCCTTCCTTGTGCAATTCTCCTCTCCATTTCTGCCCCTCACTCCCCAAGGCAGTCTAGTATGGGCCTGCCATCCTTCCTACCTCTGCAGGGCAGTGCAAAGAACACCACATGGGAGTTCTATCTTAGTGGCTGCTCCTGGTGCTCTCTGAGAGCCAACTCCTTTTCTTCTTTAAACGTATTAAAACTGTGTTGCATTCAAGCCTTAGTCTCTGTGTCGTCTGTTGTTCTTGGCAACTCCTCCAGTTTGCTCAGGCAAAAGGAGGGAGAAAGCAGTGTTTGGGGCTCGCTACAGCGGATTTTATTTTGTGCCTTTTTCTCTTGAGGCTGATAAAGAACATCCCTGGCTACTCAGCAGCTAAATGGCCATCAGGAAGACTTTGGCTCCAATGGTGGGTATATGGGAAAAATCAAAAACTCTGGACAGCCCACTGCTCATCTCTTCCCATCATTCCTTTATTGCCTGGCAAAGGGCCTGTGCCCAGCATTCCTGGGAACAAGGAGATGAGATCCAAACCTCACACAGTCCCTCAGCACTCAGCAGGGTGCAGCTGCTGCCCGGACACGTTGGGCTGAGCGGACCGCACCTCCGGGCACAGCCAGCAGGGGCGCTGCTGGCTCCTGGCCGGGCAGGGTGCGTGCGATGATTCCCCCACGGCAGCAGAGGGCGCTGTTGAGCGAGCTCGGGGGTCACGTGGTAATTCTGGCTTGGCCGTGACGGGAAGGGATGGAAGGAAGGCTTTGCTTTTATAAGCCTGAGGGGCAGCTTAGCCCAGCACCCCAGCTGGACTCTTGGAAGCTGCAAGATGGAATGGCAGGAACGAGCAAAAATTCCAGGGTAGTGAAGAACACCTCTCAGACACTCTGCAGCTCTATCTGGGACTGTGGAATGTCTCAGCAGGCAAGGCCTGCAGAGCTGCAGCGCAGCAAAACCCAGAGCAGTGCAAAAGTAGGAGAGGCCCAACAGTGGCATCCCGGCTCAAAGCATTGCAAGGAAAGGCAGGGTGGGGATTCCGAGTACCTGAACATATGGTGAAAAATCCCTCCTTTATTGAGGTAGAGTGTTAACAACGTCGCAGTGCAGTGTCTACTCTTACAAGCAGAACTCCACACACAGCAGAAGAACAGCAGCAGGTGATGAAACAGTGCAGTGGTCACGAATTCTTCCCACAGCGCTGCAATCTCTTTCCCTTCTGAAAGCTGGGTCAGAAAGAGAGCCAGGGTCTACACCCAACCCCATTTTCCCAGTCCTAATGTCTCGGCATGTCTGGCTTCCAGGAGAAACCCTCAGAGAAGTGCAGCCAGATACCCACCTCCCCTGAACTTGGACACTTTTTTTTTCATTCTCAAGTACCCATTCATTAATGTTTCCTAGCAAATAATGGGACAAAATTACTGGAGGAAAAAGAATCAAACAAAAGGAAAGATTCTAACCCTCAACAGTCTCTTAGGAAGGGAGAAGCACTCAGCTATGCTATGTAGGTCAATCAAACTGTCGTCTATGTCACAGCAGAGCAATACCTTAATATGAGTACATTTGGTCTAAGACCCATTGGCTGGGGCGTCTCAGGCCTGCTCAGTCAGCACCAGGTTGCTGAGATGTAGAAATGCATCTGGTACTGGCCTGGACAGGAGGAGCCAGTGTCCCACCCTGGCCACCAGCAATGTTCCACCTGAAGGGGATTCACTGAATGATAAGAACCTGCAGAAGTGGGCAGGCTGTCTTGGTGTTTCTCCCTCTCCAGAAAACAAGAAATGGAGAGTGCAGGAGGCCAAAGTTGATTTCAGTGCTAGTTCTCTGACAGCTGGAAGCCATTCCCATTCAGCTGTAGATTCCATGCAAAGAGCCATTCCTGATGGCAAAGGAAATATGTTTCTCTCTGAGATCCTGAGCACTCCAGGGAAGAGTCCTGCTGGTCTGACATGCACAGGCCTGCCGGAGGGTCACCCAAGCACAGAATGATGCAAGAGTGGGGTGAAGCACAGCAGCAAGGAATAATGCAAAGATCTGCATGGTCCCAGAGAGTCAGCAAAGACTCAGGAACAGATAGAAAAAGTGTGCAGTTCTGGGAACACTGCCGAGGAGATACTGGGGACAAGAGTGACAGAAAATCACTCAGGTCCCCTTGTCAAGGATCAGGCCCCAGACAACTACTGTTTTTTTCAGGGGACCCACAGAGAGGGCACAGAAATATCATGAGCAAAATGAGGCCAACACAATTTTTCCCTGGGCACTGTTTGAGTAGCAACAGGGTCCAACCCTCCCAGCGGACGCCAACCTGTGTGCAACAGTAAGTGACCATCATGTAGAGACGGGAAAGGCAAAAGAAAATGATGAGTCATATCTCCTCACATGGCAGTCCTTGGACATGTGGGCAAGGAGCACAAGACTGACGCCCATTTCCTGATAAATTGGAGAAAACCAAATCCACAGGAATGACACAGGTGAACATATTTGTCCACAGAGGATGCTGACAAGTGATGATCTGAGCATTCTAAAAGCAATAAGCATTGGTTTTGCCCAGGAAATCCTTGAATCTCTCATTCCAGCACTTACAGAAATGACCCTTCATGTAGGAAAGCACAGAGAATTAGCAGGGAAATGAAAAGGCAGCAGTGCAGGAAACAAGGACACAAGACCTACCATTAACTGGGATGGTTCACATTTGACATGACCGGGTCATAAAATTACGACTTCCACAAAGGTGCCTGTGGGCCTGAGGCAGTGTAGGACTGCTATAAAAGGCAGCCCAAGTCTCTGCTCTCTCATCCACTTCTCTCACCTCCTCCTCAGGAATCAGGTGAGTGGGAAACCTCTTCTCCTCCTCCTACTGCTGCTGCTGTTTCAAGGCAAGCTGTTGCCTGGCTGGAGGTCTCAGCTGAGATGGGGTTGTCATAGTGCAGGACTGGGAGCTGCTTGTGCCAAGACAGGGCAGGAGAGAGAAGATCTCATGCAGACAGAGAGAGGCTGGGACTTGGCTCAGGTGGCTCCTGGGCTTTGAGCTGGGCACTGCAATGGGGGACAGGAGGTGCCTTGGCTGTAGGGTGTTTGGGTACAGTGCTGCTTCTCATGTGTTATCACTTTGTGCTTCTCCCTGCCCTCTGTGCCAGGTGCACCTGTGAGCCCCAGCCATGTCCTGCTGCAGGCCCTGTGACCCTTGCTGCCAGCCCTGTGGGCCCTGCCCGCTGGCCAGCAGCTGCAATGAGTGCTGTGTCAGGCAGTGCCAGAGCTCCCACGTTGTCATTGAGCCGCCTGCTGTGCTGGTGACCCTGCCTGGGCCCATCCTCAGCTCCTCCCCACAGAACACCGCCGTGGGATCCTCCACCTCTGCTGCTGTTGGCAACATCCTCAGCTGTGGCGGAGTGCCCATCAGCTCTGGGGGCTTTGACATCTCCTGCATCACCAACTGCTATGGTGGCAGCAGGTGCCGTCCCTGCTAAACCTGCTGGCAATGTCTTCTGGCAAGAACACCCAAGACTTCAAAGCATGGTTTTGGGAGGAAGTAGAGCTTCAGAAAATTGTATTTAGAGCTTTGGACCATCCCTTCCTTGTGCAATTCTCCTCTCCATTTCTGTCCCTCAGTCCCCAAGGCAGTCTAGTGTGGACCTGCCATCCTTCCTTCATCTGCAGAGCAGTGCAAAGAACACCACATGGGAGCTCATTCTTAGTGGCTGCTCCTGGTGCTCTCTGAGAGCCAACTCCTTTTCTTCTTTCAACGTATTAAAACTGTGTTGCATTCAAGCCTTGGTCTCTGTGTCATCTGTTGTTCTGGGGCAACTCCTCCATTTTGCTCAGGAAAAAGGAGGGAGAAAGCAGTGATTGGGGCTCGCTACAGCGGATTTTCTTTTTGCCCTTTTCATTGGAGCTGATGGAGAACATTCCTGGCTACTTGACAGCCAAAGGCCATCCTGAAGTCTTTGGGTCCATAGGAGTGGGGATTGGAAACAACAACACAAGGAGACAGCCCACAACTCATCTCTTCCTATCCTTCCTTCTTTGCCTGGCCTGGCATCTGTGGCCAGCACTCTGGGAAACAATTAGATGAGATCCACACCTCACACAGTCCCTCAGCACTCAGCAGGGCGCAGCTGCTACCCGGACACGCAGGGCTGAGCAGACCGCACCTCCAGGCACAGCCAGCAGGGGCGCTGCTGGCTCACGGCCGGGCAGGGCACGTGCGATGATTCCCCCATGGCAGCAGAGGGCGCTGTGGAGCGAGCTATGGGGCCATGCGGTAATGGCGGCTTGGCAGAGATGGGAAGGGATGGAAAAAACGCTTTGCTTTACAATCCTAAAGGGCTGGTGATCCCAGCATCCCATATGAACTCTGGGGGGCAGAAAGCTGGAATGGCAGGAACAAGCAAATATTCCAGTGTAGTGGATGAGATTTATCTAGAGCTCTGCAGCTGTGGCTGGAACTGTGGGATGTCTCAGCAGGCAGGGGCTGCGTAGCTATATTGCAGCAAAATCCAGAGCAGTGCTGAAGAGGCAGCAGGGGTCCCTCAGTGGAATCCTGACTGTAACATTGCAAGGAAAGGCAGGGTACAGGATTCCGAGCACCTGGACATATGGACATAAGGTGAAAAGTCCCTCTTTTACTGAGGTAGAGTGTTAACAAGGTTCCAAATCAATGCCTGCTCCTACGAGCAGAGCTCCACGCACAGTAAAAGAAAGGCAGCAGGAAACAGAACCCTGCAGTGGTGATGAATTCTCCCCAAAACTCTGCATTGTCTCTTCCCTACAAAAGCTGAGAGACAAAGAGAGCCAGGGGCTGCAACCAAGCCCGTCTTGCCAGTCCAAATGTCTCGGCATCTCTGGCCACAGGAGACACCCTCAGATAAGAGAAGTGCATCCTGATGCCTGTCTCACCTGAACTTCGCCACTTCTTTTCTCTTTCTATAGTACCCAGTCATTAACGTTTCCTAGAAAATTTTGGGATAAAATTCCTTGAGGGAAAAGAATAAAAAAAGAGTTGAGAACCATCAACAGCTTCTAAAGGGAAGGGAGCAGCACTACCCTATGCTAAGTGGGTAGATCCAACTGTCCTATATCTCACAGTAGAGTAACACCTGAATATGGGTTCCTTTCATCCAAGAAAAATTTTCTGGGCGGTCATAGCCCAGCTAGGTCTGCGCCAGGTTGCTGAGATGTAGAAATGCATCTGGGATTGGCCTGGACAGAAGGAGCCGGTGTCCCTCCCTGGCCACCTGCAACGTTCCACCAGAAGGGGATCCACTGAATGATAACAACCTGCAGAAGTGGGCAGGCTGTCTTGGTGTTTCTCCCTCTCCAGAAAACAAGAAATGGAGAGTGCAGGAGGCAGAAGATGATTTCAGCGCTAGTCCTCTGACAGCTTGGAGCCATGGCCATTAAGCTGTAGATTCCATGCAAAGAGCCATTCCTGATGGCAAAGGATCTCTATCTGAGATCATGAACACTCCAGGGAAGAGTCCTGTTGCACTCACCTGCACATGCCTTCAGGACGGTCACCCAAGCACAGAAAAATGTACTTGTGCTCAAACACAACAGCCTGGAATAATGCAAAGATCTGTAAGGTCCCAGAGAGTCAGCAAATACTCAGGAACAGCCAGAAAAAATGTGCAGTTCTGGGAACACCTCTGAGGAGATACAGGGGACAAGTGTGGCAGAAAAGTACTCAGGTCTCCTTGAGAAGGATCAGGCCCTAGACAACTCCCGGTATTTTCATGGGACTCACAGCAATTACAGAGAAAAACCATAAGCCAAATGAGGACAACACAACTTTTCTCTGTGTACTGTTTGAATAGCAACAGAGTCCAACCCTAGCAGCACATGCAGAGCTCTGGGCAACAGTGAGTGACCATCATGAAGAGATTGGAAAAAGAAAATGATCTGTCATGTCCCCTCCCATGGCAGTCCTTGGGCATGTGGGCAAGAAGCACGAGACGGACGCCCATTTCCTGACAACCTGGACTAAACAAACCCACAGGAATGACACAGGGGAACATGTATTTCTGCAGAGGATGCTGCCAAGTTATGATCTAAGCATTCCAAATGCACCTGGCATTGGTTTTGCCCAGGAAATCCTTGAATCTCTCATTCCAGCACTTACAGAAATGACCCTTCATGTAGGAAAGCACAAAGAATTAGCAGGGAAATGAAAAGGCAGCAGTACAGGAAGCCAGGATTGAATGCCTACCATTACCTGGGATTGGTGCACTTTTGACATGAACTGGTCAGCAAATTGTGGCTTCTACAAAGGTGCCTGTGGGCCTGAGGCAGGACAGGACTGCTATAAAAGGCAGCCCAAGTCTCTGCTCTCTCATCCACTTCTCTCACCTCTTCCTCCTCCTCAGGAATCAGGTGAGTGGAAAGCCTCTTCTCTTCTTCCTCCTCCAGCTGCCGCTTCAAGAGCAGCTCTTGCCTGAGACCTCTGGGTTTCAGCTGACAGGGGCTGGTGCAAGCCTGGGAGCTGCTTTTGCTGGGAAAAGGCAGGGGAGAGAAGGTCTTGTGCAGACAGAGAGAGGCTGGGACTTGGCTCAGGTGGCTCCTGGACTTTGAGCTGGGCACTGCAATGGGGGCCAGGAGGTGCCTTGGCTGCAGGGTGTCTGGGTGCAGTGCTGCTTCTCATGTGTCCTCACTTTGTGCTTCTCCCTGCCCTCTGTGCCAGGTGCACCTGTGAGCCCGAGCCATGTCCTGCTGCAAGCCCTGTGACCCTTGCTGCCAGCCCTGTGGGCCCTGCCCGCTGGCCAGCAGCTGCAATGAGTGCTGTGTCAGGCAGTGCCAGAGCTCCCACGTTGTCATTGAGCCGCCTGCTGTGCTGGTGACCCTGCCTGGGCCCATCCTCAGCTCCTCCCCACAGAACACCGCCGTGGGATCCTCCACCTCTGCTGCTGTTGGCAACATCCTCAGCTGTGGCGGAGTGCCCATCAGCTCTGGGGGCTTTGACATCTCCTGCATCACCAACTGCTATGGTGGCAGCAGATGCCGTCCCTGCTAAATCTGCTGGCAATGTCTTCCGGCAAGAACACCCAAGACTTCAAAGCATGGTTTTGGGCAGGAAGTAGAGCTTCAGAAAATTGTATTTAGAGCTTTGGACCATCTCTTCCTTGGTCTATTCTCTTCTTCATTTCTGTCCCCCCGTCCCCCAGGCAGTCTAATGTGGACCTGCCATCCTTCCTTCATCTGCAGAGCAGTGCAAAGAGCACCACATGGGAGTTCTATCTTAGTGGCTGCTCCTGGTGCTCTCTGAGAGCCAACTCCTTTTCTTCTGTAAAATTATTAAAACTGTCTTGCATTCAGGCCTTTGTCTCTGAGTTGTCTGTTGTTCTGGGGCAACTCTTCCAGTTTGCCCAATAAGAAGGGGGGAGAATGCAGGGTTTGGGGCTCGCTGGAGCGGAATTTTTTTTGTGCCCTTTTCTCTTGGGGCTGGTGGAGAACATCCTTGGCTACTCAGCATCCAAAGGCCATCACGGTGACATTGGCTCCAAAGGAGTGGGAATGGAAAACAACACCACCAGGGGACAGCCCGTAGCCCATCTCTTCCCATCCTTCCTTCTTTGCCTTGCCTACGGCCTGTGGCCAGCATTCCTGGGGACAAGGAGATGAGATCCAACCTCACACAGTCCCTCAGCACTCAGCAGGGTGCAGCTGCTGCCCAGACACGCAGGGCTGAGGGGAGCGCACCTCCAGGCACAGCCAGCAGGGGCGCTGCTGGCTCCTGGCCGGGCAGGGCACATGCGATGATTCCCCCATGGCAGCAGAGGGCGCTGTAGCAGAAGCTCGGGGGTCACATGGAAATGTGCTGTGACCGAGATGGGAAGGGATGGAAGAAATGCTTTGCTTTAAAAAACCTGAGGGGCAGCTGATCCTGGTGCCCCATCAGGACTCTCAGGATCAGGAAGCTAGAAGAGCAGGAAAGAGTAAAAATCCTCCAGTAGTGGACAAGATCTATCAGAAGCTCCGCATGTGTAGCTGGAATTGGAGCAGTTCCTAGCAGGCTGCGGCTACAGCTCACCAAAACCCAGAGCATTGCTGAAGAAGAAACATGGGCCCAACAATGGCAGCCGAGCTCCAAACAAAGCAAGGAAAGGTAGGGTGGGGATCCCAAGCACTTGAACATATGGGGAAAAGTCCCTCTTTTAGTGACATAGAGTGTTAAACAGGTCCCAGTACAATGGCTGCTCTTACAAGCAGAGTGCCACTCGCAGAAGAAGTAAGGCATTAGGAGATGAAAACCCGCAGTTCTGACAAATTCTCCGCACAGCACTATGGTCCCTTTGCCCACTGAAAACAGAAAGACAGTAAGGGGCTGCACCCATTCCCATTTTCACAGTGGTAATATCTCGACATCTCTGGCCTCCAGGACAAACCCTAGATAAGAGAAATCCAGCCAGATACCCATCACCCCTGAGCTTGGCCTCTTCTTTCCTCTTTATTAAGTACCCAGTCATTAATGTTTCCTAGCAAATTATGGGATAAAATACCTGGAGGAAAAAAAATCAAACAAAAATATTATAACCATCAACAGCTTCTAAAGGGAAGGGAGGAGCACTCAGCTACGCTATGTGGTAGATCCAACTGGCCTAAATCTCACAGCAGAGCAACAGCTGAATATGGGTTCCTTTGGTCCAAGAAAAATTTTCTTGTGGGATCTCAGTCATACACAGTCAGCACCAGGTTGCTGAGATGTAGAAGTGCATCTGCCATTTGCCTAGACAGGAGAAACCTGTGTCCCATGCTGGACAACAGCATTGCTGGACACCAGCAATGTTCCACCAGAAGGGGATCCACTGAATGATAACAACCTGCAGAAGTGGGCAGGCTGTCTTGGTGTTTCTCCCTCTCCAGAAAACAAGAAATGGAGAGTGCAGGAGGCCAAAGCTGATTTCAGTGCTAGTTCTCTGACAGCTTCAAGCTGTGACCATTTAGCTCTAGATTCCATACAAAGTGATATTAGTGATGGCCAAGGAAACATCATTCTCTCTGAGATCATGAACACTCCAGGGAAGAGTCCTGTTGCTCTGACCTGCACATGCCCTCAGGACGGTCACCAAGCACAGAATGATGCACATATGCTCAAACACACTTCAAACACACAAGCATGTAATAATGCAAAGATCTGTATGCACACATAGAGTCAGCAAAGAGTCAGGAACAGACAGAAAAAGTGTGCAGTTCTGGGAACTCTGCCGAGGAGATACTGAGGACAAGAGTGGCAGAAAATTACTCAGGTATCCTTGTCAAGGATCAGGGCCCTGACAACTCCTGATATTACCAGAGGACCCAAAGAGAGTGCACAGAAAGACAATGAGCCAAATGAAGCCCACCTAATTTCTCCCTGGGCACTGTTTGACTAGCAACAGGGTTCAACCCTCCCAGCATATGCAGACCTGTGTGCAACAAGGAATGATCATCATGGAGAGATGGGAAAAGCAACAGAAAATGATGTGTCATGACCCCTCACATGGCAGTCCTTGGGCATGTGGGCAAGAAGCACGAGACTGACGCCCATTTCCTGACAATTTGGACAAAACCAAACCCACAGGAATGAAACAGGTGAACATATTTTTCTGCAGAGAATGCTGCCAGCTGATGGCCTGAGCATTCCAAATGCAGCCAGCATTGGTTTTGCCCAGGAAACCCTTGAATCTCTCATCCCAGCCCACAGAGAAATGACCCTTCATGTAGGAAAGCTCAGAGAATTAGCCGGGAAATGAAAAGGCAGCAGTGCAGGATACCAGGACTCACTCCCTACCATTAACTGGGATTGGTGCACGTTTAACATGAGCTGGCCAGAAAATTGTGGCTTCCACTAAGGAGTCTCTGGACCTGAGGCAGGTCAGGACTGCTATAAAAGGCAGCCCAAGTCTCTGCTCTCCCATCCACTTCTCTCACCTCCTCCTCTTCAGGAATCAGGTTAGTGGAAAGCCTCTTCTCTTCTTCCTCCTCCAGCTGCCGCTTCAAGAGCAGCTCTTGCCTGAGACCTCTGGGTTTCAGCTGACAGGGGCCAGTGCAAGCCTGAGAGCTGCTTTTGCTGGGAAAAGGCAGGGGAGAGAAGGTCTTGTGCAGACAGATAGAGGCTGGGACTTTGCTCAGGTGACTCCTGAGCTTTGAGCTGGGCACTGCAATGGGGGCCAGGAGGTGCCCTGGCTGCAGGTTGTTTGGGTGTAGTGCTGCTTCTCACGTGTCCTCACTTTGTGCTTCACCCTGCCCTCTGTGCCAGGTGCACCTCTGACTGTGAGCCATGTCCTGCTGCAAGCCCTGTGACCCTTGCTGCCAGCCCTGTGGGCCCTGCCCGCTGGCCAGCAGCTGCAATGAGTGCTGCGTCAGGCAGTGCCAGAGCTCCCACGTTGTCATTGAGCCGCCTGCTGTGCTGGTGACCCTGCCTGGGCCCATCCTCAGCTCCTCCCCACAGAACACCGCCGTGGGATCCTCCACCTCTGCTGCTGTTGGCAACATCCTCAGCTGTGGTGGAGTGCCCATCAGCTCTGGGGGCTTTGACATCTCCTGCATCACCAACTGCTATGGTGGCAGCAGGTGCCGTCCCTGCTAAATCTGCTGGCAATGTCTCCCGACAAGAACACCCAAGACTTCAAAGCATGGTTTTGGGCAGGAAATAAAGCTTCAGAAAATTGTATTTAGAGCTTTGGACCATCCTTTCCTTGCTCTATTCTCTTCTTCTTTTCAGTCCCTCACTCCCCATGGCAGTCTAGTGTGGACCTGCCATCCTTCCTCCATCTGCAGAGCAGTGCAAAGAACACCACATGGGAGCTCATTCTTAGTGGCTGCTCCTGGTGCTCTCTGAGAGCCATCTCCTTTTCTTCTTTCAACGTATTAAATCTGTATTGCATTCAAGCCTTGGTCTCTGAGTGGTATGTTGTTCTGGGCAACTCCTCCAGTTTGCTCTGGTAAAAGGTGGGGAAAGCAATGTGAGGGTCTTACTGCAGAGGATTTTATTTTTCACCTTTTTCGCTTGAAGCTAATGAAGAAAGTCCCTGGCTACTTGGCAGCCAAAGGCCATCATAGACACTTTGGCTCCAAAGGAGTGGAGATGGGAGATAACAATACCTGGGGACAGCCCACAACTCATCTCTTCCTTTCCTTCCTTCATTGCCTGGCCTGGGGGCCTGTGGCTAGTACTCTGGGGAACAAGGAGATTAGATCCAAACCTCACACAGTCCCTGAGCACTCAGCAGGGCCCAGCTGCCTCCCAGACACGCAAGGCTGAGGGAAGCGCACCTCCAGGCACAGCCAGCAGGGGCGCTGCTGGCTCCTGGCCGGGCAGGGCGCGTGCAATGATTCCCCCATGGCAGCAGAGGGCACTGTGGCGCGAGCTCGGGGGTCATGCGGTAATGGCGTCTTGACCGAGATGGGAAGAGATTGAAGAAAGGCTTTGCTTTACAATCCTAAGGGGCAGCTGATCCAAATGCCCCCGCTGGACTCACGGTGGCTGCTGCAACCTAGAATGGCTGGAATGAGTAAAAATCCCGGGATGGTGGATTAGACATATTGTAAACGCTGCAGCTGAAGTGGGGCTGTAGGATGCCTCAGCAGGCAGGGGGCTATGGTGCAGCAAAACCTAGAGCAGTGCCAAAGAGGCAGCAGTGGCCCAGCAGAGGTAGCTGGGCTCCTAGCAGTGCTAGGAAAGGTGGGGTGGCATTCCGAACACCTGAACATATGGTGAAAACTCCCTGTTTTAGAGAGGTGGAGTGTTAACAAGGTCCCAGTGCAACAGCGGCTCTTATGGCAGAGCACAACTAACAGTAGAAAAAAGGCAGCAGGAGACTGAACTCCGTAGTAGTGACAAATTCTCCCCAGAGTGCAGCAGTCTCTCTCTGCTCCAAAAACAGAGAGAGAAAGAGTGCCAGAGTCTGCACCCAACCCCATTATCCCAGACCAAATATATCAGCATCTCTGACCTCCAAGAGAAACCATCAGAAAAGAGAAGTGCAGCGAGATCCTCTTCTCTCCCGAGCTTGGCCAATTCATATGTCATCGTTAAGTACCCAGTCATTAATGTTTCCTACCAAATTAGGGGACAAAATTCCTTGAGGAAGAAGAATCACACAAAAAGATTATAACCATCAACGGCCACTAAAGGGGAGGGAACAGCACTCAGCTATGCTATGTAGGTAGATCCAGTTGTCCTATATCTCACAGCAGACCAAAACATCATTGTGAGTACATTTGGCCCAAGAACCATTTCCTGGGGGGTCTCAGCCCTACTCAGTCAGCATTGCTCTGGACAGGAGGAGCCTATTTCCCACTCTGGAGACCACCAATGTTCCACCAGAAGAGAATCCACTGAATGATAACAAAGTGTTGAAGTGGGCAGGCTGCCTTGGTATTTCTCCCTCCATAAAAAACGAAATGGAGAGTGCAGGAGGCAACAGCTGATTTCAGCGCTAGTTCTCTGCCAGCTTGAAGCCATGACCATTTAGCTGTAAATTGCATAGAAGGTGCCATTGTGATGGCAAAGGAAACATGTTTTTCTCTGAGATCATGAACACTTCAGGGAAGAGTCCTACTGCTCCGATCTGCACATGCGCTCAGGAGGGCCATCCAAGCACAGAATGCTACCTGTGTGCTCAAACACACCAGCATGGAATAATGCAAAGATCTGCATGGTCCAAAAGAGTCAGCAAAGACTGAGGAAGGAACAGAAAAGATGTGCAGTTCTGGGAACTCTGCTGACGAGATACTGGGGACATGTGTGCCAGAAAATTACTCAGGTATCCTTGACAAGGATCAGGCCCCAGACAACTCCTGGTATTTCCAGAGGACCCACAGAGAGGGCACAGAAATATCATGAGCCAAAGGAGGCCAATACAATTTTTCTCTGAGCAGTGTTAGAGTAGCAGCAGGGTCCAACCCTCCCAGCAGATGCCAACCTGTGTGCAACAGTGAGTGACCATCATGTAGAGATGGGAAAAGCAGTAGGAAATTATGTGTCATGATGCCTCACAAGGCAGTCCTTGGGCATGTGGGCAAGAAGTACGAGACTGATGCCCATTTCCTGACATCTTGGACAAAACCAAATCCACAGGAATGACACAGGTAAACATATTTTTCCACAGAGAATGCTGCCAAGTGGTGGTGTCAGCATTCCAAATACACCCAGCATTGGTTTTTGCCCAGGAAATCCTTGAATCTCTCATCCCAGAATTTAGAGCAATGACCATTCACATAGGAAAGCTCAGAGAATTACCCGGGAAATGAAAAGGCAGTAGTACAGGAAATCAGGACAGAATCCCTACCATTAACTGGGATTGTTCACATTTGATACGTACTGGTCAGAAAATTGTGGCTTCCACTAAGGTGCCTGTGGGCCTGAGGCAGGTCAGGACTGCTATAAAAGACAGCCCAAGTCTCTGCTCTCACATCCACTTCTCTAGACTCCTCTTCAGGAATCAGGTGAGTGGAAAGCCTCTTCTCTTCTCTTCTTCCTCCTCCAGCTGCTGCTTCAAGAGCAGCTCTTGCCTGAGACCTGTGGGTCTCAGCTGAAAGGGGCTGGTGCAAGCCTGAGAGCTGCTTTTGCTGGGAAAAGGCAGGGGAGAGAAGGTCTTGTGCAGACAGAGAGAGGCTGGGACTTGGCTCAGGTGGCTCCTGAGCTTTGAGCTGGGCACTGCAATGGGGGACAGGAGGTGCCTTGGCTGCAGGATGTTTGGGTGCAGTGCAGCTTCTCACATGTCCTCACTTTGTGCTTCTCCCTGCCCTCTGTGCCAGGTGCACCTGTGAGCCCGAGCCATGTCCTGCTGCAAGCCCTGTGACCCTTGCTGCCAGCCCTGTGGGCCCTGCCCGCTGGCCAGCAGCTGCAATGAGTGCTGTGTCAGGCAGTGCCAGAGCTCCCACGTTGTCATTGAGCCGCCTGCTGTGCTTGTGACCCTGCCTGGGCCCATCCTCAGCTCCTCCCCACAGAACACCGCCGTGGGATCCTCCACCTCTGCTGCTGTTGGCAACATCCTCAGCTGTGGCGGAGTGCCCATCAGCTCTGGGGGCTTTGACATCTCCTGCATCACCAACTGCTATGGTGGCAGCAGATGCCGTCCCTGCTAAACCTGCTGGCAATGACTTCCGGCAAGAACACCCAAGACTTCAAAGCATGGCTTTGGGCAGGAAATAAAGCTTCAGAAATTTGTATCTGATTTTTGGACCATGGCTTCCTTGTTCTACTCTCCTCTCTTTTTCAGTCCCTCACTTCCTAAGGCAGTCTAGTGTGGACCAGCCGTCCTTTCTACCACTGCAGATCTGCGCAAAGAACACCACATGAGAGCCCATCTTAGTGGCTGCTCCTGGTGCTCTCTGTGAGCCATTTCCTTTTCTTCTGTAAACTTATTAAAACTGTATTGCATTCAAACCTTGGTCTCTGAGTCGTCAATTTTTCTGGGGCAACTCCTCCAGTATGATCAGGAAAAAGATGGAGGATGCAATGTTTGGGGCTCGCTGGAGCGGAATTTTTTTTGTGCCCTTTTCCCGTAAGGCTGATGATGAACATCCCTGGCTACATGGTAGCCAAATGACCATCAGGGAGACTTTGGCTCCAAAGGAGTGTATATGGGAAAAATCAAGAACTGGGGACAGGCCACAACTCATCTCTTCCTAAGCTTCCTTCCATGCCTGGCCTAGGGCTTGTGGGGAACAACACAATGAGATCCAAACCTCACACAGTCCCTCACCACTCAGCAGGGCCCAGCTGCTGCCCAGACACGCAGGGCTGAGAGAACCGCACCTCTGGGCACAGCCAGCAGAGGCGCTGCTGGCTCCTGGCCGGGCAGGGCGCGTGCGATGATTCCCCCATGGCAGCAGAGGGCGCTGTGGTGCGAGCTCAGGCATCATGCGGTAATGGCAGCTTGCTGAAGATGGGAAGGGATGGAAGAAATGCTTGGATTTACAAATCCTGAGGAGCAGGCGATCCAGTGCCCCAGCTGGACTCTCAGGATCTGCCAGCCAGAATAGCAGGAACAAGTAAAAATCCCTGGTTGGGGGATGGAACTTGTTTAAGCTCTGCAGCTGTAGCTGGAACAGCGGGATGTCTCAACAGGCAGGGGGCTACTGTGCAGCAAAACCCAGAGTAGCGACAAAGAATCAGCAGGGGGATAGCAGTGGAAGCCTGGCTCCAAGCAGTGTAAGGAAAGGAGGGGCGGAGATTCCGAGCACCAGAACATGTGGTGAAAAGAACCTTTTATAGTGATATAGAGTGTTAACGAGGTCCCAGGGCAATGGCTGCTTTTACGAGCAGAGCTCCAATTGCAGCAGATAAAGGTAGCTGGACACGGAAACCCGCAGTGGTGACAAATTCTCCCCACAGCGCTGTGGTCCCTTTCCGTGCTAAAAGTGGAGAGAGAAAGAGAGCCAGGCTCTGTGCCCAAACCCATTTTCCCACTCCAATTATCTCGACATCTCTGGTCTCCAGGACAAACCCACAGATAAGAGATGTGCAGCCAGATGTCCTCCTCCCATAAGCTTGGCCACTTCTTTGTCATTCTCAAGTACCTAGACCTTAATCTTTCCTAGCAAATCATGGCGCAAAATTCCTGAAGGAAAAAGCATCAAACAAAAAGATTCTAACCCTCAACAGCCTCTAAAGGGAAGAGAGCAGAACTCACCTATCCTATGTGGGTAGATACAACTGTCCTATATCTCACAGCAGAGCAACATCTGAATAGGGGTTCCTTTGGTCCAAGAAAAATTTCCTGGGGGGTCTCAGCCATGCTCAGTCAGCATCAGGATGCTGAGATGTAGAAATGCATCTGACACTGGCCTGGACAGAAAGAGCCTTTGTTGCATCCTGGCCACCAGCAGCATTCCACCAGAAGGGAACCCACTGAATGATAACAAACTGTGGAATTGGGCAGACTGTCTTGATGTTTCTCCCTCTCCAGAAAAGAAGAAATGGAGAGTGCAGGAGGTCAAAGTTGATTTCAGTGCTAGTTCTCTGACAGCTGGGAGCCAATGGCCATTTAGCTGTAGATTCCATACGAAGTGCCAGTCCTGATGGCAAAGGAAACGTTTCTATCTGAGATCATGAACACTGCAGGGAAGAGTCCTGCTGCTCTGACCTGCACATGCCCTCAGGAGGGTCACCCAAGCACAGAATGATCCATGTGTGCTCAAACACACCTAAAACACACAAGCATGGAATAATGCAAAGATCTCTAGGGTTTCAGAGAGTCAGCAAAGACTCAGGAACAGACAGAAAAGATGCGCAGTTCTGGGAACTGAGAAGATGAGATACTGGGGACATGTGTGCAGAAAATTACTCAGGTGTCCATGACAAGGATCAGGCCCCAGACAACTCACAATATTTCCAGAGGACCCACAGAGATTGCACAGAAAGACCATGAGTCAAGTGAGGCAACAAAATTTTTCTCTGAGCACTTTTTGTGTAGCAACTGGGAACCAACCCTCACAGCAGATGCAGACCTCTGTGCAACAGAGAGCGACATGGGAAAAGCAACAGAAAATGATGTGTCATGAGCCCTCACATGGCAGTCCTTGGGCATGTTGACAAGAGGCACGAGACTGACGCCCATTTCCTGACAACTTGGAAAAAACCAAACCCAAAGGAATGACACAGGTGAACATATTTGTCCACAGAGGATGCTGCCAAGTGATGGTGTGAGCATTCCAAACACACCCAGCATTGGTTTGGCCAAAGAAACTCTTGAATCTCTCATCCCAGTATTTAGAGAAATGACCCTTCATGTAGGAAACTCAGAGAATTAGACGGGAAATGAAAAGGCGGCAGAACAGGAAATCAGGACAGAATCCCTACCATTAGCTGGGATGGTGCACATTTGACATGAGCTGGTCAGAAAATTATTACTTCCACAAAGGTGCCTGTGGGCCTGAGGCAGGTCAGGACTGCTATAAAAGACAGCCCAAGTCTCTGCTTTCACATCCACTTCTCTCACCTCCTCCTCCTCCTCTTCAGGAATCAGGTGAGTGGGAAACCTCCTCTCTGCCTGCTACTGCTTCAAGCGCAGCTCTTGCCTGGCTGGAGGTCTCAGCTGAGAGGGAGCGGCTTCTGCTGGCAGAGGGCAGTGGAAAGAAGGTCTTATGCAGGCAGAGAGAGGCTGGGACTTGGCTGAGGAGGCTCCTGAGCTTTGAGCTGGGCACTGCAGTGTAGGCCAGGAGGTGCCTTGGCTGCAGGGTGTTTGGGTGCAGTGCTGCTTCTCACGTGTCCTCACTTTGTGCTTCTCCCTGTCTTCTGTGCCAGGTGTACCTGTCAGCCCGAGCCATGTCCTGCTGCAAGCCCTGTGACCCTTGCTGCCAGCCCTGTGGGCCCTGCCCGCTGGCCAGCAGCTGCAATGAGTGCTGTGTCAGGCAGTGCCAGAGCTCCCACGTTGTCATTGAGCCGCCTGCTGTGCTTGTGACCCTGCCTGGGCCCATCCTCAGCTCCTCCCCACAGAACACCGCCGTGGGATCCTCCACCTCTGCTGCTGTTGGCAACATCCTCAGCTGTGGCGGAGTGCCCATCAGCTCTGGGGGCTTTGACATCTCCTGCATCACCAACTGCTATGGTGGCAGCAGATGCCGTCCCTGCTAAACCTGCTGGCAACCTCCTCGGGAAGAATCTTCCAAATCTCCGAACCTGGCTCTGGTCAGGGCCTAGAGCTTTCGGATATTTTCTTTACAGCTTTGTGGCATTGTGGCATTGTTCCCTTCTTTTATGCTTCTCTTTCTTTCCTTTGCTCCCCATATCTTCCCAAATCAGCCTAGAGGAGATGTGCTGTCCTCCCTCCCTCATTAGGACAGGGCCGTGGACACCCTGCAGAAACTCCTCTGCTCCTTAGTGGCTGCTGTTGCTCTCTGGGGGCCACCCCCTTTTCTTCTTTCAACTCAATAAAGTTGTTTTGCATCCAAGCCTTTTCCTCCACGTTGTCTTTCTTTCCATGGTAACTCCTCCACTTTGCTCAGGACAAAAAGTGGAGAAGCAGAGGGTGGGAGTTCCTGCAGTTGATTTTACTTTGTGCCCTTTTATCTTGGAGCTGAGGAAAACATACTTGGGTACTGCACAGTCAATGGCCATCAGGAACAGCGAGGCTCCAAAGGGTACCAGCAGTGGGTTGGCATGTGAATTGATACACTCAAATCACCAAACCACAGCTGAAATGCAAAGAGTAGATTTATTTCATTATCTCGTTAACTCACAGGTTCCAAGGCACTGCCAGGCTGCAGAGACACATAAGAGAGGAACAGTGCCACCATTAGGGTCAGTTCAATCCTGGCGTGTCACTGCCTGTCCCAGTATGTCAAGGGGCCTCTCGCACATGCAGTTTATCACAATGATGTGCTTTTGTGTCCTTTGAGGTTTTGGATCTCTCATTCTCCCAGCAGGAGGTTCAAGACTGTCTGTGACAGATGCCTCTCAAGGTCCTGGTAGCTTTTATATTATCTCTCAAAAGAGACACAGGATAATCAACAGTAAATATAAAATGTGAAGTTTCCCACATGCATGTTCTCAGCCTCCCCACCTACAAGGTCAATTTGTGCAGATCTGTCACCCTGCTCTCCAAGTCTTTCAGTTTCAACCTTTTCCTCCCAACAGCTGGGAAACAGCAATGTGTGGAAACAGCCCATAACATCATCCCTACTTTCTTCTCCCCTCCATTAGTCACTCTAGGGTCCACAGCCCGCACACAGCAGCACAGGCAGACGAGGATCACATCTCAATCTCATAGGGGCCCTCAGCTCATGCAGTGCCCATCTTTGTCCTAAGATGCAGTGCTGAGATATTTCAGAAGTTAGAACTGGAATCAGCCATACTCAGGATATGCTGTGGTAAATGACTTTAGGCTGAGTTTGTGCAGAAGACTTAGGGCTTCAGTGTTAATTCACATTTCTGCCATGTATGGATAGATGTAATCTGTCCATCAATGCCTTCCCAATGGAAGCCTTTGACCAAACCCATGCCCAAAGGTGACTGCAAGACAGACAAAGGATGATGGACCCTGATGAAGACAGGGCCTGCCAAGGGCAGCCCACATATCACAGAGTCATCAAAGGGTTTAGGTTAGACAATCTTGTCCCACCCTGCTGCCATGGGCAGGGACACCTTCCATCAAGCTGCTCAAAGCCCCGCTGTCACCAAAAACTGGGAAATAATCTCTCCCACCGATTTCCTGTGTCAGAAAGCTGACATTACTTTATTAGAGAGCTGGATGTATGGGGATGTCTCCTCTAAGCATGTCCACTAACCTAACAGAGCAGGTTGTATTCCAAAAACTAATGCATATTCATCCCTTTTTTGAATACATGAACATAGGTTAAATATTTCCATCAGTTTGTCTGGATATGGTTCCAGATCTTCTGATGAATCTTTTCTTGTAGAGAGTATCCCAAACATGTGGTCTGGTCATAAAGTACCACTCCATCATTCTTCACTCTGACACACAAACCTTGTACTCAAAACTAGATATTGGCCAATCCATATTAATCACCGGTACAAGTAAGTGAGGAAGCATTAGGCCACATAAATCTCCAGTATTTGTACTAAGCACTGCCTGCTACAAAACTGAGCATTAACCAATAATATAGGGATCATATCCTTGGTGTTAAGGTCAAAAGAATTTTCCAATGTCTTCTCACACTGCTGCAAAAACTTCTTGAAGAAATAGAACTTGTTCCATAGCATCCCCAGCTTCTCTACCTTTTTCACTGAGCAGACTGGAAGTGTTGCCACAGAACAAAGGACGACTTGGAAGTCCGGGTTTGGATGTGGAACATTGATGAATCTAAGGAAGAAGAGGAGGTGGCTCACAAAAGGAACCAGGAACAGCCACTAAGTTGCAGTGGAGCTCCTGCAGGGTGTCCATCTGATTCATGCTGAGGGAGAGAGGGCAACACATCCCCACTGCACTGGCCTGTGGACACATAAAGAGCAGGAGGTAAGAAGGAGCAGAGTAGAAGATGGAAAGAACATCAAAAGCTCTGTCATGACCCCTCATGTTGCAGTTATTAGGCATGTGAGCAAGAAGCACAACAGTGATGCCCATTTCCTGAAAACTTTGCCAAAAAGAATCCAATCAGAAATGACCCAAGTGAACATCACCTGACCACAAGGGATGCCACCAGCCCTTGATCAGAGCTCTGCCATTTTCTGCCCCGGAAATCACTGACCATCTCATCATAGCAATTACAGAAGGAGACCTTCATATAGGAAGCCATATGGCAGAAGCCAGGAAATGAAAAGGCAGCAGTGCAGGAAACAAGTACACAGCCCCATTATTAGCTTGGATGGTTAGCATTTACCATGAGCTGGTCACAAAGTAACCACTTCCACAAAGTTGCCTCTGCGCCTGAGGCAGGGCAGGACTGCTATAAAAGGCAGCGCAAGTCTCTGCTCTCTCATCCACCTCTCTCACCTCCTCCTCTTAAGGAAACAGGTGAGTGGGAAACCTCTTCTAATCCTCCTCCTGCTGCTCCTTCCAGAGCAGCTCTTGCCTGGCTGGAGGTCTCAGCTGAGAGGGGCTGTCATAGTGCAGGACTGGGAGAGGGCAGAGGGGAGAAGGCAGGAGAGGAGGTCTTGTGCAGACAGAGAGAGGCTGGCTCAGGTGGCTCCTGGGCTTTGAGCTGGGCACTGCAGGGGGGGCCAGAAGGTGCCCACATTGTGCAGGGTGTTTGGTGGTAGCGCTGGTCCTCCTTTTTCCTCACTTTGTGCTTCTCCCTTCCATCCATCCTAGGTACACCTGTGACCTCAAGCCATGTCCTGCTGCAAGCCCTGTGACCCTTGCTGCCAGCCCTGTGGCCCCTGCCCACTGGCCAGCAGCTGCAATGAGTGCTGTGTCAGGCAGTGCCAGGACTCTCATGTCGTCATTGAACCCTCCCCTGTGCTGGTGACCCTGCCTGGGCCCATCCTCAGCTCCTTCCCACAGAACACCGCCGTGGGATCCTCCAGCTCTGCTGCTGTTGGCAGCATCCTCAGCTCTCAGGGAGTGCCCATCAGCTCTGGGGGCCTTGACCTCTCCTGCATCACCAACTGCTATGGTGGCAGCAGATGCCGTCCCTGCTAAATCTGCTGGCAACATCCTTGGGCACGAACATCCAAGACCTCAGAACCCAGTTCTGGGCTGAAGATAGAGCTTTGGGACATTGTAATTAGAGTTTCAAGCCGCTGTGCCTTTCTTCTCCTCTCTCCTCTCCATCTCTTTATTTTGCCATCTGTGTGTCCCCAGACCAACATGGGAGAACTTGTTGCCCTTTCTCTTCCTCCCTCTTTAGAGTGAGCAGATGGACACACTGCAGGAACTCTACTGCATCCTACTGATCTTCCACGTGCACTCTCTGAGGCACCTCCTTTTCTTTTCTGGACTTAATAAAGCTGTTTGGCAACCAAGCCATGGCCTCCAAATCCTCCTTCTTTCCATGGCAACTCTTCCAGTCAACTCAAGGAAAAAGCTGGAGAAAACAAGGGACTCCCTGCAGTGAATTTTACTTCATGACTTTTCTTTGGGAGCTGTCAAAATCTTCCCTGGCTACCCCACAGAGAATGGCCTTCAGGGAAACCCTGGCTTTGAAGGGTCTCAGCAATAGAGATGGGAAACCAAGTTCTGGGGACAGCCCACAACTTCACATCTGCCTTCTCCTCCCTTCCATCATACGGTCTACAGGTCTGTGGTTCACACAGATGGTCAAAGACAGATGAGATATGCAACCCATACACTTCTTCATCTCCTGGCAAGGCCCAGCTGCCTTCCAGATGTGTGAGGCTGAGGTGAATCACAAGATGATATCAATATCTGCCATATTCAGGCTATGCAGGAGCAGTCCCCATTCCTGTGAACCGAACACCCCCATGGGCTACTGTCTCGATGAGCTCTTGGTCTTGCTTTGGGAAAGGCTTCTTCATTTTTGGGTTCTCTTTTTGTTTGTGTTCCATGGTCTCAGAGAGACTACAGGTAGCAGTTTTGAGCTCTCTGGAGGTGAATCACACAGGAGCTGCCTGTCGCCACAGACAGCCATGCTCCAGCAAGCTGGTCAAGATGGATTAGCCCCCACTCCAAGAAAGAAGAATGTGGAAACAGAGACTCTTTCTCTTTCATGGCAAATTTTTCTTTTCTTCACCTTCTTTTCTCTATTTCTTCACCTTTTGGTGAAGGTGGGATCTTGGCTTTGAAGGCAGTTACTTTGGATTTACGACTGTAGCCACTTGTAAAGACTGCATTTCACCATTAGCAACTTTTTTGAAATGATCCTCAAAAACTTTCCAGCAGTGAAAAAGTGAGCAAGTTCCTGGGGTCACACCACCCTATGCTGCTGTGGACAGACCTGTCCTTTCCGTTCCACCACGGGCAGAGCGCAGAGCACAGCAGCAGCACCAGGGGAGCCCCATGAATGGCAGGAGGAAGTGGCAGCAGTGCAGACCCCAGTGAGCTGGCAGGTCTTCATCAGCCACTAGAACTGCTCTACAGGTTCTTGCCTTTTTGGGTATGATTTACCATTATTTGTCCCTTTTTTCCCAGGACCACATTGTCACCTGCCATATTGAAAGGAAAGGGAGTGATGCTGTCTTCCCCTTGCCCCTCAAACCATGCAGACACCTTGGGAAGGATATTTCTGGAATTTCATGTCTCTCTTGGTTCCCATGGGTTTTTTGAGGTTCAGTAATTTTGTATAGAGTAGTAATTTAATGTTAATTTTTGCCTGTTCTGTTCGTTAGTAAACTGCTATTTTTTTCACTTATATCTACTCATATTTTGTTCTTTATTGGTGGAAAGGGGTTGGTTGGAATTAAGGGAAGATTACTCATTTTAGATTGCCCAGCTCTTTAAATTATCTTAAACCAAGACAACCCCCATCAGTGAAATTTTAAAAACCTTCTCTGTTCCATTTTCTTTGGGACAATTGAAAATTTTCCCTTGTAGCTTAAGCAGTTCTGTTGCAGAGATAATATTACTGTGTACTCTGCCTCCTGATAAATGAATTTTGTCTTTACAAGTGGGCAGAGCTTGGGGTGACGGGAAGTGAAGGAGGGTTGGCTTTGCTGAGTCAAACCCCTTATCTGGAGAGTGGAGTGAAGTGATACCAGGATTAGGGAGTCCTGCCTCCCTCTCTGCCTCCTCAGTTTTTACAGGTGGATGGAGTTAAGGGTGCAGGGAGGGTTTGGTTTTGCTGCATAAAACTCATGAGGGCTGAGGACTATGACATCAAGTTTAAGGAGGTCCACCTTTTCCTCAGGGCTGAAAAACTCTAATTAATTCTTCACACCTTCCCCAACAGTGTTAATTTGCAACTCCAAAGCTCTTTGGCTTTCGACAAGTTTGTTTAACTGGTTTTTCAGGTTTTGGGCTAGCTTCTTCTGGGCATTCCATTCTCAGTCTGCCCTGAGGTGGGCTATTGTTTCAGCCCCCAAGGCTATTTGCAACTCAGTCAGATCTTTCTGTTGCTGCTCCACAACATATTTCTCTTTGAGTTTAGCCTCCACTGGTATGGATATCAGGTCTTCTCCTTTGCTGGTGGTTCCCTCTCCCATCTTTTGCCAAAGTTCAAGTTTTTCTGCAACTAACTGTAGACTTTGCCAATTTTCCTTAGTCCACATCGCTCTGTATGAAGTTGGACAATGTTTATAAGATTTTAGCAATTCTATTAGTGGATGTGAGAAACAAGGCTCACTCTTTAAAATTTTTATAAGTTTAATAAGGGATAAAAGAGACATTACCCAGTGCTGAGGTGCTTGGCAAGCTGCCAGGAGCAGACCATTAGCTTAAAACAATTTTCTTACATACTTCTCCATTACATCGGATAAATACATATTCATGAGGATTATACATATTCAAACATTCTTGTGGGTTTACATATTCAGGGAATTTTTTTGCCTGGCTCGACTTTTGACTTGTCTTCATGCCATCCTGTAGATGAAATTCATATATTTCATTTCTTCTTGAAGCTCTGTTCCATTGTTTGACACTTTCTGATAATCTGGAGGGTCAGTATGAAATCTCTCCTTGCGTTTTTCTCTTGGTATTTTTTCTCCTGGTTCTTTTCACTGTTATCATTCAGATAACATACTCCACAAGTACATTGAACCAACATAGCTCTTAAAATAAATAAAGGCATTTAACATTAACACATAGTCTGTTTTAATACTTTGCAAAAGCCTAAGCTATATATAAACTACATACTGCTTACAAAAAACAGGGTCCATCATCTTTAACTGATACTCTTGGGCACTGGTTTGGTCAAAAGGGAAGTTATCAGTGTTCAGGTAACATCCATCCACAAGTGGAAGAAATATGGACCTTTAGTGAAGCAGTAAGTCATTTGCACAAACTGAACCAAAAATCATTTACCACTGTGTACCCTGAGTATGGCTGATCCCAATTCCAACTTGTGAATTGTCTCAGCCCTGCATTGTCTAGACAGCAGCTTTGCCTGTCTGTGCTGAGGGAGTGCATCTCACCTGCCTGTGCTTCTATTTGCATGCCGTGAGCCGTGACCAGGAAAAGGAAAGGTGGAGAAGGAAGAGATGAGGTTGTGGGCTGGTCTCAGGAATTGTTTTTCTCTTCCCCATTCCTGCCACCCTTTAGAGGGAGTCTCCCAGCCTTTGGCTGCTGAGAAGCTATGGATGACTTAGTCACCTCCAAGGGAAAAGGCACAAAGGAAAATCTACTACATGGAATCCCACCATTTTCTTTCTCCAGCTATTTTCCCTGAGCAGACTGAAACAGTTGTTACAGAACGAAGGAGGATTCAGAGGCACATACATGAATGCAAAAAAAGCTTTATTGAGTGTAGAGGAAAAAAATACTCAGAGTGGCTCAGAGAGGGCACCAGGAGCATCTACTAAGATGCAGTGGAGGTGTCCCTCTGCTTGGCCTGCAGAGGGAGGGGAGGGCAACAAGTCTCCACTAGACTGGCTTGAGGAGACATGGACAGAAAAGGAAAGAGCAAAAAGAGACAGGAGAAGAAAGGGACAATGGCTTGAAATTCAAATTACAATGTCCCAAAGCTGTCTCCTGACCAGGACCAGATGCTGAGGCCATGGAGGTTCTTGCCCAAGGTTGTCAGCAGATTTAGCAGGGACGGCACCTGTTGCCACCATAGCAGTTGGTGATGCAGGAGAGGTCAAAGCCCCCAGAGCTGATGGGCACTCCCTGAGAGCTCAGGATGCTGCCAACAGCAGCAGAGCTGGACGATCCCACGGCGGTGTTCTGGGGGAAGGAGCTGAGGATGGGCCCAGGCAGGGTCACCAGCACAGGGGAGGGCTCAATGACGACGTGGGAGTCCTGGCACTGCCTGACACAGCACTCAGTGCAGCTGCTGCCCAGGGGGCAGGGGCCGCAGGACTGGCCGCAGGGGTCACAGGGTCTGCAGCAGGACATGGCTGGGGGTCACAGGTGCACCTAGGATGGAAGGAAGGGAGAAGCAGAATGTGAGGACAAACGAGAACCAGTGCTACCACCAAACACCATGCAACCAAGGCACCTCCTGGCCTACACTGCAGTGCCCAGCTCAAAGCCCATGAGCCACCAGAGCCAAGTCCCAGCCTCTCTCTGTCTGCACAAGACCTTCTCTCCCCTGCCCTCTCCCAGCACAAGCAGCTCCCAGCCCTGGGCTCTTGTAGCCCCTCTCAGCTGAGACCTCCAGCCAGGCAAGGACTGGTCTTGAAGCAGCAGCAGGCAGTGGAGGAGAAGCGGCTTTGCACTCACCTGATTCCTGAAGAGGAGGAGGTGAGAGAAGTGGATGCGAGAGCAGAGACTTGGGCTGCCTTTTATAGCAGACCTGCACTGCGTCAGGCGCAGAGGCACCTAGTGGAAGCCATAATTTTCCAACCAGCTCATGTCAAATGCAAACTATCCCAGCTAATAATGGGGCTGTGTCCTGTTTTCCTGCACTGCTGCCTTTTTATTTCCTAGTGCATTCCACGTGCTTTCTTTCATGCAAACTTCTCTAAGTGTCAAGATGAGAGGTTCATGAACTTCTGGGTACAAAGACATCAGCATAGGCACAATGCTCAGATCAAGGGCTGGCAGCATCCCCTGTGGGCAGGTGATGTGAACCTGTTTCATGCCTGTGGATTTGTTTATGACAAAGTTGTCAGGAAATAGGCACCACTCTTGTGCTTCTCACCTTCATGCCCAAGGTCTCCATTGTTTGGACACTTGACAGAGCTTCAGGTTGCCATTTCCTTCTTCCACTTTTCTCCTTCTTTTGTTTTGTCTTTATCTCCTTGGGCCAGTCTAGTGAGGATATTTTGCCCTTTCTCCTTCCTCAGGAGAGGCTGAAGGACAACCTGCAGGATCTCCTCTGCATCTTAGTGTCTGTCCCTCATACTCCTAGTAGGAACTATTCCAATCTGCTCATGAAAAGATAGAAGAAGAAGAGGATGGGAGTACCTACAGTGGATTTTACTTTGTGCCCTTTCCCTTGGACCTGATGAAGACATCCCCTGCTACTCTATAGCCAATGGTGATTAGACCACCAATCCAAAATATACTGGTAGTGGAGATAGAAAACAACAGTGCCTGGGAACAGTTCACAGCTTTATCTCTTCCTTTTCCTCTGTCCTGTTGCCTGGTGTACATGGCCAGCACACAGGTACCGATATATACCTCACACCTCCTCTAGCACATGGTTAAAGGGCCCAGCTGCTGTTGTTACATTCAGTTCTCAGATATTTCACAAGTTGGAATTGGTATCAAGCACACTCAAGTTATGCAATTGTTGTGTGTTGACACTTGGCACCCAGAAGAGTCGCTCACTCACCCTCTCCTGCTACAGCTGGGCAGTGGAGAGGGAAAAAAAATATAACAAAGGATTTATGAGTGAGATAAGAACCAGGAGAAAACACTTCAAGGGCAAAACAGGCTTAACTTACAGTTTCAAAGTGACTTTATTACAACCAGAATCAGAGGAGGATAATGAGAAGCAAAATAATCCCTTTATACATCTTTTTACCACCATCCTTCCCACCGACAGCGCAGTGAGATAGGGCATGGGGGTTTTTGGGTCATTTCATCACTGAGATTTTCTTCTGCTACTCCTGGAGAGGAGTCCTTCCCATGTGAGGCCATGGGGCCCCTTCCGTGGGAGACAGTTCTCTGTGAACTTCTCCGACGTGGGTCCACTCTCACAAGCAGCAGCCCTACCACACCAGCTGCAATGGGAGTCCCTCTCATGGGCAGTCAGTCCTCCCAAAACTGCTGCAATGTGGGTCTATCTTTCCACAGGGTGCACTTCTCCAAGGACAGACTGCTCCAGCCTAGAAGCAGGGCCCCCTCTCTCTACCAGGTTTCCCACTGGATCACAGCATCCTCCAGGCATCCACCGACCCCCGCAAGGGCACCTTCCCCATGAGCTGAGGGTGGATCTCTGCATCTCCCATGGATCCCCATGAGCTATGGGTGGATCTCTGCATCCCCTGTGGATCCCCATGGGCTACTGGGCCACAGCTGTTTCACCATGGTCATCACCACATCCTGCAGAGGAATCTTGGCTCTGGTGCCTGGAGCACCTCCTGCCCCTCCTTCTCCACTGATCTTGGTGTTGCCATGTTGCTTCCCTCACATGTTCTCAACTCCTCCTCTTCCCTACGAGGAGAAAAACTGTGTGACTTTGTTTTGATTTTCTTCTTAAATACATCATCACAGAGGCATTACTGATCTCTCTAATTGGCCCAGTCTTGGCCAGCAGCATGTTGATCTTCAGAGCCATTAGTGATTGGTTCTTCTTATGTCCAGAAACCAAGGCTTCACCTGCTCCTAGTGAGACCCGAGCAGTGGTCTCAATTGCCAGCACTCAAATCATCTCCAGGACCTCTTCACTCTGTGTGACCCCTCCACTGTCACCCTTTGTGCCTGACCCATGCGCCAGTTGTTCACCCATCACACAATGTATTTATCCAGAAGGATCCTGTGAGAAATGGTGTCAAAAACTTCAGAGAATTGAATAAAAGATTACATCAGTTGGCTTCCATTCATCAGGGAGGTGGGTTACCTTGTTGTGAAAGGAAATTAAGTCTGACAAGGAGGGCTTTCCTCTCATGAACTCACACTGGTTGTGAAAAATGACTGCCTTGTTAATAATGTTTTTGAATACCTCCAAGAATTACCTTCTCGTTAATTTCACCAGGCATTTTACTACAAGCCTAGACTTAACACACGTGTACTCACACATGTCTTCATGGAACAAACAAAAAACTGTACATTCAAATAAGGTCAGGAAACATCATTAGCTGAGATCTCTGTTGTGGAAACGCAGTATGTCCCCTCACAGCAGAGTCCTTGGGCACGTGGAATAGAAGTACAAGAGCAGTGACCATTTTCTGACAACTTTGCCACCACCAAGACCACAGGAATGACAGAGGTAAACATCATCTCCCCACAGGGAATGCCAATAACAATTAATCTCACACTTCTGCCTATGCTGACGTCTTTGTGCCTTGGAAATCATTGATGCTCTCATCTTGACACTTACAGAAAGAGATCTTCATATAGGAAAGCACGCGGAATTAGCCAGGAAATGAAAAGGCAGCAGTGCAGGAAAACAGGACACAGCCCCATTATTAGCTGGGATAGTTTGCATTTGACATGAGCTGGTCAGAAAATTATGACTTCCACTGAGTTGCCTCTGCACCTGAGGCAGTGCAGGTCTGCTATAAAAGGCAGCCCAAGTCTCTGCTCTCTCATCCACTTCTCTCACCTCCTTCTACTCCTCTTCAGGAATCAGGTGAGTGAGAAACCTCTCCTCGTCCTCCTCCTCCAGCTGCTTCAAGGCAACCTCTTGCTTGGCTGGAGGTCTCGCCTGAAAGGGGCTACAAGAGCGCAGGGCTGGGAGCTGCTTGTGCTGGGACAGCAGAGGGGAGAGATCTTGTGCAGACAGAGAGAGGTTGGGGCTTGGCTCAGGTGGCTCCTGGGCTTTGAGCTGGGCACTGCAATGGGGGCCAGGAGGTGCCTTGGCTGCAGGGTGTTTGGTGGTAGCACTGATTCTCATTTGTCCTCACATTCTGCTTCTCTCTTCCTTCCATCCTAGGTGCACCTGATACCCCCAGCCATGTCCTGCTGCAGACCCTGTGAGCCTTGCTGCCAGCCCTGTGGCCCCACCCCGCTGGGCAGCAGCTGCAATGAGTGCTGTGTCAGGCAGTGCCAGGACTCCCACGTGGCCATCCAGCCTTCGGCCGTGGTGGTGACCCTGCCTGGGCCCATCCTCAGCTCCTTCCCCCAGAACACCGCCGTGGGATCCTCTAGCTCTGCTGCTGTTGGCAGCATCCTCAGCTCTCAGGGAGTGCCCATCAGCTCTGGGGGCTTTGACCTCTCCTGCATCACCAACTGCTATGGTGGCAACAGATGTCGTCCCTGCTAAAGCTGCCTAAAGTCTTTAGGCAAGAACCTCAGCACCTGGTCCTGGTCAGGAGATAGAGGTTTAAGACATGGTATTTAGTGTCTGAGCCATTGTTCCCCTCTACTTTTTGTCCTTCCTTTGCTCTCCATGTCTCCCTATGCCAGCCTAGGGGGACTTGTTGCCCTCCCTCCCTCTTTTGGGCAGGCAGATGGACATCCTGCAGGAACTCCACTGCATCTTAGTGGCTGCTCCTGGCGCTGTCTGTGAGCCACCTCTGTTTCTACCTTACATTCATTAAAGTTGTTTTGCATCCAAGTTTTGGCCTCTAAGTTGTCCTTCTTTCTATGGCAACTGTTCCAGTCTGCTCAGGGTAGAGGGTGGATGGACAGAGCGTGGGACTCCTTGTAGTGGATTTTCCTTTCTGCCTTTTCCATTGGAGTTGATGAAGAACATCCCTGGCTACTCCACAGCCAATGTCAAACAGGGAAAAGATGGCTCCAAAGGGTGGCAGGAATGGGGAAGGGAAACAGCCATGTCTGGGACCAGCCCACAGCCTCATCTCTTCCTTCTCCAACCCTGCATTACCCAGTCCAGGGCCCATGAGCAGCACATGTGGTCAAAGGCAGATGACACAGGTACCTCATAGTGTCCTTCAGCACCTGGCAGGACCCAGCTGCTGTCCAGACATGCAGGACTGAGGTGGTGCAGAATTTGGGATCAGCATCTACCAATCAAGTTACACAGGCCGTGGGGTCCCACCCTTAAGGTGTAGAAAAACCTCAAAGTTCATAAATGCCCATGGTCAAAAGGAATGGCAAAAGTCAGAGGGTCTGCATAAAAAAACAGTGTTTTATTTGTAAATTATACACTTAAGTGTGGATCTTGGTTATGTTACAGTAGTCCCAGGCCTACTATATAAGCACATGGCAGTGGGTTTTGGATTAAGTAGCTTGGTGAAAAAGAAGAGATAAAGAGAGAGAACCAGAGGAAAAGTCCTGGTACCATCATCAATCCAGTGGGTGAGATGTCAGTCCTGGTACCAGCATCTATCCACCTGTGCTAGTCCAGTCCAGTGAATGTCCAAGGTCCTGAGGGCAGTGCCCAGATTTGGAGGGATACCTTTTCATGCATAGATTTGTCTGCCCCAATTGTAGGTTTCTTGCTTTCTATGCAAACGAGTTCTCATACACAGTCTGTTCTTTCAGACTTTTCTGGAAATGGGTTGGAAGTTTCAAGGGTTTTTGGTGACCTTGATCTCCCTACAGCCCATGTGCACATTGTAACCTTATTCATCCCCTTGTATTGTTTCATGTTTTGCTTCTCTTCAGGAGCTACAGCAAGGTCGGTTGGTTGTTTCAGGAAAGTGCTGTCCCTTCTCCAGCCATATCCTGTTTTTTCTCCGAGCATCTTCAGAAACTCCTGAAGGCACAGCTGGGCTCAAAATAACAGCTCAGGCACACAAAGTCCCCATGGATCTTGTTCAGTTCCCCCCATGCTCTTCCTGCCCAGACTCATGACATAGACGCCATCTGTGTCCATCTCACTGAGCACTGCTGTAGGAGCACAGAAGAGGAGGGACTCTTCTGCATGTCTCAAACCCAGATTGATGGCTGTGCAGCCACCTGAGGGTTCTTGCTAAGAAGCTGTGAGAACAAATGGGATGTGGCTGGAGGAGGGGCCATGTGGAGGTAGGACAGCACTTTTTTGAAACAAATGGCCCTTTTCTGCCTGGATACTCCATCAGCTGAATCAATTCTTGAGCCAGCACTGGTGACCTGTCTTCCTTTCTTTCTCTCATTTAATCTCTCTCTCTTGCTTCTCTTTTTCTCTACCATATATCGACAATTGTCTTTGTCTAAAACACAGGTGTCTGCCAAGGAAGGTGGGAACCTTCATGGAATGGAAAATACTATACCCTTCCCTCCAAATTATTATAACTTTGAAAATATGGGGTTGTCAGACAAAGATGGAGGAAAAAGAATAACAGTCATTTACTGTAATAAATACATGAATAACAATTCAAACAAACAACAGCAGCAAACAGACCCAGACACCCAGGCCCGGCCTCTCTCAGCCGCAGGCGCTTTCCCCTTCGGTGCAGTTCCGGGCACAGCCAGCAGGGGCGCTGCTGGCTCCTGGCCAGGCAGGGCGGGTGCGGTGATTCCCCTGCGCCAGCAGGGGGCGCTGTGCCGCGAGCTCGGCTCCCTCATGAGGTGATGGCGGCGATGGCGGTGGAGGGGAAGGGAGGTGGCACCCTTTGCAAAAGTCTCGGGGAGCAGCCGGTCTCAGTGCCGCTACTGAGACAGAGTAAAATTCTCCAGAGTAGAAAACCATTTTGATTTAGGTGAAATGTACGTCTTTGAGTGTGTGGTTAGAGAACATAGCTATGTAGCCTGACTGCAAAGCCTAGGCTCAGAGAAACTGCTTCAGTGAAGGACAGAGATAAGGGAGGGGAGGCAGAAGGTGATATAGAAAGACAGAGAGAATGCTGTAAGAGCAGGTCAACCTGACCTAGGAATTCTTTCTGATAAAGAAGAACTAGCGGCAAATGTCATGGGAAATTCGTAAAAATGAATATGTATGAACCTATTGTGAAATTGTATGCATACATATTTGAGAGAGGAATAAAAAGGGGCCTGAAGTTCCCAGAAGGACGCATGTCTTTTAAGGAGAGCAATCTCCACATGCGTCCGGTGCTGTAATAAACATACCAGCTTTACAACTTTCACAAAGTTGTGGCGTTTTTGGTTATCTCCACAAAACACTACGGGTGGTGAAATGTGCTGTAGGAGGAACCTTGGAGAGGCGAGCTGGAACAACAGAGGTGAGCAGGCTCTGGAGGCAAACGAAGCATTGCAAAAAACCCTGAAGCCACGGCAGGAGCAGCGAGGGTCCAAGCGGAGATGGGGCATTGATTAAAATGTGGCAAAAACCTCCAGAGCTGGGGCAGAAAACAGCGGAGCTGGGCAGCCTGCAAAGGAGAGAGAAGGTGAAGGGAACGGGTTGTTTTGAGTTTTCCCTGGCTCTCAGGTCTCCCATGTGATGTCCTGAGTATGGCAGCAGCATCAGGGCTCCAGCAAACAGCCAGGAGATGCTCCTTCCAGAGAGAGGGAGCACACTGGGGTCCCAGGCTTTTCCTGAGGCCCCCAAGCAGATGGTGAAGGTCCCTCCCAGCAAGATTGGTGTAGGAAATGTCCCAGTTCAACAGTCGCTCTTGGAGCAGACGCTCACCCAAAGTTATACACCTTGAGCAATTAAGGGTTAACCTGTCTAGGCCAGCTCTGCTGAGACTTGCACTGCTTTATCTTTCCAGGAACATTACTGGGAATTGCGCCAGCACACCCCACTGAAAATTGAGTTACTTACCAAAGAACTGCTTATCATTTTTCTTGGAGGAATCATTGCCAGCAGGAACCAAATTTAGTTGACACATAAACAAGCTCAACCCACAAGTTGAAACCCTGGCTGCTTTTGTTTATGTTAATCAATATGGTAACCATATGCATTCTGCATTACACCCACTTCTCTCCCGTGGGTGCAATTTACAGGAGCAGCAATTACAAAAGAAGGTGGCGTTCAAAAGGTAACCTGGGATAATGCAAAAGGGAATTCTACTCCTAGCAACTAGATAATAGTAGCAACTCTTAATTTTCCTGTATGACCCCACTAATCGTAAGCCACAGTTTATGTTGTAACAGTGCATGGTGCTTCAGTATATACCATATATCAAATAATTGTGTCAGGATTAAATCGCAATGGAGATGCACTCCAGACCCTAGAGCACAGAGTATGGGCCTGATGGAATGGATGTGCTTGTGTGAGAACCCCTTGTGATTTTGTATTTGTAAACAACATTATTGTACATGCAAGTGCCCTAGTATTTGTGCTTGTAACTTTGTTGACATTATGGGATGTGATTTCAGTTATTTAGCTCCTCTTATATCTTACCAATTGTTATGATTTAATTATGCATTGGCTTAAGAGCAGCAGCCTATTCCTACTGAATGAACGTCACTTGGATGTGAAAAATGCTATTGAAGAAAGCTCGAGAAAATGGACAGAAAATTTTGATTACCATTCATCCTGATGTAAAAAAATTCACAGGGTGAATAAGCAACCAAAGAAAGACAGGAAACACAATTGTTGGGACATTTCATTTGGATGGTCACCAAGAGCAACTGAAGTTCTTAATAAAATATTTCACCCTGTGATTGTCCTTCTGATGTTAATCTTTTTGCCTTTTATTTTTGTAATCAGATTGCATATTAAAATCTGGGGGATTATAAAGAAATTAACCCCCAAATTCAGAGATAATTTATATAGCTTTTCTTCCTTCTCTATATCTTTCCCTACTTCTCCTTTTTCAGTCCAAGTCCATATGGATGTTTGAGCCACAGGTGGTGCAGAAGCCCAGATGATAAGGTGTCACAAACACCAATAACAGATATCCAGGGAGCCAAACAATGGCTGTTGGTAAGAAGGCACTGTGAGAGAAAAAGGCTGTGGCTGGAGAAGGGGCCATACAGAGGTAGGCAACCCATTTTTGCAACAAACATCCTTTTTCTCTCTGCTGGAGACAGGTACAACACAGTACAGTGCAAACACAGGAATGAGGTCACAAAGTGAATGTGGACTGTCAGTCAAAGGTTGACCCAGCAGCAGTGGACACTGGTTTGACCAAAGGCCTCATCCAGAAAGAACTTGATGGACAAATTGCATACATTCATACAGGTGAGAAATGACACAAATTTATAATAAAGCCCTAAGACATTTGCACAAATTCAGCTGAAATTCATTTGCCACTGCATTAGCCTGCATATGAGTGATAGGAAACTTGTGAATTACCTCAGCCCTGCATGTCTGGGATAACAGCTGAGTCCTGTCTATGCTGAGGGAGTGTATCTCATCTACCCATGCTCCAGTGTGCAGGCCATGGACTGTAGACCAGGTAAGGGAGGGGAGGAGAAAAAAGAAGTGAGGTTATAGGCTGTCCCCAGACACTGCTGTTTCCCTAAAGAACTTTTGCAAACTTTAGAGACATGGTCTTTCTGATGATCTTTGGCTATTGAGTAGCCAGGTATAACACTGTCAGCTTCAAGGGAGTTGAACCCTCTTCTTCCTCCACCATTCTCCCTAAACAATATGGAAGGCTTGCCAGAAAATGAAGAATGACTCAGAGGCCAAGGCTTGGATGCAAAAGAACTTTATTGAGTGTAAAGAAAAGGATGTGGTTCACGGAGAGCACCAGGAGCAGCCACTAAGAAGCAGTGGAGCTCGTGCAGGGTGTCCATCTGCCTGCCCAAAAGAGGACGAGAGGCAAACAGGTTCCCTGGGCTGGCCTGGGGACACATGGACAACACAGAAAGAAGATGGAATAGTAGGAGAAAGAAATCATCCTAAAGCTGTAAATAGAATGTCCAGAAACTCTATCTCCTGCCCAGAATCATGTTCTGCCAAGAACCATGTTCTGAGGTCTTGGAAATTCTTGCCGAAGGATGTTGCCAGCAGATTTAGCAGGGACGGCACCTGCTGCCACCATAGCAGTTGGTGATGCAGGAGAGGTCAAGGCCCCCAGAGCTGATGGGCACTCCCTGAGAGCTGAGGATGCTGCCAACAGCAGCAGAGCTGGAGGATCCCACGGCGGTGTTCTGGGGGAAGGAGCTGAGGATGGGCCCAGGCAGGGTCACCAGCACAGCAGGCGGCTGGATGGCCACATGGGAGTCCTGGCACTGCCTGACACAGCACTCAGTGCAGCTGCTGCCCAGGGGGCAGGGGCCGCAGGACTGGCCGCAGGGGTTGCAAGGCTGGCAGCAGGACATGGCTTGAGGTCACAGGTGCACCTAGGATGGAAGGAAGGGAGAAGAACAAAGTGAGGACAAAGGAGAACCAGCGCTACCACCAAACACCCTGCAACCAAGGCCCCCATTGCAGTGCCCAGCTAAAAGCCCAGGAGCCACCTCAGCCAAGTCCCAGCCTCTCTCTGTCTACACAAGACCTTCTCTCCCCTGCCCTCTCCCAGCACAAGCAGCTCCCAGCCCTGCACTATGACAGCTCCTCTCAGCTGAGACCTCCAGCCAGGCAAGAGCTGCTCTTGAAGCAGCAGCAAGAGGCTGAGGAGAAGAGGCTTTGCACTCACCTGATTCCTGAAGAGGAGGAGGAGGTGAGAGAAGTGGATGTGAGAGCAGAGACTTGGGCTGTCTTTTATAGCAGTCCTGCACTGCCTCAGGCGTAGAGGCACCTCAGTGGAAGTCATAATTTTCTGACCAGCTCATGTCAAATCTGAACTGTCCCAGCTAATGGCAGGGACTGTGTCCCAGTTTCCTCCACTGTGGCTTTTCCATTTCCTGGCTTCTGCCACGTGCTTTCCCATATGAAGGGTCATTTTTCAAAGTGCCAGGATGACAGCATCAAGGATTTCAGGGCAGAAAGACATCAGTGGACAAAGAAGGTTTAGATTAAGGGCCAGTGGCATCCAGGTAATGTGTACCTGTGTCATTCCTCTGGACTCCTGTGGTGGCCAGAAATCAACCCTGCTCTCATTTTTCTTGTACACATGCCCAAGATCTGCACATGACATGAGACAGTTTTTCTTTTGCTCCCTTCATTACTCTGTGATCAACACTCAGTGTCATACTCAGGTGGCCTTCTGCTGGGAGGGTTTCACCCTAGTGCTGTACTAAGAGTACTCAGATTTTGTGTTCTCTCCTCTCTCCAATGACATGCAATAAAACCTCCACCTATGAGCTACCTTTTAGAGAGAACTCGATTTATTTTGTCTGGTGAAAAGGAGGCCAAGGGGAAAATTTATCACTCTAACAATTCGTGAAAGGAGGCTGCAGCAAGGTGGGTGTCAGTCTCTGCTCTAAAGTAACAAGTGATAAGACAGGAGGAATTGGCCTCAACTTGCACCAGGGAAGGTTTAGATTGGATATTAGGGAAAAATTCAATATCAAGCATTGGAACACACTGTTGAGGGAGGTGGTTAAGTCACCACTCCTGGAGGTGATTTCAAAGAAGTGTAAATGTGGCACATGGGAACATGAGTTAGTGGTAGAGCAGGCAGTGTTAGATTTAGTGTTGGACTTGATGATCTTGAAGGCATTTTCATGATTCTGTGACTGTGCAGCTATCAGGAGTCTTGGGCATTTGAATTAGACAATTCAGAATGAGACAATCAAAAGGTCAGTGCAATCAGGAATTACTACACATACAATGAACTTTTTCTTCTCCATGTATCTGCTAAACCTTGTGAAGAATGGCCCTGCATGGAGCAATTGGTACCTGCAGACATTACTGCAATTGTTCTTCCTCGTCATGTTTCCTTTGTGAAGATCTGGCACTCCTCCACTGCTGCATTAAAGCTGATGGAGACTTTCCTTGTCACCAGGAAAACCATTGCTTCTTACAAGCCTTGGTCATATGTACATTGGGTTTGTGGCCATCTTCACGCAGGTGGTTCTGCTGATTGGCCCACCTGCACCCAAGAAAGCCATTGCTTAATCCAAGACCCCTGATGTGGCCTCTGCACATCCTGATCCAGCAGCTGCTCCCACCCCATTGTAAATGTCAAAGAAAGGCAAAGCTTTGGAGAAGCTATGCTATGAGGAAAGACTGAAGGAGTGTAGCCTTTTCTCTCTGGAGAACAGGACTCTTGGGGAGGACCTTATCACAGTATTTTAGTAATTAAATGGGATCTACCAAGAGCACTGAGAGTTTCAGCACAAAGACCAACGTGGAGGGGCTGTCCATGAGAGTCACACACTGAGTGAAGAAGAACTGGAGATTATTTGAGTGCTGGCAGCTGAGACCACTGCTTGGATCTCGGCAGGAGCAGATGAAACCTTCATTTCTAGACATAGCAAGATGTGCACAGGGGCCAGTAAGATGAAGATCACATCTCTGTCCTGAACTGAGGGCAGGAGCATGTGTGGAACCTCACAGGCTTCATGGGACACTCTCTACCTGAGTTATTCTGAGCCCAGCAGTGCCTTGAAGAGTTCCTTTTCTGCATGCAGCAGATGATGGATATCCACGGGACTATATGGATTAGAGCATTACTCAAGGCAGAAGGCAAAGGAATTTTTATATCCTATGCCCACTGCTGCCACCCTTTGAACTTGTGATTTCATCGGTGGCCCCTGTTTGCGTAGTAGTCAAGGTTGTCTTCATTAGCTCCAAGGGGAAGAAGACAGAGGAAAATCCACTGCAGGGACTCCCACCCTCTGCCTTTTTTAACTTTGCACAGGAGCAGATTGGAAGAGTTGCCACAGAACAAAGGAGAACTTGGAAGCCAAGGCATGAGAGCACAACAACTTTAATGAGTCTAAGGAAGGAAAGGAGACCACCAGGGCAGTCACTAAAATGCAGTGGAGCTCCTGTGTGGTGTCCATCTGCCTGCCGGGCAGAGGGGGAGAGGGCAAAATATCCCCACTTAGACTGGCCTGGAGAGACACAGAAAACAAGTGCTAAGAAAGAGCAGATGGGAGGAAGCTCTGTCGTGTCCCCTCACGTGGCAGTCCTTGGGTGTGCAGGCAATAAGCACAAGAGCAGTGACCATTTCCTGACAATTTAGACAAAACCAAACCGCTCAGAAAGTATCCAAGTGAACATCACCTGCCCACAAAGAATGCCAACAGACTTTGATCTAAGACTTCTACCTCAGAAATCCTTCAGATGCTCATCCCAGCACTTACAGAATGAGATCTTCACCTAGGCAAGCACGTGGCAGAAGCCAGGAAATGAAAAGGCAGCAGTGCAGGAAACCAGGACACGGCTCATACCATTACCTGGAATGGCACATATTTGACATGACTTGGTCAGAAAATTATGGCTTCCACTAAGGTGCCTCTGCGCCCTAGGCAGTTCAGAACTGCTATAAAAGACAGCCCAAGTCTCTGCTCTCTCATCCACTTCTCTCACCTCCTCCTCCTCTTCAGGAATCAGGTGAGTGCAAAGCCTCTTCTCCTCCTTCTGCTGCTTCAAGAGCAGTTCTTGCCTGGCTGGAGGTCTCAGCTGAGAGGGGCTGTCATAGTGCAGGGCTGGGAGCTGCTTGTGCTGGGAGAGGGCAGGGGAGGGAAGGTCTTGTGCAGACAGAGAGAGGCTGGGACTTGGCTGAGGTGGCTCCTGGGCTTTGAGCTGGGCACTGCAGTGGGGGCCAGGAGGTGTCTTCGCTGCAGGATGCGTGGGTGCAGTGCTGTTTCTCAAGAGTCCTCACTTTGTTCTTCTCCCTTCCTTCCATCCTAGGTGCACCTGTGACCTCAAGCCATGTCCTGCTGCCAGCCCTGCAACCCCTGCGGCCAGTCCTGCGGCCCCTGCCCCCTGGGCAGCAGCTGCACTGAGTGCTGTGTCAGGCAGTGCCAGGACTCCCACGTGGCCATCCAGCCGCCTGCTGTGCTGGTGACCCTGCCTGGGCCCATCCTCAGCTCCTTCCCACAGAACACCGCTGTGGGATCCTCCAGCTCTGCTGCTGTTGGCAGCATCCTCAGCTCTCAGGGAGTGCCCATCAGCTCTGGGGGCCTTGACCTCTCCTGCATCACCAACTGCTATGGTGGCAGCAGATGCCGTCCCTGCTAAATCTGCTGGCAACCTCCTTCGGCAAGAGCTTCCAAGACCTCAGAAGACAGACCTAGGCAGGAGATAAGGATTTGGAACATTGTCTTTACAATATGAAGCCATTGTTCCCCTCCCATTTTTTCCTCTTTTCTTTGCTGTCTGTGTCTCCTCAGGCCAGTCTAATGGGGACATATGACCCTCCCTCCCTCTTTTGGGCAAGCAGATGCACACTATGCAGGAGCTCTACTGCATCTTAGTGGCTGCATCTGATGCTCTCTGTGAGCTACCTCCTTTTCTTCTTTACACTGAATAAAGTTGTTTTGCATCCAAGCCTGGGCCTCCAAGTCCTCCTTTGTTCTCTAGAAAATCTTGCAGTGATTTCTACTCAGGGAAAATAGGTGGAGGAAACAGAGAATGGGATTCCCTGCAGTGGATTTTTCTTCCTTTTCCTTGGAGCAGATGAAGTCTCCCCTGGCAACTCTGCAGCTAAAGGCCATCAGGAAGACACCAGGCAACAGTTGTGAAGGGTAACAAGAATTCCTGGGTCCAGCTGACAGCTTCATCTCTTCGTTCTCCTCCACTCCCTTACCTAATCCAGTGATGCAGCCACTGGATCCTGGGCTACCACTGGAGAAATTCTGGCACCACTCCAGGAGTGAGGAAACAACTGAGATTTGGATTTTACCTGCAACTGAAACTGAGGAGCTGCTTGCTCTATAGTGAAGAATGTCACAGCCATGGAAGGGGTTGGGCAAAGGAAAAGGAGAAGGCTCTCTGGTGTTGAGGTTCCAATAGAGAAGAGCTTATTCCTAGTGAAGAGATCAGGAATAAAAAACTCTTGAATGTGACAGGGCTTGGATTTTATACAGTTACAAATCAGGGGGTGCATACAAAAAAACAACCAATAGAAAGCTGTCAGGAGACTAGTGAGGGGATTACATCAACAGATCAGAACCAATCAGGGTAGGTGGGAGAAGAGGGTAAGTGACATGGGCCAATGGGGCTTCGAAGTTTAGGGTAATTCCAAAGGGGTGTCGCAGTCTGGGATTGGCCCAAGGTAAGAGTGGCAGGGAAGGTTCAGGAATAAGGGGCTGGGTTGCCTTGACAGGCAGGGAAAGAGCTGGAACAAGGGGTGGGGAATGGCAGGAGGGACAGCTTTGAGGGAGGGTAAAACACAGGGACAAACCAACTCATGGAGAGCAACAGAACAAACCACTTAACAAACACCATAGGGCATATCACTGTCACCCAGCAATGACGAGGAGAGGGAGATGAGAGGGAGACAGGAGCACTGACAGGAGCACCTTTCCTCAGGAAATCATGGGGCTGCTATTACTACAAGGTCTCCCAGCTTTCTGGGTATTTATGAGCAAAGATACAGCAAGAAAAGGCTCGATGGTGTCTGACAGCAGAGCAACCAGGGGATGTCTTCCTCAGCTCCAAGAGATTGTACCCTTAATAGCTGTGCCTCCATGGTGCCCCAAAATTCCATTGCTCTGTGAATGGAGAAGGGTCTCCTTATGCCCTCACCCACTTCCATGACTGAGCAACACCTTTCTCCTTTGGCATTCAGAAGTGCAACTGAGGGAAGGACCACACAGACACCAGACTTGAATGCAGCAGAACTTTAATGAAATGAAAGAAGGAAACAAAGCCGCTGAAAGCGGAGGTCAGCAACGCAGGCAGCACCAAGGGCAGCAGAGAGTCTGCACTCACTGGCTCTGGAATAGTTCCTGCATAATGTTGGCCTACTTGTCCCACAAAGGGGAGAAACCAAACGGTCCCTATCAAGCTGGCCTTTGGGGAACGTAGAAGCACATAGGAACCAATGCAAACATTGAAAAGGGAGAGAAAGGCAAGTTCAGTCAGCTATTGTGTAAACAGCACTCAAAACCTAGATCCTCTGCCCAACACTGTGTTCTGAGTTCCTCGGGATGTCTCGTTGGGGCTCTCTCAGCATCTTTAGCAGGGACGACATCTGTTGCCACCATAGCGCCTGGTGATGGAGGAGATGTCAAAGCCCCCAGAGCTGATGGGCACTCCGTCAGAGCTGAGGATGTTGCCAACAGCAGCAGAGGTGGAGGATCCCACCACAGTGTTCTGGGGGAAGGAGCTGAGGATAGGCCCAGGCAGGGTCACCACCACAGCAGGCGGCTCAATGACAACAGTGGAGTTTTGGCACTGCCTCACACAGGGCTCGTTGCAGCTGTTGGCCAGTGGAGTGGGGCCACAGGGCTGGCAGGGACGGCACTGGGTGTTGCAGGACATGTCTTGAGGCTGGAAATGCACCTGGCAAAGAGAACAGAGAGGAAACAGAGCACAAAGTTGGGTGGGTGGGTGAGGAGCAGCCTGGTTACCCCATCATAAAAGAGCCAAGGCCATCACAAATGGGAAGCTGGAGACTGGGCCAGGAGCCCTACACAGAGCAACCTGGCAGTTATCTGGAAGGTAACCAGGAAGTTACCTGCCAGGCCATAAAGCAAAAGGCACCACCATCACCAGCCTCTTTCCATGCCAGCCTCCTCCCTGCTTTCCTCTCTCATGACCAGATGCTCCAATCCCCAAATATGAGAAAGCCAGCATCACTTGAGATACCCACCAAGCAGAGATCTCACTTTGGCAGAGAAAGAGAAGGGGCTTCAGACTCACCTTGTTCCCAAGCAGAAGGAAGCAAGAGAAGTGGATGAGAGAGCAGAGATTTGTGCTGCCTTTTATACCTGCCCTTCTCTGCCGCAGGAGCAGGGGCAGCCTTTGCAGAGGTAACAATTTCCCAGCAAGCTCATCTTGAATGCAAACCAGCACACCTAATGATATGGGCTGTGCTTTCATTTCCTACACTGCTGCCTTTTCATTTCCAGGTTTGTTCCGTGCCCGTTCCCCAGTGAAGGTTTCTTCTGATCCCTGGGATTAAAGGCCTCAGGATTTCTAAGGCAGGAATGCAGCAGTGCAGGCAGAAGACTCAGTTTATGTACTGCATGGGCCCAGACCAGGAAAGTGATGCTATCCTGATCACTCTTCTGGGGTTGTTTGAAGTGTTGTTTTCAGGAAGAAACTGCAGCACTCATAGAATCATAGAATCATATAATCACAGAATGGCTTGGTCTGGATGGAACTCGTTCATAAAGAGAAGCAGTGACACTCACTAGATGAGATTGTTCCAAGCCCCATCCAAGCTGGCCTTGAACACTTTCAGGGATGTGGCAGCCTCAGCTTCCATGTGAAGTTCCATTGCCTCACCACCCTTTGAGTGAGGAATTTGTTCCTAACATCAAATCTACATCTTTCCTCTTTTAGTTTAAACCATTCCACTTTTTTTCTATCAGTATCTGCTTGTGGAAAAAGTCAGCATCCATCTTTTTGTAAGCTCCCTTCACACACTGTCTGGCCTCAATGAGGTCTCCTCAGAGCCTTCTCTTCTCCATGCAGAACAGCCGCAAATCTCTCAGCCTGTCTTCAGAGCAGAGTTGCTCCAGCCCTCTGAGCATCTCTGTGGCCTCCTTTGGACCTGCTCTAACAGGTCTATGTCTTTCTCATGCTGAAGATTCCATGTCTGAACCCATGTGGGGCTTCACAAGATCAGAGCAGATGAGGAGAATCACTGCCCTCACCCTGCCAGTCAGGTCTTTTGTGATGCAGCCCAGGATGGCTTTCTGGACTGCAAGTGCCAACTGTTGGCTCACGTCCAGGTTTTCATCCACAAGAACTCCCAATTCCTTCTTCACAGGTCTGCTCTCAATGGGTTCATCTCCCAGTCTGTCCTCATGCCTGGGATTTCCTAATGCAGGTGCTGCACCCTGCACTTGAACTTCTTAGACTTCATCAGGTTCTCATGGGCCCACTTCTCAAGTTTCTGCAGGTCTCCTTGGATGAAAATCTCCTCCTGGATGGAAATCTCCTTCTGTAGTGTCAGCTCAGCTTTGTGTCATCTGCAAACATGCCAAGGGGACACAAAATCTAATATCCCTGTGATTGAAAAAGATAATAAAAAGCACCAGTCCCAAGACAGAGCCTTGAGACATGTCCCTGTTCCCCTACCTCCATGTGGTCATAGAGCCACAGACTAAAGCTTTGTCCATCCAGCCATTTTCACAGTCACAATAGTACACCCTTCAAATCCACATGTATTTGGGTTTGCATGGCCTGGTTTTGGTGGCAGGAGGGCTACAGGGGTAGCTTCTGTGGAAATTTGCTGGAAGCTTCCTCAGTGTCCAGCAGAGCCAAAGCCAGCTGGCTCCAAGACAGACCCACCGTTGGGCTCATCAGAAATGGAAGTGATGCCACAGGAATAACACATTAAAAAAGGAAAAAAAAATATTGCATGGGTGTAATTGGGGCTAGAGAAAAGCAGAGTGAGAATATGTGAGAGAAACAGCTCTGCAGACACCAGTGGAAAAGGAGGAGCAGGAGCTGCTCCAGGCTCCAGAGCTGAGATGGTGAAGACCACGGTGAGGCAGCTGTGCTCCTGCAGCCCACAGAGGGCATGGGAGTGCAGAGATGCACCTGCAGACCCTGGAGGAGCCAACATCAGAGCAGGTGAATGCCTGAGAGGAGGCCATGGCCCTGAGGGAACCCTGTGCTGGAGCAGAGTCCTGGCAGGGAACTATGAAGAGAGGAACCCATGCTGGAGCAGGTTTGCTGGAATGACTTTGTGAGGATTCCTGAAGGACTGACCCCGTGGAAGGGTGCCCCACATTGTAGCAGTTCTTGGGGAGCCACAGCCTGTGGGATATGGTTTCTAGGCTCCTTCTCATTTTGGAGAAGTTCATGGAGAACTTTTCCCATGGAAGGGACTGCACCCTGGAGCAGGGAAAGGACTCCCACTCCTCTCCTTGAGCAGCAGCAGGAAAAACCTGTGATGAATTGACCATGACCCCCATTCCTGTCTCCCTGCTCTGCTGAGGGGGAGGAGGAGATAAAGCTGAGAAGAAGGGGGAGGTAGGAGGAAGATGTTCAGGTTTTTGGGTTATTTTTATAAGACTTATTTTACTTCTCATTATCCCACTCTGCTTTTATTGGTAATAAATTCAATTAATATGCATTAGTTGAGTCAGTTGTGCCTGTGACAGTATTTGGTGAGAGGTCTCTTCTGGTTCTTATCTCAAGTCATGAACCATTGTTATATTTTCTCTTCCCTGTCCACTTGTAGAGGAGAGTGACAGAGTGGCTTTGGTGGGTGCCTGGCAACCAGCCAGGGTCAACCCACTACACCAATCTCTCCAATTTGGAGATAAGGATTTTGTGTGGGCTGTGTTGAAGGCCTGACAGAAGTTTAGGAAGATGACACAGTCTTCCCTTGCTGAGTGTTTCAGTCACTCCATCCTTGAAGGCCACCAGATTGCTCAGACATGACTTGCCCTAAGAGCAGCCTTGCTGTCTGTTTTGGATCACCTCCTTGTCTGAGTATGACTTACAGCTGCTTTCATGAGGATCTGTTCCATGATCTCCCCAGGCATAGAGGTGAGGTGTACTAGTCTGTGATTCCCTGGGTCCTTTGTATTGCCTCTTTAAAAATCCAGTCTGCTGCTGGATGCCCAAGGATTCCTGTGCATGAGGATGGGCCATGTCCATCCCTATCCCTCCTTCCTCAGCTCACCCTGATGGTTTTTTGTTGTTGTCTCCCCATGTGTGTGCACTCGGCTGCAGGCTCTGATCCCATCCTACTTAACTCTGCCCTCAGGAAAAACTTCTGGCTTGTTTTGACTTGTCCACTCTCTGAGCAGTCTGTGAGCACACAAACAATGCTGGGAGCTTGCCTGGGGCCTTGCCCTTCCCCACAAGGTTCCAGCCCTGCTGTGCCTGTCTCCTGGTGTCCTCAGCAGAGTTCACAGCAGGGTGTGTTCCTCCTACATGTGTTCATGTCTTTGGTGCTCTTGTGTGCAACCAGACTAATGTGAATGCAGCACAGGTGCATATTTGACAGGTGTATTTGAACTCATGTCCTTTTGTGTCTCCTCACGAATAGATTGTGCTGCTCATGGCAGGGACATTCTCCACAGCTCTGTGCAAGAGCTCTGCAAAGCTGCAGGAGCTCAAGTGCAGCTGAAAGGTAATGGCATCAACCTCTTGGAAATCTGTCCAAAAAGAGGCACTGTAATCAATCAATTTCCTGAACTTTGCTTGTCCTGATCCTTCAGAGCTCATACTCCACTGATAGTGATGCCAAGCCCCAACAAGGACCACCAATTTAGATCCTTAATTTAGTTGAGTGTAAAAGGATTGGGACTGCCTCAGCATGATGAGCAGCCCCTCTCTGCCTGCCTCACCAGGTCAGGACACAGCTGCTAGACAGTTCAAAAGGATGGGGCTTGGTTTATCCTGGAGAAAGAATAAGGAATCCTATTTACGCTCCTTGTTCAGACAGTGTCCAAATGGATCTGCTTCCAGTGAATTGTTGGTGCTTCCAGGTGTGGGACACAACCTTCCTTCATGCCTGAGCCAATGTCAAATGTATTGATCTAGATCATCAGCCTGGAGCTGTGTCAGGCTGAGATCTTGGCCCAAATAGACACTGAATTAAAAAAATCACAGTAAATGTTATTGGTGTGCACTGGATAGAAGGACAAACACTGTGTGTTGCACAGGGGAAGCCAATGAACAGGGTTATTGGGCAGATGGGGTGCCCCAGCAGTCACTCTGTGGTGCAGATGTAACAGTGTCCCCAGGTAGGAGTGCTGCTTGTGCCCTGGGTCTACCTGTGGAGCAGAGAGAGAGAGTGGGAGACTCCAAGGGTGCCAGGCAGAGCAAGGAGCTGGATCACCCCTATGTTAGCAATTTACCCAGTGACAGCAGTGCAGGTCTTGTGGGTGAAAAAACGAGGCTGGGCATCACAAAAGCATTGGCCAAAGAGATGGAGGAGTGCAGAGACTCTTCCCTAAATCTCCAGCAGGAAAGTGTTCAGGGAACTTTTCCTGTTGGTCCCTTCATGCTTCAGCTGCTATTTGAGCTTAGCTTTGCCTTCATCATCTCCTTCCTTACATTCAGGGAGCTGTAGACATCTGAGATGTCCCAACCTTTTCATCACTCACTTAATCTGAGGGTAGGAGTCAAAAAAGAAATTTTGGAGAATCACAGGAAAAAAAAAAAAAAACCAACTAAATGTCTACATTAATAGTGAAGCCAGATGTTCTTCACAGAAACTCAGAGGTTACTGCCATGACCACATAATGGAAAGATTGAAGAATGTTGTACATTAGTAGGCCAAACTTTCTCTGGGGGCACTCTGTGCCATGCTGTCCTCAGTCCTGTTACCCACTGTATATAAACAGTGAAGGGATGGCTAAAATGTGAGGATTTCCAACAGGTATGCACAGGGTAGATTCATTAGAACTGCAGCCTGCAGAACTTGGTTTACACAGTCCCCCATCAACCTGATTGCCAAGAGAGATGTGTTCAGTGCTCTGATACCTCTGTCTTCCTGACTGACTGTTGGTCAAACAGGCAAGAGGAGGAAATGCCATCAAAGGACTTTAAAACCTCACTTTCTAAAAGAAAAGGACACCTGTCTGCATTCCAGACTCCCAGATGAGAAAAGGATAATTTACACCATCTCCATCATGGATGGATGGATGGATGGATTAATGGATTCTGTTTATCCAGCCCTTCCTGATTGAGGCCTCTGATGTGCTTTTGATCAAAACAATGCTCAAGAGCATCAGACTAAGCAAGGGGGACATTTGTGAACAAAACTTGTCTTCCACAAACAGCTCACAGATACTGCTGAGTGTGTCCAGAATGACTTTGCACAGAGTTTTTCTGGAACAGCACTGATCCAGAGAAGGACCTTACACAGCAGGGCCTGTGAGGCCCTGAGCCTGAGCAGAGCTACTCCATCTGTGGTTGGGAGTGACAAGGTACCCTCCAGCAGTGAAGGGTCTGTGGGCTTCCATTACTGTCCTTGGACTGCCCTGGCCCATGAGGGATCACAGGGACTCCAGTGTGAGGCCCAGGATTGTTAATCCCAGAGCTGACTTGTGAGTGGTGCCAGGCCTGCATGCCTGCCAAAACCTGGGCCCTCCCATGGGCCTTATGTGTGGTGGTAGGGCTGAAATGAGGAACTGATCCCAGCTTCCCATTTGTGCTGGCCATGGTCTGAGACTGGGCAGTGGAGTGAAGATGGAGATGAGGCCTGAGGCCATTCCACACAACCACACTTCTGACATCCTTTGGGAACGTTTTCTGTCTACCCCAGCACAGCACCGACCAGAGCAAGAGGTGCTGCATTCCCATGATCCTGCAGGTTGGTTTGTTTCCAGGACCTCCCATGAAATTCTAGTTGTTACATGAGGTTTTTGCAGGAGGTGTTGAGGGTATATCTGGGCAAAGACACTGAAGGGAACGGGCTGATCACCTTTCAGCTGGGGATGTTTTGCATCCTGCCCCAGAATTCTTCCCTTCCCTCTGAGTGTATCCCAACTTCACATTTTTCTGAATGAAGGATCTCACCATATTGTCACCTTTTCCCCTGCCAGGATCAACACCATTTTACCCAGGCAGCTTGCAAGGGCATATGGGGAGTGAAGGAAAACCTGGAGAACCAGCCTGAGATGCAAAAATATTTATTGAGTTTAAAGAAGGAGTCAAGGTTTTTACAAGCACAGGCCCTCAGTGCAGGGTTCTGGAGGGACAAGCAGGACACTTCACCTCTTGGCCATGGTGAAGTCCATGCAGGGCATCCATTTGCCTTGCCTGTAGAGTGCAGGCTGGCTTGGTGGAGGATCCTTGCAGCCGAGGGGAGCAGAAGGACACAATGAAAATAGAAACAAGGAGATATGCAGGAAAGACATAGGGCTTTTGAAGTGCCTGAGCTGGGCCCTTCTTTCCAGCATATTCAGGAGGAACTAAAGATGGTCAGTTCCTCTGAAAGAAATGACCTGAAGATTCTTCCTTTGTCCACCACCATGCCTGGAGATCCTGGGGATATTTCCCAAGACCAGCACCATTAGCAGGGGAGGCCCCTCCTTCCACCGTAGCGCCTGGTGATGGAGGAGATGTCAAAGCCCCCGGAATTGATGGGCACTCCCTCAGAGCTGAGGATGTTGCCAACAGCAGCAGAGGTGGAGGATCCCACCACGGTGTTCTGGGGGAAGGAGCTGAGGATAGGCCCAGGCAGGGTCACCACCACAGCAGGCGGCTGAATGACCACGGTGGAGTCCTGGCACTGCCTGACACAGCACTCATTGCAGCTGTTGGCCAGTGGAGTGGGGCCACAGGGCTGGCAGGGACGGCACTGGGTGTTGCAGGACATGTCTTGAGGCTGGAAATGCACCTGGTAGAGAGAGCAGAGAAGAAACAGAGCACAAAGTTGGGTGGGTGGGTGAGGAGCAGCCTGGTTACCCCATCACAAAAGAGTCAAGGCTATTATGAGTGGGACAAGCTGGGGACTGGGTCAGGAGCCCTTCAAAGAGCAGCCTGGCTCAGGAAGTTATCTGCCAGGCCATAAAGCAAAAGGCACCACCATCACCAACCTCTCCCCATGCCAGCCTCCTCCCCGCTTTCCTCTCTCACGACCAGATGCTCCAATCCCCAAATATGAGAAAGCCAGCATCACTTGAGATACCCACCAAGCAGAGATCTCACTTTGGCAGAGAAAGAGAAGGGGCTTCAGACTCACCTTGTTTCCAAGCAGAAGGAAGCAAGAGAAGTGGATGAGAGAGCAGAGATTTGTGCTGCCTTTTATACCTGCCCTTCTCTGCCGCAGGAGCAGGGGCAGCCTTTGCAGAGGTAACAATTTCCCAGCAAGCTCATCTTGAATGCAAACCAGCACACCTAATGATATGGGCTGTGCTTTCATTTCCTACACTGCTGCCTTTTCATTTCCAGGTTTGTTCCGTGCCCGTTCCCCAGTGAAGGTTTCTTCTGATCCCTGGGATTAAAGGCCTCAGGATTTCTAAGGCAGGAATGCAGCAGTGCAGGCGAAGACTCAGTTTATGTACTGCATGGGTCCAGGCTGGGCAAGTGATAGTACAGTCTGGATAACTCTGGTGGGTCTGTTTGAGTTCCAGCAATCCTCAGCTGCCTTCCCAAGGACTCCTGTGCATAAGGACATGTCCTATGCTTCTCTTTCTCTCCCTATGGTCACCTCTTCCTTCTCTGTGTCCATGGACTCTGCAACTGGTTTTCACCCCAGTGTGCCTAACTCTGCTCTCAGGAGAAAATTCTGGCTTGTTTTAACTCATGGTCTCTTTGTGCAGCCCAGAAAATGTCATGGGCATGTCTGGCTCCTTGTCCTTCCTCACAATGCTCCAACCTGCTGCAGTTGTCCCCAGGTGTCCTCAGCAGAGCCCACACTGTGTTGTGCTCCTACAACATAGACTTCATCAGGACAGAGACGTGGGCCCATGAAATCCTCATGAAGCTCAAAAAGGCCAGGGGTAAGGTCCTGAATTTGACTTGGGTCACCCCCAAGGATGGACAGAGACTAGGTAAGGAGTAAACTGAGAGCAGCCCAGCCAAGAAGGACTTGGGTGTGCTGGTGAATGAGAGGCTGGACATGACCTGCAACGTTCAGATGCAGCCCTGGAATTGCATCCCAGAATTGTATTGCCTCAGAAGAAGATTTACTACCAGCTGTAGAGAAGTGGTTCTCCCCCGGTTCTCTGCTCTTGTGAGACCCCAGCTGGAGTGTTGTGTCCAGTTCTGGGGTCCCCAATGTGAAGGTGCTGAAATAGGTGTAGAAGAGGTCACAAGGTTGCTCAGAGGGCTGCAGCCCTTCTGCCATGGAAACAGGGCTGGGAGACATGAATGTATTTAGGCTGAAGATGGTTTTGGGGATACCTTAAATCACATTCCAATGCCCAAAGAAGATACAAGAAGATACTCCCCTCTTTTTTACAAGGGCATGCACAAGGGGGAATGGCTTCCCACCAAAACAGGATAGATTTGTACTAGTTGCTAAGAAAAAATTCTTCCCTCTGAGAGTGGTGAGGCCCTGCACATGTTGTTTAGAGAAGATCTGGCTGCCCCATCTCTGGAAGTGGATGCTGTGGTGAAGCACATATTCATGTGATTTTCACAGTTGCTTCTAGATCCAGGGATTTTGATGATAAAAACTGTCCAATAAACCTGACTTGGGGCAAACCTATTGGAGGCTACACCATTAACAAGACAAACAAGCCTTGTCAATGTTCTCTGCTTACAATAACACTGCAATTCTCAGAGCAAGTAGCCTGCTGGCTATTCTTCCTGTTTCATCTCCATGGGCCTCCACTGATGGCCACAGCTGGAGAATGAGGCCTTTGGTAGGAAGCACAATTGCTCTTATGGTTTTGACATTGTGGCAGAAGCCCAGGTTGGGAAGGGGTCTTCCTTACCCTGCATCAGCAAGTGGAAAACAGCCACCAGCGAGGCTCTGGACAAGATTCTTCCTGCACTCATCCACTGCCAGAGAGTGGTCCCACTCTTTTTTATGTCTCTGCTTTTCAGGGAAATCACCAGTGCTGGAGGGAGCTCCCATGTTCCTGAGTCTGTGCCAGTTACTCTGTCTCAGCAGCTGGTAACATCTCAGTGACCTTCTCTCCTCCCATGAGCTGAAGGAATGATTTGGGGACCTATTTTTGGGCAACCCCACTACAGCACTTCTTATGGAAACTCAGCTCAAGGGTGCTGAGTTTCCAGATGGATCCCACCCTTTGAATTTGAATCTGTTGCTCATGGGGCATCATCCCCTTTGCCCAAGAAACCTCAGGGTACTCATTTGTGTTTCTGCTGCTGTTCCAGCATAGTCTGCCTCTCCCAAGTGACAAGGATCTGTTCTGACAGCCCTGTGTGAGGCTTTGAATGCTGCTGTTTATCTCAGAGGGTTCTAAGCAGTGTTGATGAGGAATTCACAGCAGGTCTCAGTGTCCTGCACTCTGCTATGTATTGGATGTCTTGGACATTTCAGATCCTGCTGTTTGTTGCTTTCCAGGACTGTAGAGGGACTCAACACTCCAAACACACAATTCTTTCCAAAATACATCATTCCTAGGTAGAAATGACAAGCAGTGGTGTCTGTCTGAGGATAAACCCAGTCTCAGACTCTTTCTGCTGTCCCAGGCATTTTCCCAAATGCCATTGAAAAAGAGCACAGCAGACAAAGGGTGGGAATCAGCCTGTCCCTTGGGCAGTGATGCCTGGGCCTGGACTGAGTGCCAAGTGCCCAGGTGGATGCAGGAGGTTTGTGAATCTCCCCCAGAAGTGCCATTGCTTCCAGAAGGGAGGAGTAAATGTTCAGTTCAGACTCAATCATCTCAATTGGAGAGCTCTATGCTCAGGTGAAATTTACCCTACACTTTCCATAAAGGTGTGTTTACCATGATGAAGAGGTGATCCCTCCTCATTATGAAGTGGTTACATGGACTATCCTCACTGTCAGTGTGCCAAAAGAAAAGCTTTGAGAACATGGTTAATCTGTTCTGAAATGAAAATCGGGAGGGGAAAAGCAAGTGCTGTTTGGAAGTGCTAATGTCCTCCTAATGAGCGTAAAGGGAGGCTTGCTTCCCAGCCAGCCTTCCACAGCTCTGCACTTTGAGTGCTTTGCCAATCACATTAAAGTTTTTCCACAACAAAGCCCAAAATGGGTGGAACAATGTACTGCTAAAAATTATGTGGGGTTTTAGATGTGGAAATGCCCTGACACATCTAGAATGAAGCACAGTTTTGCATAATTTTAATTAAAAATAAGAGAGTAGATTCAGATACTAAGGAGAGGAAAGAAGAGGAATTATGCAAATTTTGTTTGCAGTCTTATGCTAGGAAAAAATGGCTATAAGTAGAGATATCAGACCTTGCCAAATTTTATCTTGAATTAGAGTATGATTTATGATGAAATAGCTACAAGAATATGATGAAATAGCTACAAGAATGTGGCATAGATACATCACAAAACATCAGGCTAAATGGGGAAAAACATGTCTACTTCCTAAAGCAATGTTTCCTAAAGTTCCTGGGATTTCTTTAGGAGATTCATGCAAACCCTGACAAAATTGAGCACCTGGCAAACTGGGGTAGAAACCTGTGGGAGTACCACTCCTCCAGCTGTTTTTATTTGTGGCCCTTTCCAAGCATAGCACTTTAAAGGGCTGGGAGGCATTCTGAATTATCTGGGTATGAACAGAGGGTGGTGAGAGAGCAGAACTGAGGCTCAGCCCAGCCAGAGATGGCTGTAAGGTGATATGAGCTCATTGGTGGCTTCTCAGTGCCTGGGATGCCCACTCAAACCTACACTTCAGAGGGGATCTTCTGCAGGGCAGAAGTCATGGGAGGGCAGGGATGAATCTGTTTGTTCTACTGATGCCCTGTGAAAAAAGTCACTTCACTTTTTCTGGAAAGCTCGTCCCAGAGCGAGCTTCACCTCTTTGTTTCTGAGTGTGTAAATGAAGGGGTTCAGCAAAGGAGTTACCACTGTGTTAAAGGTATTCACGATTTTGTTCACATCCAGGGAGTTCTGGGCTGATGGTTTGACGTACAGGAACATGGTGGAGCCATACCAGATGGTGACAACACTGAGATGGGCAGAGCAGGTGGAAAATGCCTTTTTCCGGCCATGGCCTGACTGGATCCTCAGGATAGAGGAGATGATGTACATGTAGGAGACCAAGGTGACCACACAGGAGGCCACCACAACAATTATGGAGACCAGGAAGGTTGCCAGCTCCACAGGCAATGTATCACTGCAGGAGAGGGCAAGGCAGGAATCTATATCACATAGAAAATGATTGATGACATCTGGCCCACAGAAAGTCAGCCTGGATGTCAGAAAGGCCAGCACAGAAATGGCCAAAAATCCTCCCAGCCAGGAGCTGAGTGCCAGCCGGACAGAGAGGACGCTGCTCATGAGGGAGCTGTACCTCAGGGGGCAGCAAATGGCCAGGTAGCGGTCATAGGCCATGACAGACAGGAGAAAACACTCAGTGGAGCCTAGAGAGAGAAGAAAGAACAACTGGAGGATGCAGACACTGAAGGAGATGGTCTGGCTAGTCCCCAGCATGACTCCTATGGCTTTGGGAACAACACCCGTAGTGTACCAGATCTCCAGGAAGGAGAGATTGCAGAGGAAAAAGTACATTGGGGTGTGTAGGTTGCTGCTTCTCCACACAAGGGCAATGATGGATGCATTACCTATCACTGTCAGGGTGTACATCAGTGCAAACACCACCACAAAGGAGACTCGGAATTGCCATGTCCCTGGGAAGCCAAGAAGGATGAATTCTTTTACGCTTGTCCTATTTGCCATGTCCTTCCAAGTGTTGAGGTCTGTCTGCAAAGAAAGAAAAGTTTCTGTTAAAGTTTGCATGCTGCAAGCAGTGAAAAAAAAAATCACCATCCCCAAAAAAGCAGTTGGTGCACAGCATGGGAAAATGGCACTTTTCTTATGTTAAAATTTTTCTAGAAATCCTCCCCTGATGAAACACAACTAGATCTAACCCTGAAAATCAGGAGTACACCAACAAATGAACGCTTGGAGAAGTGTTCATCAGATTGTGCATCTCCTTTACATCATGGGGAATGTAGTCACTTCTGTGAGATGAAAATCCCACTTAGGAAAATATGGACACCAGGCTGAGGCACTCCAGCTATGGAAAAAGCTCTTACAAGTAGAAAGGAAAAAGGCAGGAAAAGCTGTCTACAAATAGGAAGGCAATAACATAACTTGTAGTCTCCAAGGCAGGCAATACTGACGTGTGGTTTCATCAAATGAGAAATACAAATACTGTCATGATAATGTGACACTGCAAGAGATTTTCCACCTCTTCTATGTCAGTTTATTACAAGGGATTGAGATTGAAATGCAGCCACACAGGGCAGCAGGTTGGTATGCCAGTCACTACTCAAGGTCTCCTATATTTGCTTTCTTCTAAGCCTCAGAACAGGAAGCTTTTGCAAATACCTCCATTTCCCTGACTGATGCCTGCTTCTCAGCATAGCTACCAGGGGTGTGATCCACCTCTTTGCAATTTTGCCATTTCAGAGTCAGAGGAAGGATTTCTGTTGACTAAGCTGAAATATCTCTGGTGAAATAAAATACTCCTATCTCAGCTCCTCAGCTTACCCCCCTTATTTCTTCACAGACAGAGAAAAACCATGAGGGAGACATGGCTCATTTTGTCTTAAAAACATGGCTAAAAGCTCTCAAGGAGTGCCAGGTTGTCTCTGAGGTCTAAGGCAGCAGTCTAGTAAGCACCTGGGTGTTAGACATCTCAACTCAGTGACTGAAGGCAAAATCCTCTGAGTTGAATCCCATTAAAGGTAGCTCTGCTGAACTGTTTTTGCAGACAAGGGAAAATTCTTGATTAGTTCTCTAGAGAGAACATATTTTCAGGTGGATGTGGAAGACAGTTGCACTAAATCGCCAACTGAATCATCCCTTTCTCTCCTGTCTTCCTCTCCAGCAATATATACTAAAAATCTCATCTACTTAAAGAGTAAAGAAATCTCCCTTAAACCAGCTCTCCTTAAACATGCAAGGCATTGGAAATCTGTGCTACACGTCTTGGGCCGGCTTCACTCACCAGATTTGCCAGTGGAAATGATCCAAATGACATTTTTTCATGCACCATCCTCCCAAGGTAGCCATGGTCCCCTTGGCTAATGGAGAGCATTGGAAAGATTTATTGTAGATTTATTGTGGGGAGCTCTGGATTCAGGTGAAGGTGTGTGGATGAGCAGCTCTCCCCTTGCTGACTCACTTCAAGCTGATGGCAACTGCCTGACCTGGTTTCCTCTCCATCCAGTAGGATCTGACAGCTTCCACTCCTGATCTTCTCCCTCTCACTGCCACCACTGTAATTCCACTGAAGGAAGCTCTGTGTGCACACACACAAAGTGTAAACTCTCTTCATATAATGAGATCATGCACCAGAGAGTCGCCAGCATCATTAGCATAAGAACATCCCCACACCCACCTCATTAACAAAATGAAGCTCCAGCTGGCCACACCTTGGAGACTGTTTTCTGTTTTCCCTCTGGTGTGCTCCAGGGAATTTGACCTCTGGGAGGCCCTATGGGCTTGTCAGAGATGAATGGTACTCTCTCTTCACACAGGCCAATTAAAGAACAGCAATGCAATTCCCTAAGTGGCTGCTAGGCTGGGTGTTTGCCTCCTAGCTGCAGCTGTGGTATGAGAACCTTGTCAGGAACTCAGCTGGCATGGGGATGTCTGAAATAGTCATGTTCCTTGTCAGGAACTCAGCTGGCATGGGGATGTCTGAAATAGTCATGTTCCAAGAGACTGGGGTCAAGCTTTTGGTGCTGGTACTCAGGGGGTCATGAAACCTCCAGGGTGAGAAGTAACTAAAGGCAACTATGGGCACATGAATAGAGAGACAGTAAAGGACTCACCTGCCTCATTTCAGAACCTTTAAATGCAGCTAAGGTCTCTGTCTTCAGCTTTAACTGAAGAACTAAGTTCAAAATCCGACAAGGTATTAGAAGAGGAAACTTTATTTCCCCTGACTCTAGAAAAGGTGTCTTCTATTGAGGTACTCGTCTTTGCTCCATTCATCATCAGCTGAGAGAAATAGGCACTCTCAAGCCTCAGTTCAACCCTTACAAAAAATGATCTCACAGATCAGGTAATACAGGCCTTACAGACACCTATTTTTCTTCTGTTGACACTCAAGATAAACTAGTTAGCTGGCTTAGACCACACACTTCTCATCCTCTAGACATCTTGAGTTAGATTGACCTCCAGAGAGAGTCTGTCTGCACTGTCCAGGACCACCACACAGGTGTTGGACTTGGCAGAGACTTTTCTGCAAGTCCTGTGTCCCAGGCTTCAGTGTGGTTGAGAGAAAACTGATCTGCACTTGGTTTGAGCTGGAGATGCAGCTAATGGGAGCAAAGTTCTCAGCTTGAATCTATTTGCTGACCAGGAAGCCATCTCCTGCTATTTATCTGTCCTACCCATGGAAATGGATGTGGGGTTTAGCCATGGGATAGAGGTGGTGGAGCCTGTGGGTTCACCTGTGATCGCTTAATGAAGCAAGCCATGCACACATACCAGGAAGGCAGGCCCTGCTGTGAGCTTGTCCTACTTGGGGAGTTCAGAGGGGCCACCATTGGTCAGCTGCAGGATTTGTGTCTCCAGAAAGATGATTCTTGCCATTTCCTGGCACACCTGCTTTGCTTTGGGATGGGGTAAGTCCCCTGGCTGACCTGATGTCCCATCACTGACTGTGGGAAGAGTTTACAGAGTCTCCTGAAGGTGGGTTGTACTCCCCATCTGCAGGACATGCTCTGAGACCAAGGAGTCATATCTGAGCAGAAATGTTGGGAGGTTGAGCCTGATCCCTGCTGTCTGTGGAGAAGTCACGGATGTCTCCCTCATCTCCAAGGGACAGTGCCTGAATGGGCCCCATTTCTGTGTTTCCCACCCTTCCCTTCCTCTGGGAATAATCAGTGGCCTACTTGTGTCCCCACCTTTTCCTCCACCACCCATGGCAACACCTTTTGGTCTCAGCAACTAGAGACAAGGATACCAACAAAGGATTACATGGAGGCTGAGTATGAGATGCAGAAAGCTTTATTGTCATTGAAGTGGGAAATTAGTTCCCTTATAGAGAAGGCTACTGGTGGTGGTGGTGAGAGACCACATGAAACTGCAGCAAGTCTGGGCCCACTTTGGCACAGACACTGGAGAGCCACTGGAGAGCCAAGGGGACATCCATCTGCCTGCCCTACAGCAGGGCAGAGGTTAGCAGATCCCCCAGAGAGGCTCTGAAAATCTTACAGTCCAGAAGTATGGAAGACAAAAGAGAGGTGGAAGAGAAAGGCAGCAAAAGCAAACACTGGCCATGGTTTCAGAGAGCCCCACCAGCCCTTCTTCAGAAGGGCAGCGTTGGTTGCTCAGCACCTCTGAATCTGATGGCCAGGAGCTCTGTCCTCAGTCCAGCATCAGCTTCTGGGTTCCTGGGGTTCCTCGTGAGGGCTGCACCAGTGGCTTTAGCAGGGACGGCATCTGCTGCCACCATAGCGGTTGGTGATGCAGGAGAGGTCGAAACCCCCAGAATTGATGGGCACTCCCTCAGAGCTGAGGATGTTGCCAACAGCAGCAGAGCTGGAGGATCCCACCACGGTGTTCTGTGGGAAGGAGCTGAGGATGGGCCCAGGCAGGGTCACCACCACGGGCGAGGGCTGGATGAACACGGTGGAGTCCTGGCACTGCCTGACACAGGGCTCATTGCAGCTGCTGCCCAGCGGGGTGGGCCCACAGGGCTGGCAGGGCTGGCACCGGGGGTAGCAGGACATGGCTTGGGGCTGCAGATGCACCTGGAAGAGAGGTAAGTGAAGGAAGCAAAGCACAGGCATGTGTGAGGAGCCATCAGCCATGAATCCATCATCCCACTGCAAGAATTGCAATGGTACCTGCTTAAACCAGAAGGGTTAAAACTGGGTAGTGAGAGAAAGGGGTTTTCAGCCTCATCCTGACACAGTACTGCAAAGTCTGGCATTATTTCTTCAATAAAGAGCTCCCTCAGCCAAATCCTGACACTAAGTTAGAACTTAGTTATTCTCTGACCCCTCAGCAGCAGCAGCACTAAAACCTCTCACAAGTATAGGAACATGCATCTGCTTCCCAAGAAAAGGACAGGGGAAAGGGCTTTGGACTCACCTGGATCCCAAGGAGAAGGAGGCAGGAGAAGTGGATGAGAGAGTGTGAATTCAGGCTGGCTTTTATAGTCACTCTGAGTTGCCCCAGGCCCAGAGGTGGCTTCTATGAAAGTGATAATTTCTTAAGGTGCTCATGATGTATGGAAAACATCCCAGCTAATGACATGGGCTGAGTGCTTGTTTTCCGTGTTGCCACCTTTTCATTTCCTGGCTTATTCATAGACATTTCTTCATGGAGGCTTCTTCTGAGTGCTGAGATTGAGACGCCTCAGGATTTCCAGGGCAGGAATGTGTCAGTGTCTGCAGAATCCTCCACTCAAGTGCTGGATGGGGGCATGCAGGGAAATGAAATTGGCCTGGAGCTCACTGGTGGTGTTGCCTGTGGCCTTGTTGATTGCAAGGGGTGAAGCTGCTCCCAGGGCTTCAAGCCTTGACTGGTCACCCAAAGATATGCCATGATATCATTGCAAAATGGTATACCATGTCTCTTTCCTCCATTCCTCTCAATTTACTCGGGTGTTTGTTTGCATTCAGAATCTCGGGCATTTGGCCTGCACTTTTGGGTTTCATTGTCTTGCTCCTTAAGCTCTCCTTCTGTCCTCCCAAGGAGGGAAAATCGTCAAGTCACGTGGGCAATGTGAGAGAGTGCTTGGGTCACCCTCAACAATAAGAAGGGCTTTCCTGTGTTTCACACCAGTGTTCCAGCCTGTGCTTGTTTCCTATCCCATCACTGGGCCCCTCAGAGAAGTGTCTGGCTCTGTTTGCCTTGCACCCTCTGGATTTGGGCTGCATGGCAAGGTTTTGGTTGTGAGGGAGCCAACACCAGATGGATTTAAGACTTATGCACCACTGACCAAGGCTGAGCTCATCAGTGATGGTGGAAGCATCTCTGAAATAACACGTTTAGGAAGGGAGAAAGAACCTATTGTGGAAGCCAGAAGAGAGGGGAGGGAAGAGGTGAGAGAAACAACCCTCAGTGAAGGATCTCAGTGAAGAGGGCAGGTAGGTGCTCCAGGTGATCCCATGCTGGGTCAGGCTCCTGTCATGAGCTGTGTCCATATGAGCGACAGGCCAGGTTTGCAAGCAGGACTTGTAAAGAACTGTAGCCCATGTGAAAAATTCACATTGGAGAAGTTTTGGGAGTGCTGTCTCCCATGGGGCATAGGGCAAGTATGTGAGAGTTCCTTCTCCTAAGCACAAAAGAGCCGCAGAGACATGTTGAACTGACCACAACTCCAAATCCCTATCATTTGGAAAAGAGAAAATTAGCAGTGAAGTTGAGCTGAAGAAGAAGGGAGCAGTGGAGGGGAAGGTGATTTTGGATTTTAGGTTTATTTCTCATTACCCTATGCTGACTGGATTGCAATAAGTCAAATTAATTTCCCCGATCTGAGTTGGGTTTTCTCATGAGGGTAATTGATGAGTGATCTTTCCTGTCCTAATCTAGACCCAGAAGCCTCTTGTATTTTCTCTCTTCTGTCCAGCTGAAGAGAGAGAGAGATGGAACAGAACCATCATAGAAGACCACTGGAATCAGCTGGGTGGTCCATTGAGGTGAGATCTCCTTTTAGAGAAAGCAGGGAAGGAAAAAGGGTTTCAGACTGACCTGATTCCCAAGGAGATGGAGGCAAGAGAAGGGGATGAGAGAGAAAAGAGTTGGGCTGGCTTTCACCATGGACCTTTACTGACTCAGGCTGCCAGAGGTATCCCTTCTGGAGGTGATCATTTTCTGACAAATTCATCTTGAATGCAAACCATCTCATTTAATGCTGTGAGCTGTGGTTTGGCTTCTTAAATTGCTGTGTTTTCACTTCCTGCTTTATTTCTGGCACATTCCTCAATGAAGGCATCTTTTGCATGACAAGATGAGAGGCCCAAGCATTTCTGCATCAAAACACATCAGCGTCAGCACAGGACTCATGCCACACGCTGCAGGAGTCCATTAAAAGTAAATTATGTCAGTCTGGGTCACTCCATTGGTATCTCAGGGGCCTTGGTCTCAAAGAAGTGGCCTTGTTGCTGGGTTTGACTGTATCCCACCAAACACAGAGCCCAGGACAATTCAGGTGGCTGGCTTTGCCTTCTCCTGTCATGCACCAGGGATACAGAAAAGGGGAGAAAAGATGGAAGGTTTTATTCAGCTGTCAGAAGGGAAGGCAAATGGCATAATAAAGGGGCTTCCAAGGACAAAGGTGACAAAAGGAAGAGTAAAGAAAGTGTAGGACTGCTGCTGAGTGAGTGACACAGGATAGAGAAAAAGCTGAGGTGCTGAAGGCCTTCTTTGCCTCAGCCTTAAGGAACACCAGATGTACACTGGGGGTAAAGTCAGGATCAGGGAACACACACCCCTGATGGAAGGAGATCAGGGCAGTGAATCCTTAGCAAACTGCACAGATTTGTTGGAATGTGGTAAGGGAACTGGCTCCTGCCATTGCCAGGTCACTCTTGGTTACCCTCAGCTGAGCATGGTGACTGGATACTGGAGCAAAGCAAATGCCACTTGTGTCTCCAAAGAGGGGAAAAAGGAGAACCCAGGGAGCAGCAGCCTTCCCAGCCTCACCTTAGCCCCTTAGAAGGTGATGGAGCTGGAAACCTCTCCTAATCAAGGCATGTCAGGGGTGAGAAAGTCACCAGGGACGGGTCAGTGTGGCTTCACCAAGAGGAAGTTACGCCTGATCTTCTTGACAAAGTGCTGTGGTGATGTGACAGAATGGTGAGGAAGAAAGAATGGTGGGTCTTCTCTACCTGGATGTGAGCAAAGCCTTTGACATTTTGTGTGGAATCCTGTGGAGCCTCAAAGATTGATGTTGGATGAGCAGACAATGAGACAGAGTGAAAAGTGACTGGCCAGGCACAGGGATCAGTGATCAGCTGCACAAAATAAAGTTGGACACCAGTGACTGGTGGTGCATCCAAATGGTCAGGACTTGATGGGTCCTGTTTATCAACTTCCCAACTGTAATGTGGTTGATGGGACAGAGTGGACCCTCAGCAGGTTTGCAGACAACACCAAACTGGGAAGAGAGGTTTATGCATCAGAGAGAGTCAGGCCAGCATCCAGAGGGACCTCAGTAAACAGGAGAAATGTGCTGATGGGAAACTCATGCAATTGAAAAGGGAAAGTGCAAATTCCCTTGTGCCAAAGAAGTCCAACTGTATCCCCAGCTCCACTGCACCAGGTGTTGCCAGGTGCTCAAGAAAGGTGACTGCTCTCCTTTATGCAGCACTGGGGGGGACACAGCTGCAGTGGCCTCCTCTGCTGCCCTTCCTCTGTGACCGTATTGGTGGCAAAAGGGATCAGTAAGAGAGGGGTAAGGTGAGTGGAAAATTGTCTGGCCTGCCAGGGCCAAAGAGTTGTGGCCATTGCTTCAAAATCCAGTTGGCAGACAGCGCTGGGATCTCTCAGGGATCAGCAGTAGGACCACCAGTGTTGCATATTACCATGAATGTTGTGAATGGTGGGAAGGAGGACACTCTCCACAAGATTGGTGGTCACGCTGAACAACCAAGAACAGGCAGTGAACTGGCTTTTGCTGGCCAAGTTGTTCCCAGAAAGTCCTGGAACCACCTGTGAAAAGGAAACAAGGAATACAGACTAGACTTTGGAAGCTCTCTGCAACAGAAGACTAAGCTACAAACAGCTGCAGGAACATGTGGCTTTCAGCATCCTCACTGCCATCTGCAAAAAATCCCTGGCTGCTGTCCATCTGCAAAAAATCCCTGGCTGCTGTTTCCAGCATCTGAGCACAGAGGCAGCTCGGGGAAGTTGCTCCATCTCCTGGTTCAGGCTCCTCTTGCTGCCTCAGGCTGCAGCTGGAGCTGTGCCGGCTAATTCTCGCTGGGATGTCCTTGCTGAAAGACGGGGAGAGTCCATTTGCCAGGACAGCAAGCTGTGTCTGCGCACAGCCCGAGTGCTCGGAGACAGCCCGAGCGGCGCCAGGGCTGGGCTCAGCCCCGAGGAGGAGCTGGGGGCGATGAAGAGAGAGGAGAGGAGAGGAGAGGAGAGGAGAGGAGAGGAGAGGAGAGGAGAGGAGAGGAGAGGAGAGGAGAGGAGAGGAGAGGAGAGGAGAGGAGAGGAGAGGAGAGGAGAGGAGAGGAGAGGAGAGGAGAGGAGAGGAGAGGAGAGGAGAGGAGAGGAGAGGAGAGGAGAGGAGAGGAGAGGAGAGGAGAGGAGAGGAGAGGAGAGGAGAGGAGAGGAGAGGAGAGGAGAGGAGAGGAGAGGAGAGGAGAGGAGAGGAGAGGAGAGGAGAGGAGAGGAGAGGAGAGGAGAGGAGAGGAGAGGAGAGGAGAGGAGAGGAGAGGAGAGGAGAGGAGAGGAGAGGAGAGGAGAGGAGAGGAGAGGAGAGGAGAGGAGAGGAGAGGAGAGGAGAGAAAAAGAGGCGGCACAGTCAGAGCACAGACCCGGGGCTCAGGAGCACAGGGGCGGCATGTGGTGGGCTGGGGCCGCGGGGCTGGCGGCGCTGGCCGCGTTGCTCATCGGTGCGTGGGGCTGGGGTGATCCCGCAGCTGCCCGGAGGCTGCCGTCCTGCCTGGCTTCTGCACAGACCTTTTCTCGAGAACTGTTCTCCCATTCATCCCTCCCTCTTCTCCATCCTAAACTTTCATTCTGTGCCAAAACCTGCACAAACATTCCTTCTTTATAACACATGAAGTCAGTCCTTACCCTCTTCTAATATTCTCCTTGTCTTTTTGTGCCTTCTCTCACATCCTCCCGTTCTCCCGTGGCTCTCCTACTGCTTCTGTCAGTCACACATTGATCTCCCCACAAGCGATTAATTCACATTTCCATTCCTACATATCTCCATGACATCCTCTGGGAACTGTTTACCTCCACATCTCTCTGTGTTCCTGGCTGCTTTTGCAGGCTTTGTTCTGGGGATTGGTAGAAGTAGGAGTTGAAGTTTGGTTTTTTTTTTCTTTCCCTGGTAGTGGCTGCAGTCAGAGCCCAAGTGCAGCAGGAGCCATTCCTGGAGACCACCGAGGGTACCAGTATCAACATCACCTGCTCACATCCCAAAATCCAGACCGGTTATTGGATCCAGTGGTACCGTCAGCTCCCTGGCCAAGGGCCTGAACTCCTCGCACTCACTCTGAAAGAGACCAAAGAGCTGCCGGACAATGCAGGACAGCTGTTGGTGTCGGCAGATCGGAGTTCCAGCTCGCTGTGTCTCGCTGAGCCCCGGCGCGGGGACGCGGCCGTGTATTACTGCGCGCTGGGGGCCACGGGCAGAGGAGCCGGGGCTGCGGCCGGGCACGAACCGCCGCGGGCGGGGCCGGGCGGGGCCAGCAGGGGGCGCTGCCGCTCCGCCCGCCGGGGCCGCCGAGCCCCGCTCGTCCCGGGCTGCCGGGCCGGGGCCGCCACCAGAACCGACACCGGCACCAGCACCGGCAATGTGACCGGCACCGGCGCCGGCAATGGACACCGGCAATGGAATCGGGATGGACACCACCATCGACACCGGCACTGTCATTGGCCCGGACGGGGTCAGCAGGGGGCGCTGCCGCTCCGCCCGCCGGGCTCCCGGGCCGCGGCTCCGCAGCTCCTTCCTCTGCCCCGAGCCCGCAGCACCGACAGCGCACAGCCCCGCACATCCCCAAACACGCCTCACAACCAGCCCACAACCTGCGCTCACACAGTCCCCGCACACAGACCGGCCTCTCCTCCGGCTGCTCCATGAGAGCACCAGGGCTGGGAGTTGGCAATGCAGCTGCACTTACGGGCACACAAGGGGTTGATTCATCGAGTGCTGTCAGGTCACTAGGTCAGTGCATAAGAGGTGTTTGCATTGAGGGGACAAAGAAATCTCTGTCTCTGCAATAATGACGCTGTTCCATACCGCAATATGCATTCTCACCTGCCTGTGTAAGGCAGGCGTGCTTTTAATGCCGCCTGAGGGTGGAATTCACTGCTCTACAGTTTTGGCTCTCATCCTCAGATGTCCACAGACCTCCATGGATGTGCATTCAGCATCTTCCTCAAAGACCAGAATATCCGTGAGGGAAAACAATAAATCGGTCGGAGTAGAGGAGCATTTCAAATCTCCTGAGGACACTGTCACACTCACCCGTCCCCAAAACGGATTGGTCCCCTTCCCTTCACACCAGTAACATCTCACATATAAGGAAAAGAAAATGCCAGCATTTAGCAATGCTGCAAGTGTTGCAGGGAGACACTTGAAAGACAGAACTCCACATTAGGTTTCCCCCCAGAGACTTGCTCTAGACACCCCATTTCCTTTGGGGACAGGAGCCTTTCAGCATCTTCAGGAACTCCTTGGGCTGACCAAGTTCAGCTGAGGCTGCAATCAGGTCATGAGAAAGGCGAGAGTGTTTGGTTCTCTAAGGCTCACAGCAGGACCATTTTCCTTTGACAAGGGAAGAACAAGGAGAAGGGAAAGTGATGAACAAAGCACACAATGACACCAATCTGGCAGTAGGTGATAAGGGGACAAAGAGAGAGCTCAGAGCATTCCAGCTTCTAATTGATGGGCCATTGGGAAAGTGCTGTGAATTGCCTCAGGCTGAGCTTTGTCAGTGACAGAGGAGCACGAGGATAATGGAGGTTTGAGGAGGTCTTGTGGGGTTAGGGAGCACCCACCAAGGAATGCTTGTAAAGCTGTGCAGCCCCCAGCCATGGGGCTCTCCAACACCCATCTGGATTTGGAGATTATCAGTGACCCCAGAGAGCTGAGGACACCTCAGGAAGGTGAGAAACCTCAGCAGGGAAGAAGCCCCTGAGCTCCTGAATGCCCAGCCCTGGGTGTGCAGCACAGCTGCCCATTGCAGCTGCGGAGCTGAGAACTCCACTGCGAGCTGAGCAGGAACAGTCCCTTCCATCACTGATGCCCCAGGGGCACGGAATGCTCACAATGCCAATGGCTGAGGGAGCCTCGGGGGCTGCTGCTGGAGGAGCCAGAAACGCACAAGGAGCATTTCAGGCTCTGCACGGACAGGCCATGGCTCTGCCTGCTCCCGCCGCTGCTCCCTTTGCTCCCGCCGAGCGTCGTTTCCGCAGCTCTGTTCTCTCGGCGCTGGGACGTCCTTCCTGCCTCTGCCTCGCTCAGCAAACACTTGGTCACTCAGCAGCTTGCTCTCGACATGCAGCTCGCATATCTCATCCTCACCGTCTTCCTGGGACAGCTCCTGGGTAAGTCCTGGCTTTTCCCCAAGGCACACCTGTTCTTCTTCTTCTGCCCAGGATATCCTCAAAAGCCTAATCAGGACCATGGGGGAAATTGCACTGAATAAAGGGGAAACACCTTGAATAAAGGGAAAAGGACAATCTGCTTTTGTTTGTGGTTTGGCAAGTGTTTCCTGAAGAAGCTGCTTGGTTTGTAAAGGAAAATGGAAAGGAGAGAAGTGAAACCTCCCTCCTTTCTATGTTATTTCTCTCAAGTTCAATCCATCTGCCTCTGCCTCTCTCTTCTCATCCTCCTGCAGTCACTTCAGGAGATCTCAGCTGTCCCTACAACCGAGCACTCTTCCCATTTAGATGTAAATTCCCACATTCTGTCAAACCTGCGCCGGGCGTCTCACAGTTTTTCATGCCTTTACATTATTACGGTGTTCCATTCTGCCTCCATGCTGACACAGCTCTGCCACAGCTCCCCGTGTTCACTGGCATGGACACAGGCAGGGTTCTTTCTTTGCAAGCTCAGCTTTCTGTGTGCTCAGGAGCTTTCAGGCATGACGGGGATGGGGAAAGCACAATGAACCTTTCTGCTGTACCTCGCTGGGCACCTCAGGGACCTGAAGTGGTTCTGGTTCCAGCACACCAAGTTCAGGCATGGCAGGCAGTTCCCTGGTCCTTCAAGCAGAGGGAGCAGGAGCAGGGACACAGCCCACCTCTCCTTTTCGTCATGCAGAGCAGAGAGCTCCGAACTCTTGCCCAAAATCTCTCAGGACTCTGCTCCAATGCAGGAGCTTTCTCCACCAGGGTTTTCCATCCACTTCCATTTGCTTCCCATTGTCTTTCCCTGTAGAGCTGCTCACCATCACTTTCTTCCAGGCACCACGGGGCAGGACACGGTCACCCAGGAAGATGGACCAGTCTTGGTGAAGCAGGGACACCCCTTCCACACCACCTGCAAATACCACACCAGTTATTTTAATGGCTTGCTGTGGTACCAGCTGAGGAAAGGCCAAGCCCCAGAGCTGATCTCCTATCAAGCAGGGTCTGGCCCCAAGCGCAGCGGCCGTTTCACCACACAGCTGAACACCACGGTCAAATCCAGTGTCCTGCAGCTGGAGGAAGTGGAGCTCTCTGACTCTGCCTTGTACCTCTGTGCTGTGCAAGACACCCTGGTGCAGGGAGCTTCCTCAGCTGTGCAACAAGCCAGGGCAGGGAGGGGATGTGTACGGGCAAGGCTGAGCTTGGGAAAGGGACTCTGATATCACCCTGAGGCTCAGCAGAATTTTCATCCACATATGTGTACAATGGTCTCATGGTTTTTGCAGCATCCATCCTGGCACTAGCCTTGGGAAAATATATTGGACTTTTTTGACTATTTTCTATATTGTGTAGTCTCTAAGGAAAGAGAAATATCCCCTGTGCTTGGCTGGGACCTTGTCCTTCCACACTCCAGCCCTGCCGCTTTTGGCCCCACATGTCCTCAGCAGAGCCCAGGGCTGGTTTTGTGTCCCTGCCTTGTGTGCTCTTGGAGCAGCCCCGTTTGCATGGACACACGTGAAGCACGGATTTGTCTGTGGCTCCACATTGAGTAGCACGGCCCTGGGTCTGTCCGTGTGTCCCTAATCGGCAGGGAATGTCCTGAGCATGCCAGGGACACCGAGCACTGACCAGCACAGAGCAGCAGCTGCCCAAGCTCACAAACAGCCTGAGCGGGGCCGGCAGCCACCGAATGCAGGTGAGCGCAGGGTGGATCTGCTTCCCAGGCGGTGTCGCTGCTGTGTGCGATGGGACACAGCTGTCCGTTGTCCCTGGCCATGCCAAAGGTCCCTGGGTCACTGGTTATGCCGGTGCCATGAGAGGCGGGGGCTGAGGCGGCCGGGGCGGAGCTGGCGGCGGCGCAGAGGAGGCGGCACGGCCGCAGCAGAGCCGGGGCTCAGGGGCACAGCGAGGCTTGGCCGGCGGAGCGGCGGCATGCGGCGGGCTCGTGCCGCGGCGCTGGTGGCGCTGCTTGTGCTGCTCATCGGTGCGTGGGGCTGGGGTGATCCCCCAGGTGCCCGGAGGCTGCCGCCCTGCCTGGCTTCTGCACAGACCTTTTCTAGAGAACTATTCTCCCATTCATCCCTCCCTCTTCTCCACCCTAAACTTCTATTCTGTGCCAAAACCTGCACAAACATTCCTTCTTTCTAACTCATCAAATCAGTCCTTACACCTTTTTCATTTTCTTCTTATCTTTTTGTGCTTTCTCCCGCATCCTCCCATTCTACAGCGACTGCACTGATCCTTCTGTCATTAGCTCATTCATCTCTCCACACACTATTCATGGACACTTCCATTCCTACATATCTGCATGATATGGGATCTGGGATATCATGATATGGGATATCCTCTGGGAACTGTTTTCTTCCTCATCTCTCTGTGTTCCTGGCTGCTGTTGCGGGCTCTACTCGGGGGATTGGCAGAGCTGGATAGAAAGTAGCAGTCAAGGTTTGTTCCTTTTGTCTCCCTGGCAGTGGCTGCGGTCAGAGCCCTGGTGCAGCAGGAGCCATTCCTGGAGACCATCGAGGGCACCGGTATCAACATCACCTGCTCACATCCCAAAATCCAACCCGCTGACTGGATCCAGTGGTACCATCAGCTCCCTGGCCAAGGACCTGAACTCCTCGCACTCACTCTGAAAGAGACCAAAGAGCTGCCGGACAATGCAGGGCAGCTGTTGGTGTCGGCAGATCGGAGTTCCAGCTGGCTGTGGCTCGCTGAGCCCCGGCGCGGGGACGCGGCCGTGTATTACTGCGCGCTGGGGGCCACGGGCAGAGGAGCCGGGGCTGCGGCCGGGCACGAACCGCCGCGGGCGGGGCCGGGCGGGGCCAGCAGGGGGCGCTGCCGCTCCGCCCGCCGGGCTCCCGGGCCGCGGCTCCGCAGCTCCTTCCCCTGCCCCGAGCCCGCAGCACCGACACCGCACAGCCCCGCACAGCCCCAAACACGCCTCACAACCAGCCCACAACCTGCGCTCACACAGTCCCCGCACACAGACCGGCCTCTCCTCCGGCTGCTCCTTGAGGGCACCCGGGCTGGGAGCTGACAATGCAGCTGCACTTACGGGCACACAAGGGGTTAATTAATTCATCGAGTGCTGTCAGGTCAGTAGGTCAGTGCATGAGAGGTGTTTCCATTCAGGTGACAAAGAAATCTCTGTCTCTGCAGAAATGTCTCTGCTCCATTCTGAACGGTGCATTCTCACCTGGCTGCGTAAGGCAGGTGTAATTTTAATGCCGCCTGAGGATGAAATTCATGCCTCTGAATTCCGTTCTCATCCTCAGATGTCCACAGACATCCACGCATGTGCCATTCAGCATTTTCCTGAAACAGTAGAACATCGGGAAGGGAAAACAACAAATCGGTTGGAATAGAGGAGCATTTAAAATCCCCTGAGGGAACTGTCACACTCACCTTTCCCCCAAAACTCATGGGTCCCTTTCCTTTCACGTTAGTTACCTCTCCAGCATTCAGAAGAACAAATGCCAGGATTTGGCAGTGCTGCAAGTGTTGCAGGGAAACACTTGAAAGACTGAGCTCCACATGATGATTCCCCCCAGAGACTTGCTCTAGACACCCCATTTCCTTTGGGGACAGGAGCCTTTCAGCATCTTCAGGAACTCCTTGGGCTCACCAAGTTCAGCTGAGGCTGCAATCAGGGAATATGAAAGGTGAGAGTGTCTGCTCCTGTAAGGATCACATCACTCCCATTTTCCTTTCCAAGGAAAGGACAAGGAAAAAGGAAAGTTATGAACAAAGCACACAATGACACCAATCTGGCAGTAGGTGAAAAAGGGACAAAGAGAGAGCTCAGAGCTCTCCAGCTTCTAATTGATGGGCCATTAGGAAAGTGCTGTGAATTGGCTCAGGCTGAGCTTTGTCAGTGAAAAGAAGGGACAAGAGAAACACGAGGATAATGGAGGTTTGAGGGGGTCTTGTGGGGTTAGGGAGCACCCAACAAGGAATACTTGTGAGGCTGTGCAGCCTCCAGCCATGGGGCTCTCCAACACCCATCTGGATTTGGAGATTAGCAGTGACTCCACAGAGGTGAGGACACCTCAGGAAGGTGAGAAACCTCAGCGGGGAAAAAGCCCCTGAGCTCCTGAATGCCCAGCCCTGGGTGTGCAGCACAGCTGCCCATTGCAGCTGCGGAGCTGAGGACTCCACTGCGAGCTGAGCAGGAACAGCCCCTTCCATCACTGATGCCCCAGGGGCACGGAATGCTCACAATGCCAATGGCTGAGGGAGCCTCGGGGGCTGCTGCTGGAGGAGCCAGAAACGCACAAGGAGCATTTCAGGCTCTGCAACGACAGGCCATGGCTCTGCCTGCTCCCGCCGCTGCTCCCTTTGCTCCCGCCGAGCGTCGTTTCCGCAGCTCTGTTCTCTCGGCGCTGGGACGTCCTTCCTGCCTCTGCCTGGCTCAGCAAACCCTTGGTCGCTCAGCAGCTTGCTCTCGGCATGCAGCTCGCATATCTCATCCTCACCGTCTTTCTGGGACAGCTCCTGGGTAAGTCCTGGCTTTTCCCCAAGGCACACCTGTTCTTCCTCTTCTTCTTCTTCCGCATAGGATATCCTCAAAAGCCTAATCAGGACCATGGGGGAAATGGCATTGAATAAAGGGGAAACACCTTGAATAAAGGGAAAAGGACAATCTGCTTTTGTTTGTGGTTTGGCAAGTGTTTCCTGAAGAAGCTCCTCGGTTTGTAAAGGAAAAGGGAAAGGAGAGAAGTGAAACCTCAGTCTTTTCTATGTTATTTCTCTCACCTTCAATCCATCTGCCTCTGCCTCTCTCTTCTCATCCTCCTGCAGTAACTTCAAGAGATCTCAGCTGTCTCTACAACCGAGCACTCTTCCCATTTAGATGTAAATTCCCTCATTCTGTGAAACCTGCCCCGGGCGCCTCACAGTTTTTCATAGCATTACATTATTACAGTGTTCCATTCTGCCTCCATGCTGACACAGCTCTGCCACAGCTCCCCGTGTTCGCTGGCATGGACACAACCAGGGCTCCCTCTTTGCAAGCTCAGCTTTGTGTGAGCTCAGGAGCTTTCAGATATGACAGGGATGGGGAAAGCAGGATGAACCTTTCTGCTGTACCTCGCTGGGCACCTCAGGGAGCTGGAGGGATGCTGGTTCCAGCACACAACGTTCAGGCATGGCAGGCTGTTCCCTGGTCCTTTAAGCAAAGGGAGCAGGAGCAGGGACACAGCCCACCTCTCCTTTTCGTTATGCCGAGCACAGAGCTCCAAACTCCTGCCCAAAATCTCTCAGGACTCTGCTCCAATGCCGGAGCTTTCTCCACCAGGGTTTTCCATCCCCTTCCATTTGCTTCCCATTGTCTTTCCCTGTGGAGCTGCTCACCATCACTTTCTTCCAGGCACCACGGGGCAGGACACGGTCACCCAGGAAGATGGACCAGTCTTGGTGAAGCAGGGACACACCTTCCACACCACCTGCAAATACCAAACCAGTGGATTTACTGCCTTGTTTTGGTACCAGCTGAGGAAAGGCCAAGCCCCAGAGCTGATCTCCTATCAAGCAGGGACTGGTGTCAAGCGCAGCGGCCGTTTCACCACACAGCTGAACACCACGGTCAAATCCAGTGTCCTGCAGCTGGAGGAAGTGGAGCTCTCTGACTCTGCCTTGTACCTCTGTGCTCTGCGAGACACCCTGGTGCAGGGAGCTTCCTCAGCTGTGCAACAACCCAGGGCAGAGAGGGGATGTGTACGGGCAAGGCTGAGCTTGGGAAAGGGACTCTGATCTCACCCTGAGGCTCAGCAGAATTTTCATCCACATGTGTGTACAATGGTCTGATTGTTTTTGCAGCATCCATCCTAGCACTTTCCTTGGGAAAATATATTGGACTTTTTTGACTATTTTCTATATTGTGTAGTCTCTAAGGAAAGAGAAATATCCCCTGTGCTTGGCTGGGACCTTGTCCTTCCACACTCCAGCCCTGCCGCTTTTGGCCCCACATGTCCTCAGCAGAGCCCAGGGCTGGTTTTGTGTCCCTGCCTTGTGTGCTCTTGGAGCAGCCCCGTTTGCAGGGACACACGTGAAGCACGGATTTGTCTGTGGCTCCACACTGGAGAGTACAGCCCTGGGTCTGTCAGTGTGTTTCCCTCGTCGGGAGGGAATGTCCTGACCACGCCAGGGACACCGAGCACTGAGCAGCACAGAGCAGCAGCTGCCCAAGCTCACAAACAGCCTGAGCGGGGCCGGCAGCCGCCCAATGCAGGTGTGTGCAGGGTGGATCTGCTTCCCAGGCGGTGTCGCTGCTGTGTGCGATGGGACACAGCTGTCCCTTGTCCCTGGCCGTGCCATAGATCCTTGTGTCCCTGGTTGTGCCGGTGCCGTGACAGGCAGGGGCTGAGGCGGACCCGGGGCGGAGCTGGCGGCGGCCTAGAGGAGGTGGCACGGCCGCAGCAGAGCCGGGGCTCAGGGGCAAAGCGAGGCTCGGCCGGCGGAGCGGCGGCATGCGGCGGGCTCGAGCCGCGGGGCTGGCGGCGCTGCTTGTGCTGCTCATCGGTGCGTGGGGCTGGGGTGATCCCGCAGGTGCCCGGAGGCTGCCGCCCTGTCTGGCTTCTGCACAGACCTCTCACCAAGAACTCTTCTCCCATTCATCCCTCCCTCTTCTCCACCCTAAACTTCTATTCTGTGCCAAAACCTGCACAAACATTCCTTCTTTATAACTCATGAAATCAGTCCTTACCCCTTTTTCTTTTTCTTCTTGTCTTTTTGTGCTTTCTCCCGCATCCTCCCATTCTACAGCGACTGCACTGATCCTTCTGTCATTAGCTCATTCATGTCTCCACAAACTATTCATGGACACTTCCATTCCTACATATCTGCATGATATGGGATCTGGGATATCATGATATGGGATATCCTCTGGGAACTGTTTTCTTCCTCATCTCTCTGTGTTCCTGGCTGCTTTTGCGGGCTCTACTCGGGGGATTGGCAGAGCTGGAGAGAAAGTAGCAGTCAAGGTTTGTTCCTTTTGTCTCCCTGGCAGTGGCTGCGGTCAGAGCCCTGGTGCAGCAGGAGCCCTCACTGGAGACCACCGAGGGCACCGGTATCAACATCACCTGCTCACATCCCAAAATCCAACCCGCTGACTGGATCCAGTGGTACCGTCAGCTCCCTGGCCAAGGACCTGAACTCCTCGTACTCACTCTGAAAGAGACCAAAGAGCTGCCGGACAATGCAGGGCAGCTGTTGGTGTCGGCAGATCGGAGTTCCAGCTGGCTGTGGCTCGCTGAGCCCCGGCGCGGGGACGCGGCCGTGTATTACTGCGCGCTGGGGGCCACGGGCAGAGGAGCCGGGGCTGCGGCCGGGCACGAACCGCCGCGGGCGGGGCCAGCAGGGGGCGCTGCCGCTCCGCCCGCCGGAGCCGCCGAGCCCCGCTAGTCCCGGGCCGGAGCCGTCACCGGCACCGGCAATGTGACCGACACCTGCGCCGACGCTGACACCGGCCCCGGCAATGGGACCAGGACCGACACCACCATAGACACCGGTACTGTCATTGTTCCGGACGGGGCCAGCAGGGGGCGCTGCCGCTCCGCCCGCCGGGCTCACGGGCCGCGGCTCCGCAGCTCCTTCCTCTGCCCCGAGCCCGCAGCACCGACACCGCACAGCCCCGCACAGCCCCGCACAGCCCCAAACACGCCTCACAACCAGCCCACAACCTGCGCTCACACAGACCCCGCACACAGACCGGCCTCTCCTCCGGCTGCTCCTTGAGAGCACCCGGGCTGGGAGCTGACAATGCAGCTGCACTTACGGGCACACAAGGGGTTAATTATCATCGAGTGCTGTCAGGTTAGTAGGTCAGTTCATGAGAGGTGTTTCCATTCAGGTGACAAAGAAATCTCTGTCTCTGCAGAAATGTCTCTGCTCCATTCTGAACGGTGCATTCTCACCTGGCTGTGTAAGGCAGGTGTAATTTTAATGCCAACTTAGGATGAAATTCATGCCTCTGAATTCCGTTCTCATCCTCAGATGTCCACAGACATCCACGCATGTGCCATTCAGCATTTTCCTGAAACAGTAGAACATCGGGGAGGGAAAACAACAAATCGGTTGGAATAGAGGAGCATTTCAAATCCCCTGAGGACACTGTCACACTCACCTTTCCCCCAAAACTCATGGGTCCCTTTCCTTTCACGTTAGTTACCTCTCCAGCATTCAGAAGAACAAATGCCAGGATTTAGCAGTGCTGCAAGTGTTGCAGGGAAACACTTGAAAGACTAAGCTCCACATGATGATTCCCCCCAGAGACTTGCTCTAGACACCCCATTTCCTTTGGGGATGGGAGCCTTTCAGCATCTTCAGGAACTCCTTGGGCTCACCAAGTTCAGCTGAGGCTGCAATCAGGGAATATGAAAGGTGAGAGTGTCTGGTCCTGTAACGATCACATCAGGACCATTTTCCTTTCCAAGGAAAGGACAAGGAAAAGGGAAAGTGATGAACAAAGCACACAAGGACACCAATCTGGCAGTAGGTGAAAAAATGACAAAGAGAGAGCTCAGAGCTCTCCAACATCTAATTGATGGGCCATTAGGAAAGTGCTGTGAATTGGCTCAGGCTGAGCTTTGTCAGTGAAAAGAAGGGACAAGAGAAAAACGAGGATAATGGAGGTTTGAGGGGGTCTTGTGGGGTTAGGGAGCACCCACAAAGGAATGCTTGTGAGGCTGTGCAGCCTCCAGCCATGGGGCTCTCCAACACCCATCTGGATTTGGAGATTATCAGTGACCCCAGAGAGCTGATGACACCTCAGGAAGGTGAGAAACCTCAGCGGGGAAGAAGCCCCTGAGCTCCTGAATGCCCAGCCCTGGGTATGCAGCACAGCTGCCCATTGCAGCTGCGGAGCTGAGGACTCCACTGCGAGCTGAGCAGGAACAGCCCCTTCCATCACTGATGCCCCAGGGGCACGGAATGCTCACAATGCCAATGGCTGAGGGAGCCTCGGGGGCTGCTGCTGGAGGAGCCAGAAACGCACAAGGAGCATTTCAGGCTCTGCAAGGACAGGCCATGGCTCTGCCTGCTCCCGCCGCTGCTCCCTTTGCTCCCGCCGAGCGTCGTTTCCGCAGCTCTGTTCTCTCGGCGCTGGGACGTCCTTCCTGCCTCTGCCTGGCTCAGCAAACCCTTGGTCGCTCAGCAGCTTGCTCTCGGCATGCAGCTCGCATATCTCATCCTCACCGTCTTCCTGGGACAGCTCCTGGGTAAGTCCTGGCTTTTCCCCAAGGCACACCTGTTCTTCTTCTTCTTCTCCTTCTGCCCAGGATATCCTCAAAAGCCTAATCAGGACCATGGGGGAAATGGCATTGAATAAAGGGGAAACACCTTGAATAAAGGGAAAAGGAAAATCTGCTTTTGTTTGTGGTTTTGCAAGTGTTTCCTGAAGACGCTCGTCGGTTTGTAAAGCAAAATGGAAAAGAGAGAAGTAAAACCTCAGACTTCTCTGTCTCTTCTCTTGCCTTCAATCCATCTGCCTCTGCCTCTCTCTTCTCATCCTCCTGCAGTAACTTCAAGAGATCTCAGCTGTCTCTACAACCGAGCACTCTTCCCATTTAGGTGTAAATTCCCACAATCTGTCAAGCCTGCCCCGGGCACCCCACAGATTTTCTTGCCATTACATTATCAGGGTGTTCCATTCTGCCTCCATGCTGACACAGCTCTGCCACAGCTCCCCGTGTTCGCTGGCATGGACAGAGCCAGGGCTCCCTCTTTTCAAGCTCAGCTTTGTGTGTGCTCAGGAACTTTCAGGCATGACGGGGATGGGGAAAGCAGGATGAACCTTTCTGCTGTACCTCGCTGGGCACCTCAGGGAGCTGGAGGGATACTGGTTCCAGCACACAAAGTTCAAGCATGGCAGGCTGTTCCCTGGTCCTTTTAGCAGAGGGAGCAGGAGCAGTGACACAGCCCAGCTTTCTTTTTGTTGATGCAGAGCAGAGAGCTCCGAACTCTTGCCCAAAAATCTCTCAGGACTATGCTACAAGGCAGGGAGTTTTCTCCACCACTCCATGCACTTCCATTTGCTTCCCATTGTCTTTCCCTGTGGAGCTGCTCACCATCACTTTCTTCCAGGCACCACGGGGCAGGACACGGTCACCCAGGAAGATGGACCAGTCTTGGTGAAGCAGGGACACCCCTTCCACACCACCTGCAAATACCACACCAGTATTTTGAGGGGATTGCTTTGGTACCAGCTGAGGAAAGGCCAAGCCCCAGAACTGATCTCCTATCAAGCAGGGTCTGGCCCCAAGACCAGCGGCCGTTTCACCACACAGCTGAACACCACGGGCAAATCCAGTGTCCTGCAGCTGGAGGAAGTGGAGCTCTCTGACTCTGCCTTGTACCTCTGTGCTGTGCAAGACACCCTGGTGCAGGGAGCTTCCTCAGCTGTGCAACAAGCCAGGGCAGGGAGGGGATGTGTACGGGCAAGGCTGAGCTTGGGAAAGGGAATCTGATCTCACTCCGATGCTCAGCAGAATTTTCATCCACATGTGTGTACAATGGTCTGATGGTTTTTGCAGCATCCATCCTAGCACTTCGCTTAGGAAAATATTTGGGATTTTTTTGACTTATATCTGCATTGTGCAGTCTCTAAGTAAAAAAGAAAAATATCCCCTGTGCTTGGCTGGGACCTTGTCCTTCCACACTCCAGCCCTGCTGCTTTTGGCCCCACATATCCTCAGCAGAGCCCAGGGCTGTTTATGTGTCCCTGCCTTGTGTGCCCTCCGATCAGCCCCGTTTGCAGGGACACACGATAAGCACGGATTTGTCTGTGGCTCCACATGGGGTAGCACGGCCCTGGGTCTGTCCGTGTGTGTCCCTGACTGGGAGGGAATGTCCGGACCATGCCAGGGACACCGAGCACTGACCAGCACAGAGCCGCAGCTGCCCAGGCTCACAAACAGCGTGAGCGGGGCCGGCAGCCGCCCAATGCAGGTGTGTGCAGGGTGGATCTGCTTCCCAGGCGGCGTCGCTGCTGTGTGCGATGGGACACAGCTGTCCCTTGTCCCTGGCCGTGCCAAAGGTCCTTGTGTCGGTGGTTGTGCCGGTGCCGTGAGAGGCGGGGGCTGAGGCGGCCCCGGGGCGGAGCTGGCGGCGGCGCAGAGGAGGCGGCACGGCCGCAGCAGAGCCGGGGCTCAGGGGCGCAGCGAGGCTCGGCCGGCGGAGCGGCGGCATGCGGCGGGCTCGGGCCGCGCCGCTGGCGGCGCTGCTTGTGCTGCTCATCGGTGCGTGGGGCTGGGGTGATCCCGCAGGTGCCCGGAGGCTGCCGTCCTGCCTGGCTTCTGCACAGACCTCTCACCAAGAACTCTTCTCCCATTCATCCCTCCCTCTTCTCCATCCCAAACTTCTATTCTATGCAAAAACCTGCACAAACATTCCTTCTTTATAACACATGAAGTCAGTCCTTACCCCCTTCTAATATTCTTCTTGTCTTTTTGTGCCTTCTCTCACATCCTCCCGTTCTCCCGTGGCTCTCCTAATCCTTCTGTCATTCACACATTCATCTCCTCACAAGCGATTCATTCACTCTTCCATTCCTCCATATCTCCATGACATATTCTGGGAACTGTTTTCCTCCTCATCTCTCTGTGTTCCTGGCTGCTTTTGCGGGCTTTGTTCTGGGGATTGCCAGAACTGGGTAGAAAGTAGGAGTTGAAGTTTGGGTTTTTTTCTTTCCCTGGTAGTGGCTGCGGTCAGAGCCCAAGTGCATCAGGAGCCATTCCTGGAGACCACCGAGGGTACCAGCATCAACATCACCTGCTCACATCCGAAAATCCAACCCACTGACTGGATCCAGTGGTACCATCAGCTCCCAGGCCAAGGACCTGAACTCCTCGTACTCACTCTGAAAGATAGCAAAGAGCTGCCGGACAATGCAGGGCAGCTGTTGGTGTCGGCAGATCGGAGTTCCAGCTGGCTGTGGCTCGCTGAGCCCCGGCGCGGGGACGCGGCCGTGTATTACTGCGCGCTGGGGGCCACGGGCAGAGGAGCCGGGGCTGCGGCCGGGCACGAACCGCCGCGGGCGGGGCCGGGTGGGGCCAGCAGGGAGCGCTGCCGCTCCGCCCGCCGGGGCTCCCGGGCCGCGGCTCCGCAGCTCCTTCCTCTGCCCCGAGCCCGCAGCACCGACACCGCACAGCCCCGCACAGACCCAAACACGCCTCACAACCAGCCCACAACCTGCGCTCACACAGTTCCCGCTCACAGACCGGCCTCTCCTCCGGCTGCTCCTTGAAAGCACCCGGGCTGGGCGCTGACAATGCAGCTGCACTTACGGGCACACAAGGGGTTAATTCATTGAGTGCTGTCAGGTTAGTAGGTCAGTGCATGAGAGGTGTTTTCATTCAGGTGACAAAGAAATCTCTGTCTCTGCTCCATACTGCAAGGTGCATTCTCACCTGGCTCTGTAAGGCAGGTGTAATTTTAATGCCAATTTAGGATGAAATTCATCCCTCTGCAATTTGTTCTCATCCTCAGATGTCCACAGACATCCACGCATGTGCCATACAGCCTCTTCCTGAAACAGTAGAATATCGGGGAGGGAAAACAACAAATCGGTTGGAGTAGAGGAGCATTTAAATTCTCCTGAGGACACTGTCACACTCACCTTTCCCCCAAAACTCATGGGTCCCTTTCCTTTCACGTTAGTTACCTCTCCAGCATTCAGAAGAACAAATGCCAGGATTTAGCAGTGCTGCAAGTGTTGCAGGGAAACACTTGAAAGACTGAGCTCCAGATGATGATTCCCCCCAGAGACTTGCTCTAGACACCCCATTTCCTTTGGGGACAGGAGCCTTTCAGCATCTTCAGGAACTCCTTGGGCTCACCAAGTTCAGCTGAGGCCACAATCAGGGCATGTGAAAGGTGAGAGTGTCTGGTCCTCTAAGGATCACATCACTCCCATTTTCCTTTCCATGGAAAAGACAAGGAAAAGGGAAAGTGATGAACAAAGCACACAATGACACCAATCTGACAGTAACTGATAAGGGGACAAAGAGAGAGCTCAGAGCTCTCCAACTTCTAATTGATGGGCCATTAGGAAAGTGCTCTGAATTGCCTCAGGCTGAGCTTTGTCAGGGACAAGAGAAAAACGAGGATAATGGAGGTTTGAGGGGGTCTTGTGGGGTTAGGGAGCACCCACAAAGGAATGCTTGTGAGGCTGTGCAGCCCCCAGCCATGGGGCTCTCCAACACCCATCAGGATATGGAGATTATCAGTGACCCCAGAGAGCTGAGGACACCTCAGGAAGGTGAGAAACCTCAGCGGGGAAGAAGCCCCTGAGCTCCTGAATGCCCAGCCCTGGGTGTGCAGCACAGCTGCCCATTGCAGCTGCGGAGCTGAGGACTCCACTGCGAGCTGAGCAGGAACAGCCCCTTCCATCACTGATGCCCCAGGGGCACGGAATGCTCACAATGCCAATGGCTGAGGGAGCCTCGGGGGCTGCTGCTGGAGGAGCCAGAAACGCACAAGGAGCATTTCAGGCTCTGCAAGGACAGGCCATGGCTCTGCCTGCTCCCGCCGCTGCTCCCTTTGCTCCCGCCGAGCGTCGTTTCCGCAGCTCTGTTCTCTCGGCGCTGGGACGTCCTTCCTGCCTCTGCCTGGCTCAGCAAACACTTGGTCGCTCAGCAGCTTGCTCTCGGCATGCAGCTCGCATATCTCATCCTCACCGTCTTCCTGGGACAGCTCCTGGGTAAGTCCTGGCTTTTCCCCAAGGCACACCTGTTCTTCTTCTTCTTCTCCTTCTGCCCAGGATATCCTCAAAAGCCTAATCAGGACCATGGGGGAAATGGCATTGAATAAAGGGGAAACACCTTGAATAAAGGGAAAAGGACAATCTGCTTTTGTTTGTGGCTTTGCAAGTGTTTCCTGAAGAAGCTCGTCGGTTTGTAAAGGAAAATGAAAGGAGAGAAGTGAAACCTCAGTCCTTTCTATGTTATTTCTCTCACCTTCAATCCATCTGCCTCTGCCTCTCTCTTCTCATCCTCCTGCAGTCACTTCAAGAGATCTTAGCTGTCTCTACAACCCAGCACTCTTCCCATTTAGATCTATATTCCCTCATTCTGTGAAACCTGCCCCGGGCGCCTCACAGTTTTTCAGGTCATTACATTATTACGGTGTTCCATTCTGCCTCCATGCTGACAAAGCTCTGCCACACTCCCCGTGTTCGCTGGCAGGGACGCAGCCAGGGCTCCCTCTTTGCAAGCTCAGCTTATTGTGAGCTCAGGAGCTTTCAGGTATGACAGGGATGGGGAAAGCAGGATGAACCTTTCTGCTGTACCTCGCTGGGCACCTCAGGGAGCTGGAGGGATGCTGGTTCCAGCACACAACGTTCAGGCATGGCAGGCTGTTCCCTGGTCCTTTAAGCAGAGGGAGCAGGAGCAGTGACACAGCCCACCTCTCCTTTTGGTGATGCAGAGCACAGAGCTCCAAACTCCTGCCCAAAATCTCTCAGGACTCTGCTCCAATGCAGGAGCTTTCTCCACCACTCCATGCACTACCATTTGCTTCCCATTGTCTTTCCCTGTGGAGCTGCTCACTATCACTTTCTTCCAGGCACCACGGGGCAGGACACGGTCACCCAGGAAGATGGACCAGTCTTGGTGAAGCAGGGACACCCCTTCTACACCACCTGCAAATACCACACCAGTACTTTTAATGGCTTGCTGTGGTACCAGCTGAGGAAAGGCCAAGCCCCAGAGATGATCTCCTATCAAGCAGGGACTGGTGTCAAGCGCAGCGGCCGTTTCATCACACAGCTGAACACCACGGTCAAATCCAGTGTCCTGCAGCTGGAGGAAGTGGAGCTCTCTGACTCTGCCTTGTACCTCTGTGCTGTGCAAGACACCCTGGTGCAGGGAGCTTCCTCAGCTGTGCAACAACCCAGGGCAGGGAGGGGATGTGATAGGGCAAGGCTGAACTTGTGAAAGGGACTTTGATCTCACCCTGAGGCTCAGCAGAATTTTCATCCACATGTGTGTACAATGGTCTGGTGGTTTTGACCCCATCCATCCTAGCACTTCGCTTAAGAAAATATTTTAGGACTATTTTGACTTATCTCTGCATTGTGCAGTCTCTAATAAAAAAGAAAAATATCCCCTGTCCTTGGCTGCGACCTTGTCCTTCCACACTCCAGCCCTGCCGCTTTTGGCCCCACATGTCCTCAGCAGACCCTAAGGCTGGTTTTGTGTTCCTGCCTTGTGTGCTCTTGGAGCAGCCCCGTTTGCATGGACACACGTGAAGCACGGATTTGTCTGTGGCCCCACATTGGGTAGCATGGCCCTGGGTCTGTCCGTGTGTGTCCCTAATCGGCAGGGAATGTCCTGACCATGCCAGGGACACCGAGCACTGACCAGCACAGAGCAGCAGCTGCCCAGGCTCACAAACAGCCTGAGCGGGGCCGGCAGCCGCCCAATGCAGGTGTGTGCAGGGTGGATCTGCTTCCCAGGCGGTGTCGCTGCTGTGTGCGATGGGACACAGCTGTCCCTTGTCCCGGGCCGTGCCAAAGGTCCTTGTGTCGGTGGTTGTGCTGGTGCCGTGAGAGGCGGGAGCTGAGGCGGCCGGGGCGGAGCTGGCGGCGGCGCAGAGGAGGCGGCACGGCCGCAGCAGAGCCGGGGCTCAGGGGCGCAGCGAGGCTCGGCCGGCGGAGCGGCGGCATGCGGCGGGCTTGGGCCGCGGGGCTGGTGGCGCTGGCTGTGCTGCTCATCGGTGCGTGGGGCTGGGGTGATCCCGCAGGTGCCCGGAGGCTGCCGTCCTGCCTGGCTTCTGCACAGACCTCTCACCAAGAACTCTTCTCCCATTCATCCCTCCCTCTTCTCCATCCCAAACTTCTATTCTATGCAAAAACCTGCACAAACATTCCTTCTTTATAACACATGAAGTCAGTCCTTACCCCCTTCTAATATTCTTCTTGTCTTTTTGTGCCTTCTCTCACATCCTCCCGTTCTCCCGTGGCTCTCCTAATCCTTCTGTCATTCACACATTCATCTCCCCACAAGCGATTCATTCACACTTCCATTTCTACATATCTCCATGACATCCTCTGGGAACCGTTCTCCTCCTCATCTCTCTGTGTTCCTGTCAGCTTCTGCGGGTTTTCTTCTGAGGATTGGCAGAACTGGGTAGAAAGTAGGAGTTGAAGTTTGGGTTTTTTTCTTTCCCTGGTAGTGGCGGCAGTCAGAGCCCAAGTGCATCAGGAGCCATTCCTGGAGACCACCGAGGGTACCAGCATCAACATCACCTGCTCACATCCGAAAATCCAACCCACTGACTGGATCCAGTGGTACCGTCAGCTCCCAGGCCAAGGACCTGAACTCCTCGTACTCACTCTGAAAGATAGCAAAGAGCTGCCGGACAATGCAGGGCAGCTGTTGGTGTCGGCAGATCGGCGTTCAAGCTCGCTGTGGCTCGCTGAGCCCCGGCGCGGGGACGCGGCCGTGTATTACTGCGCGCTGGGGGCCACGGGCAGAGGAGCCGGGGCTGCGGCCGGGCACGAACCGCCGCGGGCGGGGCCAGCAGGGGGCGCTGCCGCTCCGCCCGCCGGGCTCCCGGGCCGCGGCTCCGCAGCTCCTTCCTCTGCCCCGAGCCCGCAGCACCGACACCGCACAGCCCCGCACAGACCCCACACGCTTCACAACCGCTCACAACCTGCCTTCACACAGTCCCCGCACACAGTTCGGCCTCTCCCACGGCTGCTCCTTGAGAGCACCCGGGCTGGGAGCTAACAAAGCAGCTGCACTCGCAGGCACACAGGGGCTAATTCATGGAGTGCTGTCAGGTCAGTAGGTCAATGCATGAGACTGGTTTGCGTTGAGGTGACAAAAAAATCTCTGTCTCTGCAGAAATGTCACTGTTCCATACTGCAAGGTGCATTCTCACCTGGCTGTGGAAGGCAGGTGCACTTTTAATGCCGCCTGAGGATGGAATTCACCCCTTGTTTTTGTTCTATTCCTCAGGTTTCCCCCAAACGCCCTTGGATGTGTATTCTGCATCTTCTTGAAATAGCAGAACATCCAGAAGGTAAAACAATAAATCCATTGGAGTAGAGGAGCATTTAAATTCTCTTGAGGACACTGTCACACTCACATTTCCCCCAAAACTGATAGGTCCCTTTCCCTTCACCTCAGTAACATCTCACGTATACTAAAAAGAAAATGCAGGGTATAGCAATGCTACAAGTGTTGCAGGGAGACAGTTGAAAGCCTGAGCTCGACATGAAGTTTCCCCCGAGAGGCTTCCTCTAGACACCCCATTTCCTTTAGGAACAGGAGCCTTTCAGCATCTAAAGAAACTCATTGGGCTGACCAAGTTCAGCTGAGGCTGCTGTCAGGGCATGTGAAAGGTGAGAGTGTCTGGTTCTCTAAGGATCACATCACTTTCATTTCCAAGGGAAGAACATGGGAAAGGGAAAGTGATGAACAAAGCACACAATGACATCAATGTAGCACTAGGTGATAAAGGGACAAAGAGAGAGCTCAGAGCTCTCCAGCTTCTAATTGATGGGCCATTAGGAAAGTGCTCTGAATTGCCTCAGGCTGAGCTTTGTCAGTGACAGGAAAGGAAAGGGGAACTCGAGGATAATGGAGGTTTGAGGGGGTCATGTGGGGTTAGGGAGCACCCACAAAGGAATGCTTGTGAGGCTGTGCAGCCTCCAGCCATGGTTTTCTCCAAAAGCCATCAGGATTTTGAGATTAGCAGTGACCCCAGAGAGCTGAGGACACCTCAGGAAGGTGAGAAACCTCAGCAGGGCAGAAGCCCCTGAGCTCCTGAATGCCCAGCCCTGGGTGTGCAGCACAGCTGCCCATTGCAGCTGCGGAGCTGAGGACTCCACTGCGAGCTGAGCAGGAACAGCCCCTTCCATCACTGATGCCCCAGGGGCACGGAATGCTCACAATGCCAATGGCTGAGGGAGCCTCGGGGGCTGCTGCTGGAGGAGCCAGAAACGCACAAGGAGCATTTCAGGCTCTGCAAGGACAGGCCATGGCTCTGCCTGCTCCCGCCGCTGCTCCCTTTGCTCCCGCCGAGCGTCGTTTCCGCAGCTCTGTTCTCTCGGCGCTGGGACGTCCTTCCTGCCTCTGCCTGGCTCAGCAAACCCTTGGTCGCTCAGCAGCTTGCTCTCGGCATGCAGCTCGCATATCTCATCCTCACCGTCTTCCTGGGACAGCTCCTGGGTAAGTCCTGGCTTTTCCCCAAGGCACACCTGTTCTTCTTCTTCTTCTCCTTCTGCCCAGGATATCCTCAAAAGCCTAATCAGGACCATGGGGGAAATGGCATTGAATAAAGGGGAAACACCTTGAATAAAGGGAAAAGGAAAATCTGCTTTTGTTTGTGGTTTTGCAAGTGTTTCCTGAAGACGCTCGTCGGTTTGTAAAGCAAAATGGAAAAGAGAGAAGTAAAACCTCAGACTTCTCTGTCTCTTCTCTTGCCTTCAATCCATCTGCCTCTGCCTCTCTCTTCTCATCCTCCTGCAGTAACTTCAAGAGATCTCAGCTGTCTCTACAACCGAGCACTCTTCCCATTTAGGTGTAAATTCCCACAATCTGTCAAGCCTGCCCCGGGCACCCCACAGATTTTCTTGCCATTACATTATCAGGGTGTTCCATTCTGCCTCCATGCTGACACAGCTCTGCCACAGCTCCCCGTGTTCGCTGGCATGGACAGAGCCAGGGCTCCCTCTTTTCAAGCTCAGCTTTGTGTGTGCTCAGGAACTTTCAGGCATGACGGGGATGGGGAAAGCAGGATGAACCTTTCTGCTGTACCTCGCTGGGCACCTCAGGGAGCTGGAGGGATACTGGTTCCAGCACACAAAGTTCAAGCATGGCAGGCTGTTCCCTGGTCCTTTTAGCAGAGGGAGCAGGAGCAGTGACACAGCCCAGCTTTCTTTTTGTTGATGCAGAGCAGAGAGCTCCGAACTCTTGCCCAAAAATCTCTCAGGACTATGCTACAAGGCAGGGAGTTTTCTCCACCACTCCATGCACTTCCATTTGCTTCCCATTGTCTTTCCCTGTGGAGCTGCTCACCATCACTTTCTTCCAGGCACCACAGGGCAGGACACGGTCACCCAGGAAGATGGACCAGTCTTGGTGAAGCAGGGACACCCCTTCCACACCACCTGCAAATACCACACCAGTATTTTGAGGGGATTGCTTTGGTACCAGCTGAGGAAAGGCCAAGCCCCAGAACTGATCTCCTATCAAGCAGGGTCTGGCCCCAAGACCAGCGGCCGTTTCACCACACAGCTGAACACCACGGGCAAATCCAGTGTCCTGCAGCTGGAGGAAGTGGAGCTCTCTGACTCTGCCTTGTACCTCTGTGCTGTGCAAGACACCCTGGTGCAGGGAGCTTCCTCAGCTGTGCAACAAGCCAGGGCAGGGAGGGGATGTGTACGGGCAAGGCTGAGCTTGGGAAAGGGAATCTGATCTCACTCCGATGCTCAGCAGAATTTTCATCCACATGTGTGTACAATGGTCTGATGGTTTTTGCAGCATCCATCCTAGCACTTCGCTTAGGAAAATATTTGGGATTTTTTTGACTTATATCTGCATTGTGCAGTCTCTAAGTAAAAAAGAAAAATATCCCCTGTGCTTGGCTGGGACCTTGTCCTTCCACACTCCAGCCCTGCTGCTTTTGGCCCCACATATCCTCAGCAGAGCCCAGGGCTGTTTATGTGTCCCTGCCTTGTGTGCCCTCCGATCAGCCCCGTTTGCAGGGACACACGATAAGCACGGATTTGTCTGTGGCTCCACATGGGGTAGCACGGCCCTGGGTCTGTCCGTGTGTGTCCCTGACTGGGAGGGAATGTCCGGACCATGCCAGGGACACCGAGCACTGACCAGCACAGAGCCGCAGCTGCCCAGGCTCACAAACAGCGTGAGCGGGGCCGGCAGCCGCCCAATGCAGGTGTGTGCAGGGTGGATCTGCTTCCCAGGCGGCGTTGCTGCTGTGTGCGATGGGACACAGCTGTCCCTTGTCCCTGGCCGTGCCAAAGGTCCTTGTGTCGGTGGTTGTGCCGGTGCCGTGAGAGGCGGGGGCTGAGGCGGCCCCGGGGCGGAGCTGGCGGCGGCGCAGAGGAGGCGGCACGGCCGCAGCAGAGCCGGGGCTCAGGGGCGCAGCGAGGCTCGGCCGGCGGAGCGGCGGCATGCGGCGGGCTCGGGCCGCGCCGCTGGCGGCGCTGCTTGTGCTGCTCATCGGTGCGTGGGGCTGGGGTGATCCCGCAGGTGCCCGGAGGCTGCCGTCCTGCCTGGCTTCTGCACAGACCTCTCACCAAGAACTCTTCTCCCATTCATCCCTCCCTCTTCTCCATCCCAAACTTCTATTCTATGCAAAAACCTGCACAAACATTCCTTCTTTATAACACATGAAGTCAGTCCTTACCCCCTTCTAATATTCTTCTTGTCTTTTTGTGCCTTCTCTCACATCCTCCCGTTCTCCCGTGGCTCTCCTAATCCTTCTGTCATTCACACATTCATCTCCTCACAAGCGATTCATTCACTCTTCCATTCCTCCATATCTCCATGACATATTCTGGGAACTGTTTTCCTCCTCATCTCTCTGTGTTCCTGGCTGCTTTTGCGGGCTTTGTTCTGGGGATTGCCAGAACTGGGTAGAAAGTAGGAGTTGAAGTTTGGGTTTTTTTCTTTCCCTGGTAGTGGCTGCGGTCAGAGCCCAAGTGCATCAGGAGCCATTCCTGGAGACCACCGAGGGTACCAGCATCAACATCACCTGCTCACATCCGAAAATCCAACCCACTGACTGGATCCAGTGGTACCATCAGCTCCCAGGCCAAGGACCTGAACTCCTCGTACTCACTCTGAAAGATAGCAAAGAGCTGCCGGACAATGCAGGGCAGCTGTTGGTGTCGGCAGATCGGAGTTCCAGCTGGCTGTGGCTCGCTGAGCCCCGGCGCGGGGACGCGGCCGTGTATTACTGCGCGCTGGGGGCCACGGGCAGAGGAGCCGGGGCTGCGGCCGGGCACGAACCGCCGCGGGCGGGGCCGGGTGGGGCCAGCAGGGAGCGCTGCCGCTCCGCCCGCCGGGGCTCCCGGGCCGCGGCTCCGCAGCTCCTTCCTCTGCCCCGACCCCGCAGCACCGACACCGCACAGCCCCGCACAGACCCAAACACGCCTCACAACCAGCCCACAACCTGCGCTCACACAGTTCCCGCTCACAGACCGGCCTCTCCTCCGGCTGCTCCTTGAAAGCACCCGGGCTGGGCGCTGACAATGCAGCTGCACTTACGGGCACACAAGGGGTTAATTCATTGAGTGCTGTCAGGTTAGTAGGTCAGTGCATGAGAGGTGTTTTCATTCAGGTGACAAAGAAATCTCTGTCTCTGCTCCATACTGCAAGGTGCATTCTCACCTGGCTCTGTAAGGCAGGTGTAATTTTAATGCCAATTTAGGATGAAATTCATCCCTCTGCAATTTGTTCTCATCCTCAGATGTCCACAGACATCCACGCATGTGCCATACAGCCTCTTCCTGAAACAGTAGAATATCGGGGAGGGAAAACAACAAATCGGTTGGAGTAGAGGAGCATTTAAATTCTCCTGAGGACACTGTCACACTCACCTTTCCCCCAAAACTCATGGGTCCCTTTCCTTTCACGTTAGTTACCTCTCCAGCATTCAGAAGAACAAATGCCAGGATTTAGCAGTGCTGCAAGTGTTGCAGGGAAACACTTGAAAGACTGAGCTCCAGATGATGATTCCCCCCAGAGACTTGCTCTAGACACCCCATTTCCTTTGGGGACAGGAGCCTTTCAGCATCTTCAGGAACTCCTTGGGCTCACCAAGTTCAGCTGAGGCCACAATCAGGGCATGTGAAAGGTGAGAGTGTCTGGTCCTCTAAGGATCACATCACTCCCATTTTCCTTTCCATGGAAAAGACAAGGAAAAGGGAAAGTGATGAACAAAGCACACAATGACACCAATCTGACAGTAACTGATAAGGGGACAAAGAGAGAGCTCAGAGCTCTCCAACTTCTAATTGATGGGCCATTAGGAAAGTGCTCTGAATTGCCTCAGGCTGAGCTTTGTCAGGGACAAGAGAAAAACGAGGATAATGGAGGTTTGAGGGGGTCTTGTGGGGTTAGGGAGCACCCACAAAGGAATGCTTGTGAGGCTGTGCAGCCCCCAGCCATGGGGCTCTCCAACACCCATCAGGATATGGAGATTATCAGTGACCCCAGAGAGCTGAGGACACCTCAGGAAGGTGAGAAACCTCAGCGGGGAAGAAGCCCCTGAGCTCCTGAATGCCCAGCCCTGGGTGTGCAGCACAGCTGCCCATTGCAGCTGCGGAGCTGAGGACTCCACTGCGAGCTGAGCAGGAACAGCCCCTTCCATCACTGATGCCCCAGGGGCACGGAATGCTCACAATGCCAATGGCTGAGGGAGCCTCGGGGGCTGCTGCTGGAGGAGCCAGAAACGCACAAGGAGCATTTCAGGCTCTGCAAGGACAGGCCATGGCTCTGCCTGCTCCCGCCGCTGCTCCCTTTGCTCCCGCCGAGCGTCGTTTCCGCAGCTCTGTTCTCTCGGCGCTGGGACGTCCTTCCTGCCTCTGCCTGGCTCAGCAAACACTTGGTCGCTCAGCAGCTTGCTCTCGGCATGCAGCTCGCATATCTCATCCTCACCGTCTTCCTGGGACAGCTCCTGGGTAAGTCCTGGCTTTTCCCCAAGGCACACCTGTTCTTCTTCTTCTTCTCCTTCTGCCCAGGATATCCTCAAAAGCCTAATCAGGACCATGGGGGAAATGGCATTGAATAAAGGGGAAACACCTTGAATAAAGGGAAAAGGACAATCTGCTTTTGTTTGTGGCTTTGCAAGTGTTTCCTGAAGAAGCTCGTCGGTTTGTAAAGGAAAATGAAAGGAGAGAAGTGAAACCTCAGTCCTTTCTATGTTATTTCTCTCACCTTCAATCCATCTGCCTCTGCCTCTCTCTTCTCATCCTCCTGCAGTCACTTCAAGAGATCTTAGCTGTCTCTACAACCCAGCACTCTTCCCATTTAGATCTATATTCCCTCATTCTGTGAAACCTGCCCCGGGCGCCTCACAGTTTTTCAGGTCATTACATTATTACGGTGTTCCATTCTGCCTCCATGCTGACAAAGCTCTGCCACACTCCCCGTGTTCGCTGGCAGGGACGCAGCCAGGGCTCCCTCTTTGCAAGCTCAGCTTATTGTGAGCTCAGGAGCTTTCAGGTATGACAGGGATGGGGAAAGCAGGATGAACCTTTCTGCTGTACCTCGCTGGGCACCTCAGGGAGCTGGAGGGATGCTGGTTCCAGCACACAACGTTCAGGCATGGCAGGCTGTTCCCTGGTCCTTTAAGCAGAGGGAGCAGGAGCAGTGACACAGCCCACCTCTCCTTTTGGTGATGCAGAGCACAGAGCTCCAAACTCCTGCCCAAAATCTCTCAGGACTCTGCTCCAATGCAGGAGCTTTCTCCACCACTCCATGCACTACCATTTGCTTCCCATTGTCTTTCCCTGTGGAGCTGCTCACTATCACTTTCTTCCAGGCACCACGGGGCAGGACACGGTCACCCAGGAAGATGGACCAGTCTTGGTGAAGCAGGGACACCCCTTCTACACCACCTGCAAATACCACACCAGTACTTTTAATGCCTTGCTGTGGTACCAGCTGAGGAAAGGCCAAGCCCCAGAGATGATCTCCTATCAAGCAGGGACTGGTGTCAAGCGCAGCGGCCGTTTCATCACACAGCTGAACACCACGGTCAAATCCAGTGTCCTGCAGCTGGAGGAAGTGGAGCTCTCTGACTCTGCCTTGTACCTCTGTGCTGTGCAAGACACCCTGGTGCAGGGAGCTTCCTCAGCTGTGCAACAACCCAGGGCAGGGAGGGGATGTGATAGGGCAAGGCTGAACTTGTGAAAGGGACTTTGATCTCACCCTGAGGCTCAGCAGAATTTTCATCCACATGTGTGTACAATGGTCTGGTGGTTTTGACCCCATCCATCCTAGCACTTCGCTTAAGAAAATATTTTAGGACTATTTTGACTTATCTCTGCATTGTGCAGTCTCTAATAAAAAAGAAAAATATCCCCTGTCCTTGGCTGCGACCTTGTCCTTCCACACTCCAGCCCTGCCGCTTTTGGCCCCACATGTCCTCAGCAGACCCTAAGGCTGGTTTTGTGTTCCTGCCTTGTGTGCTCTTGGAGCAGCCCCGTTTGCATGGACACACGTGAAGCACGGATTTGTCTGTGGCCCCACATTGGGTAGCATGGCCCTGGGTCTGTCCGTGTGTGTCCCTAATCGGCAGGGAATGTCCTGACCATGCCAGGGACACCGAGCACTGACCAGCACAGAGCAGCAGCTGCCCAGGCTCACAAACAGCCTGAGCGGGGCCGGCAGCCGCCCAATGCAGGTGTGTGCAGGGTGGATCTGCTTCCCAGGCGGTGTCGCTGCTGTGTGCGATGGGACACAGCTGTCCCTTGTCCCGGGCCGTGCCAAAGGTCCTTGTGTCGGTGGTTGTGCTGGTGCCGTGAGAGGCGGGAGCTGAGGCGGCCGGGGCGGAGCTGGCGGCGGCGCAGAGGAGGCGGCACGGCCGCAGCAGAGCCGGGGCTCAGGGGCGCAGCGAGGCTCGGCCGGCGGAGCGGCGGCATGCGGCGGGCTTGGGCCGCGGGGCTGGTGGCGCTGGCTGTGCTGCTCATCGGTGCGTGGGGCTGGGGTGATCCCGCAGGTGCCCGGAGGCTGCCGTCCTGCCTGGCTTCTGCACAGACCTCTCACCAAGAACTCTTCTCCCATTCATCCCTCCCTCTTCTCCATCCCAAACTTCTATTCTATGCAAAAACCTGCACAAACATTCCTTCTTTATAACACATGAAGTCAGTCCTTACCCCCTTCTAATATTCTTCTTGTCTTTTTGTGCCTTCTCTCACATCCTCCCGTTCTCCCGTGGCTCTCCTAATCCTTCTGTCATTCACACATTCATCTCCCCACAAGCGATTCATTCACACTTCCATTTCTACATATCTCCATGACATCCTCTGGGAACCGTTCTCCTCCTCATCTCTCTGTGTTCCTGTCAGCTTCTGCGGGTTTTCTTCTGAGGATTGGCAGAACTGGGTAGAAAGTAGGAGTTGAAGTTTGGGTTTTTTTCTTTCCCTGGTAGTGGCGGCAGTCAGAGCCCAAGTGCATCAGGAGCCATTCCTGGAGACCACCGAGGGTACCAGCATCAACATCACCTGCTCACATCCGAAAATCCAACCCACTGACTGGATCCAGTGGTACCGTCAGCTCCCAGGCCAAGGACCTGAACTCCTCGTACTCACTCTGAAAGATAGCAAAGAGCTGCCGGACAATGCAGGGCAGCTGTTGGTGTCGGCAGATCGGCGTTCAAGCTCGCTGTGGCTCGCTGAGCCCCGGCGCGGGGACGCGGCCGTGTATTACTGCGCGCTGGGGGCCACGGGCAGAGGAGCCGGGGCTGCGGCCGGGCACGAACCGCCGCGGGCGGGGCCAGCAGGGGGCGCTGCCGCTCCGCCCGCCGGGCTCCCGGGCCGCGGCTCCGCAGCTCCTTCCTCTGCCCCGAGCCCGCAGCACCGACACCGCACAGCCCCGCACAGACCCCACACGCTTCACAACCGCTCACAACCTGCCTTCACACAGTCCCCGCACACAGTTCGGCCTCTCCCACGGCTGCTCCTTGAGAGCACCCGGGCTGGGAGCTAACAAAGCAGCTGCACTCGCAGGCACACAGGGGCTAATTCATGGAGTGCTGTCAGGTCAGTAGGTCAATGCATGAGACTGGTTTGCGTTGAGGTGACAAAAAAATCTCTGTCTCTGCAGAAATGTCACTGTTCCATACTGCAAGGTGCATTCTCACCTGGCTGTGGAAGGCAGGTGCACTTTTAATGCCGCCTGAGGATGGAATTCACCCCTTGTTTTTGTTCTATTCCTCAGGTTTCCCCCAAACGCCCTTGGATGTGTATTCTGCATCTTCTTGAAATAGCAGAACATCCAGAAGGTAAAACAATAAATCCATTGGAGTAGAGGAGCATTTAAATTCTCTTGAGGACACTGTCACACTCACATTTCCCCCAAAACTGATAGGTCCCTTTCCCTTCACCTCAGTAACATCTCACGTATACTAAAAAGAAAATGCAGGGTATAGCAATGCTACAAGTGTTGCAGGGAGACAGTTGAAAGCCTGAGCTCGACATGAAGTTTCCCCCGAGAGGCTTCCTCTAGACACCCCATTTCCTTTAGGAACAGGAGCCTTTCAGCATCTAAAGAAACTCATTGGGCTGACCAAGTTCAGCTGAGGCTGCTGTCAGGGCATGTGAAAGGTGAGAGTGTCTGGTTCTCTAAGGATCACATCACTTTCATTTCCAAGGGAAGAACATGGGAAAGGGAAAGTGATGAACAAAGCACACAATGACATCAATGTAGCACTAGGTGATAAAGGGACAAAGAGAGAGCTCAGAGCTCTCCAGCTTCTAATTGATGGGCCATTAGGAAAGTGCTCTGAATTGCCTCAGGCTGAGCTTTGTCAGTGACAGGAAAGGAAAGGGGAACTCGAGGATAATGGAGGTTTGAGGGGGTCATGTGGGGTTAGGGAGCACCCACAAAGGAATGCTTGTGAGGCTGTGCAGCCTCCAGCCATGGTTTTCTCCAAAAGCCATCAGGATTTTGAGATTAGCAGTGACCCCAGAGAGCTGAGGACACCTCAGGAAGGTGAGAAACCTCAGCAGGGCAGAAGCCCCTGAGCTCCTGAATGCCCAGCCCTGGGTGTGCAGCACAGCTGCCCATTGCAGCTGCGGAGCTGAGGACTCCACTGCGAGCTGAGCAGGAACAGCCCCTTCCATCACTGATGCCCCAGGGGCACGGAATGCTCACAATGCCAATGGCTGAGGGAGCCTCGGGGGCTGCTGCTGGAGGAGCCAGAAACGCACAAGGAGCATTTCAGGCTCTGCAAGGACAGGCCATGGCTCTGCCTGCTCCCGCCGCTGCTCCCTTTGCTCCCGCCGAGCGTCGTTTCCGCAGCTCTGTTCTCTCGGCGCTGGGACGTCCTTCCTGCCTCTGCCTGGCTCAGCAAACCCTTGGTCGCTCAGCAGCTTGCTCTCGGCATGCAGCTCGCATATCTCATCCTCACCGTCTTCCTGGGACAGCTCCTGGGTAAGTCCTGGCTTTTCCCCAAGGCACACCTGTTCTTCTTCTTCTTCTCCTTCTGCCCAGGATATCCTCAAAAGCCTAATCAGGACCATGGGGGAAATGGCATTGAATAAAGGGGAAACACCTTGAATAAAGGGAAAAGGAAAATCTGCTTTTGTTTGTGGTTTTGCAAGTGTTTCCTGAAGACGCTCGTCGGTTTGTAAAGCAAAATGGAAAAGAGAGAAGTAAAACCTCAGACTTCTCTGTCTCTTCTCTTGCCTTCAATCCATCTGCCTCTGCCTCTCTCTTCTCATCCTCCTGCAGTAACTTCAAGAGATCTCAGCTGTCTCTACAACCGAGCACTCTTCCCATTTAGGTGTAAATTCCCACAATCTGTCAAGCCTGCCCCGGGCACCCCACAGATTTTCTTGCCATTACATTATCAGGGTGTTCCATTCTGCCTCCATGCTGACACAGCTCTGCCACAGCTCCCCGTGTTCGCTGGCATGGACAGAGCCAGGGCTCCCTCTTTTCAAGCTCAGCTTTGTGTGTGCTCAGGAACTTTCAGGCATGACGGGGATGGGGAAAGCAGGATGAACCTTTCTGCTGTACCTCGCTGGGCACCTCAGGGAGCTGGAGGGATACTGGTTCCAGCACACAAAGTTCAAGCATGGCAGGCTGTTCCCTGGTCCTTTTAGCAGAGGGAGCAGGAGCAGTGACACAGCCCAGCTTTCTTTTTGTTGATGCAGAGCAGAGAGCTCCGAACTCTTGCCCAAAAATCTCTCAGGACTATGCTACAAGGCAGGGAGTTTTCTCCACCACTCCATGCACTTCCATTTGCTTCCCATTGTCTTTCCCTGTGGAGCTGCTCACCATCACTTTCTTCCAGGCACCACAGGGCAGGACACGGTCACCCAGGAAGATGGACCAGTCTTGGTGAAGCAGGGACACCCCTTCCACACCACCTGCAAATACCACACCAGTATTTTGAGGGGATTGCTTTGGTACCAGCTGAGGAAAGGCCAAGCCCCAGAACTGATCTCCTATCAAGCAGGGTCTGGCCCCAAGACCAGCGGCCGTTTCACCACACAGCTGAACACCACGGGCAAATCCAGTGTCCTGCAGCTGGAGGAAGTGGAGCTCTCTGACTCTGCCTTGTACCTCTGTGCTGTGCAAGACACCCTGGTGCAGGGAGCTTCCTCAGCTGTGCAACAAGCCAGGGCAGGGAGGGGATGTGTACGGGCAAGGCTGAGCTTGGGAAAGGGAATCTGATCTCACTCCGATGCTCAGCAGAATTTTCATCCACATGTGTGTACAATGGTCTGATGGTTTTTGCAGCATCCATCCTAGCACTTCGCTTAGGAAAATATTTGGGATTTTTTTGACTTATATCTGCATTGTGCAGTCTCTAAGTAAAAAAGAAAAATATCCCCTGTGCTTGGCTGGGACCTTGTCCTTCCACACTCCAGCCCTGCTGCTTTTGGCCCCACATATCCTCAGCAGAGCCCAGGGCTGTTTATGTGTCCCTGCCTTGTGTGCCCTCCGATCAGCCCCGTTTGCAGGGACACACGATAAGCACGGATTTGTCTGTGGCTCCACATGGGGTAGCACGGCCCTGGGTCTGTCCGTGTGTGTCCCTGACTGGGAGGGAATGTCCGGACCATGCCAGGGACACCGAGCACTGACCAGCACAGAGCCGCAGCTGCCCAGGCTCACAAACAGCGTGAGCGGGGCCGGCAGCCGCCCAATGCAGGTGTGTGCAGGGTGGATCTGCTTCCCAGGCGGCGTTGCTGCTGTGTGCGATGGGACACAGCTGTCCCTTGTCCCTGGCCGTGCCAAAGGTCCTTGTGTCGGTGGTTGTGCCGGTGCCGTGAGAGGCGGGGGCTGAGGCGGCCCCGGGGCGGAGCTGGCGGCGGCGCAGAGGAGGCGGCACGGCCGCAGCAGAGCCGGGGCTCAGGGGCGCAGCGAGGCTCGGCCGGCGGAGCGGCGGCATGCGGCGGGCTCGGGCCGCGCCGCTGGCGGCGCTGCTTGTGCTGCTCATCGGTGCGTGGGGCTGGGGTGATCCCGCAGGTGCCCGGAGGCTGCCGTCCTGCCTGGCTTCTGCACAGACCTCTCACCAAGAACTCTTCTCCCATTCATCCCTCCCTCTTCTCCATCCCAAACTTCTATTCTATGCAAAAACCTGCACAAACATTCCTTCTTTATAACACATGAAGTCAGTCCTTACCCCCTTCTAATATTCTTCTTGTCTTTTTGTGCCTTCTCTCACATCCTCCCGTTCTCCCGTGGCTCTCCTAATCCTTCTGTCATTCACACATTCATCTCCTCACAAGCGATTCATTCACTCTTCCATTCCTCCATATCTCCATGACATATTCTGGGAACTGTTTTCCTCCTCATCTCTCTGTGTTCCTGGCTGCTTTTGCGGGCTTTGTTCTGGGGATTGCCAGAACTGGGTAGAAAGTAGGAGTTGAAGTTTGGGTTTTTTTCTTTCCCTGGTAGTGGCTGCGGTCAGAGCCCAAGTGCATCAGGAGCCATTCCTGGAGACCACCGAGGGTACCAGCATCAACATCACCTGCTCACATCCGAAAATCCAACCCACTGACTGGATCCAGTGGTACCATCAGCTCCCAGGCCAAGGACCTGAACTCCTCGTACTCACTCTGAAAGATAGCAAAGAGCTGCCGGACAATGCAGGGCAGCTGTTGGTGTCGGCAGATCGGAGTTCCAGCTGGCTGTGGCTCGCTGAGCCCCGGCGCGGGGACGCGGCCGTGTATTACTGCGCGCTGGGGGCCACGGGCAGAGGAGCCGGGGCTGCGGCCGGGCACGAACCGCCGCGGGCGGGGCCGGGTGGGGCCAGCAGGGAGCGCTGCCGCTCCGCCCGCCGGGGCTCCCGGGCCGCGGCTCCGCAGCTCCTTCCTCTGCCCCGACCCCGCAGCACCGACACCGCACAGCCCCGCACAGACCCAAACACGCCTCACAACCAGCCCACAACCTGCGCTCACACAGTTCCCGCTCACAGACCGGCCTCTCCTCCGGCTGCTCCTTGAAAGCACCCGGGCTGGGCGCTGACAATGCAGCTGCACTTACGGGCACACAAGGGGTTAATTCATTGAGTGCTGTCAGGTTAGTAGGTCAGTGCATGAGAGGTGTTTTCATTCAGGTGACAAAGAAATCTCTGTCTCTGCTCCATACTGCAAGGTGCATTCTCACCTGGCTCTGTAAGGCAGGTGTAATTTTAATGCCAATTTAGGATGAAATTCATCCCTCTGCAATTTGTTCTCATCCTCAGATGTCCACAGACATCCACGCATGTGCCATACAGCCTCTTCCTGAAACAGTAGAATATCGGGGAGGGAAAACAACAAATCGGTTGGAGTAGAGGAGCATTTAAATTCTCCTGAGGACACTGTCACACTCACCTTTCCCCCAAAACTCATGGGTCCCTTTCCTTTCACGTTAGTTACCTCTCCAGCATTCAGAAGAACAAATGCCAGGATTTAGCAGTGCTGCAAGTGTTGCAGGGAAACACTTGAAAGACTGAGCTCCAGATGATGATTCCCCCCAGAGACTTGCTCTAGACACCCCATTTCCTTTGGGGACAGGAGCCTTTCAGCATCTTCAGGAACTCCTTGGGCTCACCAAGTTCAGCTGAGGCCACAATCAGGGCATGTGAAAGGTGAGAGTGTCTGGTCCTCTAAGGATCACATCACTCCCATTTTCCTTTCCATGGAAAAGACAAGGAAAAGGGAAAGTGATGAACAAAGCACACAATGACACCAATCTGACAGTAACTGATAAGGGGACAAAGAGAGAGCTCAGAGCTCTCCAACTTCTAATTGATGGGCCATTAGGAAAGTGCTCTGAATTGCCTCAGGCTGAGCTTTGTCAGGGACAAGAGAAAAACGAGGATAATGGAGGTTTGAGGGGGTCTTGTGGGGTTAGGGAGCACCCACAAAGGAATGCTTGTGAGGCTGTGCAGCCCCCAGCCATGGGGCTCTCCAACACCCATCAGGATATGGAGATTATCAGTGACCCCAGAGAGCTGAGGACACCTCAGGAAGGTGAGAAACCTCAGCGGGGAAGAAGCCCCTGAGCTCCTGAATGCCCAGCCCTGGGTGTGCAGCACAGCTGCCCATTGCAGCTGCGGAGCTGAGGACTCCACTGCGAGCTGAGCAGGAACAGCCCCTTCCATCACTGATGCCCCAGGGGCACGGAATGCTCACAATGCCAATGGCTGAGGGAGCCTCGGGGGCTGCTGCTGGAGGAGCCAGAAACGCACAAGGAGCATTTCAGGCTCTGCAAGGACAGGCCATGGCTCTGCCTGCTCCCGCCGCTGCTCCCTTTGCTCCCGCCGAGCGTCGTTTCCGCAGCTCTGTTCTCTCGGCGCTGGGACGTCCTTCCTGCCTCTGCCTGGCTCAGCAAACACTTGGTCGCTCAGCAGCTTGCTCTCGGCATGCAGCTCGCATATCTCATCCTCACCGTCTTCCTGGGACAGCTCCTGGGTAAGTCCTGGCTTTTCCCCAAGGCACACCTGTTCTTCTTCTTCTTCTCCTTCTGCCCAGGATATCCTCAAAAGCCTAATCAGGACCATGGGGGAAATGGCATTGAATAAAGGGGAAACACCTTGAATAAAGGGAAAAGGACAATCTGCTTTTGTTTGTGGCTTTGCAAGTGTTTCCTGAAGAAGCTCGTCGGTTTGTAAAGGAAAATGAAAGGAGAGAAGTGAAACCTCAGTCCTTTCTATGTTATTTCTCTCACCTTCAATCCATCTGCCTCTGCCTCTCTCTTCTCATCCTCCTGCAGTCACTTCAAGAGATCTTAGCTGTCTCTACAACCCAGCACTCTTCCCATTTAGATCTATATTCCCTCATTCTGTGAAACCTGCCCCGGGCGCCTCACAGTTTTTCAGGTCATTACATTATTACGGTGTTCCATTCTGCCTCCATGCTGACAAAGCTCTGCCACACTCCCCGTGTTCGCTGGCAGGGACGCAGCCAGGGCTCCCTCTTTGCAAGCTCAGCTTATTGTGAGCTCAGGAGCTTTCAGGTATGACAGGGATGGGGAAAGCAGGATGAACCTTTCTGCTGTACCTCGCTGGGCACCTCAGGGAGCTGGAGGGATGCTGGTTCCAGCACACAACGTTCAGGCATGGCAGGCTGTTCCCTGGTCCTTTAAGCAGAGGGAGCAGGAGCAGTGACACAGCCCACCTCTCCTTTTGGTGATGCAGAGCACAGAGCTCCAAACTCCTGCCCAAAATCTCTCAGGACTCTGCTCCAATGCAGGAGCTTTCTCCACCACTCCATGCACTACCATTTGCTTCCCATTGTCTTTCCCTGTGGAGCTGCTCACTATCACTTTCTTCCAGGCACCACGGGGCAGGACACGGTCACCCAGGAAGATGGACCAGTCTTGGTGAAGCAGGGACACCCCTTCTACACCACCTGCAAATACCACACCAGTACTTTTAATGCCTTGCTGTGGTACCAGCTGAGGAAAGGCCAAGCCCCAGAGATGATCTCCTATCAAGCAGGGACTGGTGTCAAGCGCAGCGGCCGTTTCATCACACAGCTGAACACCACGGTCAAATCCAGTGTCCTGCAGCTGGAGGAAGTGGAGCTCTCTGACTCTGCCTTGTACCTCTGTGCTGTGCAAGACACCCTGGTGCAGGGAGCTTCCTCAGCTGTGCAACAACCCAGGGCAGGGAGGGGATGTGATAGGGCAAGGCTGAACTTGTGAAAGGGACTTTGATCTCACCCTGAGGCTCAGCAGAATTTTCATCCACATGTGTGTACAATGGTCTGGTGGTTTTGACCCCATCCATCCTAGCACTTCGCTTAAGAAAATATTTTAGGACTATTTTGACTTATCTCTGCATTGTGCAGTCTCTAATAAAAAAGAAAAATATCCCCTGTCCTTGGCTGCGACCTTGTCCTTCCACACTCCAGCCCTGCCGCTTTTGGCCCCACATGTCCTCAGCAGACCCTAAGGCTGGTTTTGTGTTCCTGCCTTGTGTGCTCTTGGAGCAGCCCCGTTTGCATGGACACACGTGAAGCACGGATTTGTCTGTGGCCCCACATTGGGTAGCATGGCCCTGGGTCTGTCCGTGTGTGTCCCTAATCGGCAGGGAATGTCCTGACCATGCCAGGGACACCGAGCACTGACCAGCACAGAGCAGCAGCTGCCCAGGCTCACAAACAGCCTGAGCGGGGCCGGCAGCCGCCCAATGCAGGTGTGTGCAGGGTGGATCTGCTTCCCAGGCGGTGTCGCTGCTGTGTGCGATGGGACACAGCTGTCCCTTGTCCCGGGCCGTGCCAAAGGTCCTTGTGTCGGTGGTTGTGCTGGTGCCGTGAGAGGCGGGAGCTGAGGCGGCCGGGGCGGAGCTGGCGGCGGCGCAGAGGAGGCGGCACGGCCGCAGCAGAGCCGGGGCTCAGGGGCGCAGCGAGGCTCGGCCGGCGGAGCGGCGGCATGCGGCGGGCTTGGGCCGCGGGGCTGGTGGCGCTGGCTGTGCTGCTCATCGGTGCGTGGGGCTGGGGTGATCCCGCAGGTGCCCGGAGGCTGCCGTCCTGCCTGGCTTCTGCACAGACCTCTCACCAAGAACTCTTCTCCCATTCATCCCTCCCTCTTCTCCATCCCAAACTTCTATTCTATGCAAAAACCTGCACAAACATTCCTTCTTTATAACACATGAAGTCAGTCCTTACCCCCTTCTAATATTCTTCTTGTCTTTTTGTGCCTTCTCTCACATCCTCCCGTTCTCCCGTGGCTCTCCTAATCCTTCTGTCATTCACACATTCATCTCCCCACAAGCGATTCATTCACACTTCCATTTCTACATATCTCCATGACATCCTCTGGGAACCGTTCTCCTCCTCATCTCTCTGTGTTCCTGTCAGCTTCTGCGGGTTTTCTTCTGAGGATTGGCAGAACTGGGTAGAAAGTAGGAGTTGAAGTTTGGGTTTTTTTCTTTCCCTGGTAGTGGCGGCAGTCAGAGCCCAAGTGCATCAGGAGCCATTCCTGGAGACCACCGAGGGTACCAGCATCAACATCACCTGCTCACATCCGAAAATCCAACCCACTGACTGGATCCAGTGGTACCGTCAGCTCCCAGGCCAAGGACCTGAACTCCTCGTACTCACTCTGAAAGATAGCAAAGAGCTGCCGGACAATGCAGGGCAGCTGTTGGTGTCGGCAGATCGGCGTTCAAGCTCGCTGTGGCTCGCTGAGCCCCGGCGCGGGGACGCGGCCGTGTATTACTGCGCGCTGGGGGCCACGGGCAGAGGAGCCGGGGCTGCGGCCGGGCACGAACCGCCGCGGGCGGGGCCAGCAGGGGGCGCTGCCGCTCCGCCCGCCGGGCTCCCGGGCCGCGGCTCCGCAGCTCCTTCCTCTGCCCCGAGCCCGCAGCACCGACACCGCACAGCCCCGCACAGACCCCACACGCTTCACAACCGCTCACAACCTGCCTTCACACAGTCCCCGCACACAGTTCGGCCTCTCCCACGGCTGCTCCTTGAGAGCACCCGGGCTGGGAGCTAACAAAGCAGCTGCACTCGCAGGCACACAGGGGCTAATTCATGGAGTGCTGTCAGGTCAGTAGGTCAATGCATGAGACTGGTTTGCGTTGAGGTGACAAAAAAATCTCTGTCTCTGCAGAAATGTCACTGTTCCATACTGCAAGGTGCATTCTCACCTGGCTGTGGAAGGCAGGTGCACTTTTAATGCCGCCTGAGGATGGAATTCACCCCTTGTTTTTGTTCTATTCCTCAGGTTTCCCCCAAACGCCCTTGGATGTGTATTCTGCATCTTCTTGAAATAGCAGAACATCCAGAAGGTAAAACAATAAATCCATTGGAGTAGAGGAGCATTTAAATTCTCTTGAGGACACTGTCACACTCACATTTCCCCCAAAACTGATAGGTCCCTTTCCCTTCACCTCAGTAACATCTCACGTATACTAAAAAGAAAATGCAGGGTATAGCAATGCTACAAGTGTTGCAGGGAGACAGTTGAAAGCCTGAGCTCGACATGAAGTTTCCCCCGAGAGGCTTCCTCTAGACACCCCATTTCCTTTAGGAACAGGAGCCTTTCAGCATCTAAAGAAACTCATTGGGCTGACCAAGTTCAGCTGAGGCTGCTGTCAGGGCATGTGAAAGGTGAGAGTGTCTGGTTCTCTAAGGATCACATCACTTTCATTTCCAAGGGAAGAACATGGGAAAGGGAAAGTGATGAACAAAGCACACAATGACATCAATGTAGCACTAGGTGATAAAGGGACAAAGAGAGAGCTCAGAGCTCTCCAGCTTCTAATTGATGGGCCATTAGGAAAGTGCTCTGAATTGCCTCAGGCTGAGCTTTGTCAGTGACAGGAAAGGAAAGGGGAACTCGAGGATAATGGAGGTTTGAGGGGGTCATGTGGGGTTAGGGAGCACCCACAAAGGAATGCTTGTGAGGCTGTGCAGCCTCCAGCCATGGTTTTCTCCAAAAGCCATCAGGATTTTGAGATTAGCAGTGACCCCAGAGAGCTGAGGACACCTCAGGAAGGTGAGAAACCTCAGCAGGGCAGAAGCCCCTGAGCTCCTGAATGCCCAGCCCTGGGTGTGCAGCACAGCTGCCCATTGCAGCTGCGGAGCTGAGGACTCCACTGCGAGCTGAGCAGGAACAGCCCCTTCCATCACTGATGCCCCAGGGGCACGGAATGCTCACAATGCCAATGGCTGAGGGAGCCTCGGGGGCTGCTGCTGGAGGAGCCAGAAACGCACAAGGAGCATTTCAGGCTCTGCAAGGACAGGCCATGGCTCTGCCTGCTCCCGCCGCTGCTCCCTTTGCTCCCGCCGAGCGTCGTTTCCGCAGCTCTGTTCTCTCGGCGCTGGGACGTCCTTCCTGCCTCTGCCTCGCTCAGCAAACACTTGGTCGCTCAGCAGCTTGCTCTCGGCATGCAGCTCGCATATCTCATCTTCACCGTCTTCCTGGGACAGCTCCTGGGTAAGTCCTGGCTTTTCCCCAAGGCACACCTGTTCTTCTTCTTCTTCTCCTTCTGCCCAGGATATCCTCAAAAGCCTAATCAGGACCATGGGGGAAGTGGCAGTGAATAAAGGGGAAACACCTTAAATAAAGGGAAAAGGAAAATCTGCTTTTGTTTGTGGTTTGGCACGTGTTTCCTGAAGAAGCTCCTTGGTTTGTAAAGGAAAAGGGAAAAGAGAGAAGTGAAACCTCAGTCCTTTCTATCTCTCAACTTCAATCCATCTGCCTCTGCCTCTCCTCATCCTCCTGCAGTCACTTCAAGAGATCTTAGCTGTCTCTACAACCGAGCACTCATCCCATTTAGATCCAAATTCCCACATTCTGTCAAACCTGCCCCGGGCGCCTCACAGTTTTTCATGCCATTACATTATCAGGGTGTTCCATTCTGACTCCATGCCGACACAGCTGTGCCGCAGGTCTCCGTGTTCGCTGGCAGGGACGCAGCCAGGGCTCCCTCTTTGCAAGCTCAGCTTATTGTGAGCTCAGGAGCTTTCAGAGGTGACGGGGATGGGGAAAGGACAATGAACCTTTCTGCTGTACCTCGCTGGGCACCTCAGGGGGCTGAAGTGGTTCTGGTTCCAGCACACAAAGTTCAGGCATGGCAGGATGTTCCCTGGTCCATTAAGCAGAGAGAGCAGGAGCAGGGACACAGCCCAGCTCTCCTTTTGGTGATTCAGAGCAGGGAGCTCCGAACTCTTGTCTGAAACCTCTCAGGACTCTGCTCCAATGCAGGAGCTTTCTCCACCAGGGTTTTCCATCCACTTCCATTTGCTTCCCACTGTCTTTCCCTGTGGAGCTGCTCACCATCACTTTCTTCCAGGCACCACGGGGCAGGACACGGTCACCCAGGAAGATGGACCGATCTTGGTGAAGCAGGGACACCCCTTCCACACCACCTGCAAATACCAAACCAGTTCTTTTTATGGCTTGCTGTGGTACCAGCTGAGGAAAGGCCAAGCCCCAGAGATGATCTCCTATCAAGCAGGGTCTGGCCCCAAGACCAGCCGTTTCACCACACAGCTGAACACCACGGGCAAATCCAGTGTCCTGCAGCTGGAGGAAGTGGAGCTCTCTGACTCTGCCTTGTACCTCTGTGCTGTGCAAGACACCCTGGTGCAGGAAGCTTCCTCAGCTGTGCAACAACCCAGTGCAGGGAGGAGATGGGTCAGTGCAAGGCTGAGCTTGGGAAAGGGACTCTGATCTCACCCCGATGCTCAGCAGAATTTGCATCCACATGTGTGTACAATGGTCTGATGATTTTTGCAGCATCCATCCTAGCACTTTCCTTGGGAAAATATATTGGGCTTTTTTGACTCATTTCCATATTGTGTAGTCTCTAAGGAAAGAGAAATATCCCCTGTGCTTGGCTGGGACCTTGTCCTTCCACACTCCAGCCCTGCCGCTTTTGGCCCCACATGTCCTCAGCAGAGCCCAAGGCTGGTTTTGTGTTCCAGCCTTGAGTGCTCTTGGAGCAGCCCCGTTTGCAGGGACACACGTGAAGCACGGATTTGTCTGTGGCTCCACATTGGGTAGCACGGCCCTGGGTCTGTCCGTGTGTGTTCCTAATCGGCAGGGAATGTCCTGACCATGCCAGGGACACCGAGCACTGACCAGCACAGAGCAGCAGCTGCCTAGGCTCACAAACAGCCTGAGCGGGGCCGGCAGCCACCCAATGCAGGTGTGTGAAGGGTGGATCTGCTTCCCAGGCGGCGTTGCTGCTGTGTGCGATGGGACACAGCTGTCCCTTGTCCCTGGCCATGCCAAAGGTCCTTGTGTCGCTGGTTGTGGTGGTGCCGTGACAGGCGGGGGCTGAGGCGGCCCCGGGGCGGAGCTGGCGGCGGCGCAGAGGAGGCGGCACGGCCGCAGCAGAGCCGGGGCTCAGGGGCACAGCGAGGCTCGGCCGGCGGAGCGGCGGCATGCGGCGGGCTCGGGCCGCGGGGCTGGTGGCGCTGGCTGTGCTGCTCATCGGTGCGTGGGGCTGGGGTGATCCCGCAGGTGCCCGGAGGCTGCCGTCCTGCCTGGCTTCTGCACAGACCTCTCACCAAGAACTCTTCTCCCATTCATCCCTTTCTCTTCTCATTCCTAAACTTCTATTCTGTGCCAAAACCTGCACAAACATTCCATCTTTATAACTGATAAAGTCAGTCCTTACCCCTTGTTAATTTTCCTCATGTCTTTTTCTGCTTTCTCCCACATCCTCTTCTTCTCCCGTGCCTCTGCTAATCCTTCTGTCATTCATGCATTCGTCACTCCACCAGCGATTAATGGACACTTCCCCTCCTACATATCTCCGTGAACTTCCTCTGGGAACTGTTTTCCTCCTCATCTCTCTGTGTTCCTGACAGCTTCTGCGGGCGGTGTTCTGTGGATTAGCAGAGCTGGGTAGAAGGTAGGAGTTGAGGTTTTTTCTTTTTCTTTCCCTGACAGTGGCTGCAGACAAAGCCCAGGTGCAGCAGGAGGCATTCCTGCAGACCGCCGAGGGCACCAGCATCAGCATCAAGTGCTCACATGCCAATATCCGGACTGGCGATTTCATCCACTTTTACCGTCAGCTGCCTGGCCAAAGACCCGAACTCGTGGCAGTCACTGCTAAAGCTCCCAAGGCGGTGCGAGTCCCTAAAGGGCGTCTGACGGTGTCGGCAGATCGGCGTTCGAGCTCGCTGTGGCTCGCTGAGCCCCGGCGCGGAGACGCGGCCGTGTATTACTGCGCGCTGGGGGCCACGGGCAGAGGAGCCGGGGCTGCGGCCGGGCACGAACCGCCGCGGGCGGGGCCGGGCGGGGCCAGCAGGGGGCGCTGCCGCTCCGCCCGCCGGGGCCGCCGAGCCCCGCTCGTCCCGGGCTGCCGCCACCGGCACCGGCAACGGGACCGACAGAAGCACCGCCAATGGGACCGGCACCGGCACTGGCTACGGGACCGGGATCGTCACCTGCACTGACACCAGAACCAACACCGGCACTGACAATGGGACCGGGACCGGCACCAACACTGCCAATGGACATCAGCACGGGCAATTGACATCAGAACCGACACCGGCAATGGGACCGGGACAGATACCTGCACTGACACCGTAAACGAAGCCGACACCGGCAATGGGCATCAGCCCCGGCAACGGACATCAGATCCGACACTGCCAATGGGACCAGGACCAACACCTGCACTAACACCAGAACCGACACTAACACCAGCAGTGGACATCAGCACCGACAGCAGCACTGGCACTTATAACAGCACCAACACTCCCTCCAACAGTGACACTGACGCCAACACGGGTACCTTCAGTTTGGCGTCACGGACCGTGCTCAGCCCCTCTTCTCAGCCTGGGCTGTGTCCGGCTGAGCTCCTCACGGCAGCAAACAGCCCCGCCAGACTACAGCTCCATGTCCACACTGTGAAAAACTCCAATCACTTGTTTTTAAGATTTGAAATGTTTAATAATAATAAAATGGATATTAAAAAGAGCAACACAACAAAAATTTTGGCCGGGGCTTGGCTGGGAACCTTGTCCTTCCACACAATGCTCCTGCCCTGCTGCATCTGGCACCGTGCGGCCTTAACAAAGCCAATAGCTGATATCACTCCTTGGTGTGTTGCTGCCTTGTGAGCTGTTGGAGCAGCCCCATTTGCAGGGACACATGAGAAACACAGATTTCTGTATGACTGCACACAAACATTTGTGTCTGTCGGTGTGTGTCCCTCGTCGGGAGGGAATGTCCTGACCATGCCAGGGACACCGAGCACTGACCAGCACAGAGCAGCAGCTGCCCAGGCTCACAAACAGCCTGAGCGGGGCCGGCAGCCACCCAATGCAGGGGTGCGCAGGGTGGATCTGCTTCCCAGGCGGTGTCGCTGCTGTGTGCGATGGGACACAGCTGTCCCTTGTCCCTGGCCATGCCAAAGGTCCTTGTGTCGCTGGTTGTGCCGGTGCCGTGACAGGCGGGGGCTGAGGCGGCCCCGGGGCGGAGCTGGGGCGGCGCAGAGGAGGCGGCACGGCCGCGGCAGAGCCGGGGCTCAGGGGCGCAGCGAGGCTCGGCCGGCGGAGCGGCGGCATGCGGCGGGCTCGGGCCTCGGGGCTGGCGGCGCTGGCCGTGGTTCTGATCGGTGAGCGGGGAAAGCAGCAGTGGGGGTGGTCGGGAGGCTGTGCTAGACCCCCCTCGTCCTAAGATTCTTCTCTTACCCTTCTTCTCCTTCTCGTTCTTTTTGCTCTCTGACCCCTCCTTTCCTGCCATAGGGTTTTTTTTTTTCCTCAGTGAAATCCTTCCCAGCGAGTTTGCCTATGCCACTCCAATTTTCCATCCATCCATCCATCCATCCATCCATCCATCCATCCATCCATCCATCCATCCATCCATCCATCTCTTCATGCAGATCTATTTTCCCCACCCCTTTCTCCTCTTAAAAATATCAATTGTCCTTCAAAATATCCATCATCGATTCTTGTCCCCGGACAAACACTCTTGGAGAAATATTGTCTCCATATTTTATTATACGAACTCATCCCAGCTGACGCTGCTCTCTCTACCTCTCCCATTTCGTCCTGCATGGCATTTTCTAATAAATAAAAGTGATTGTTGCTTTCTCTCCGGCAGTGGCTGTGGCCAGAGCCCAGGTGCAGCAGGAGCCGTCAGTGGAGACTACCGAGAGCACCGGCATCAACATCACCTGCTCACATCCCAAAATCCTGACCAGCCAAACCATCTACTGGTACCGTCAGCTCCCTGGCCGAGGACCAGAATTATTCGTGAGCATTCACAAAGACTCCAAAGAGCTGCCGGGCAGTGCGGGCCATGTGTTGGTGTCGGCAGATCGGCGTTCGAGCTCGCTATGGCTCGCTGAGCCCCGGCGCGGGGACGCGGCCGTGTATTACTGCGCGCTGGGGGCCACGGGCAGAGGAGCCGGGGCTGCGGCCGGGCACGAACCGGCGCGGGCGGGGCCGGGCGGGGCCAGCAGGGGGCGCTGCCGCTCCGCCCGCCGGGGCCGCCGAGCCCCGCTCGTCCCGGGCTGCCGGGATGGGGCCGCCACCAGAACAGACACCGGCACCAGAACCGACAGCGGTACCACCAATGCTCATCAGAACGGACACCCACAGCGGCAATGGGACCGGGACCCACGCCAGAACCGGCAACTGCAGCTCCAGCTTGGAGTCACCCACCTCCCTCAGCCCCTCTTCTCAGCACTGACTTAATGAGTTTTTGCCCCGGCTGCCTGCTCTCCCCAGTACCAATCCCATCCAATCCCAAGGTCTTGTGAGCCACTAAATGGTTTAGCCAATCTTTAACATCCTCAGTCTGATTTTCAGGGGTTCCATGATGCTCTCCTTCCCTGTCTCCCACATCAGGAGGCCAGTTGTCCTAACGATAATCAATCCTACTCTAAAGATTGAGGCAAAGAATGTGCTAAGCACCTCAGCTGTTCCCTTGACTTTGGTGAATGAGAAGTCCATGAGAGTGAATTGAGCACAGAAGAAAAAAAAACACTCCTGAGATATTTTTCTTGTGGGTAATTTTGTAGGAGAAAGAGAAAGGGAAGGGGCTTCAGACTCACCTGTTTTCCAGACTCAGAAGGAGCCCGGGTGCAGTTGAAGAATGATGCAGTAGACTGCAGGAGATTTGTCCAGGGAAGAGGCACTGAAATGCAGTCCCTTCTTCCTGAGCCCTCTTTTTCCAGCTGCTCAAAAATTCACACTCTGCCACTGCAAATTGCCAGCCCCAATAAGGATGGTTTCACCCAAGTTTGGATTTTTAGTTCAATTCCATTTAAAATGATGGGAGTGCCACAGCATGGCTGGGAATGCTTACACACACACAGACACATGGACACAGAAACACACCCGCAGGTGTCTCAAGGCCAGTGCACAGCTGCTCTCCCCTGAGCTGCATCTCATTGGTTTCGTGAACACAGAGAAAGGCTGAGGATTTATGCCCAGGTCCTGTATCCCTATATTTGGGTTTCATTCCATTGCCCTGAAGGATAATTCCGGAATCCCCACATGACAGCAAAGGGAGGATGTGAAGGAACACATTATGGGAGCCAAGGAAAGCCAGGCACTGTCAATCGTGATCTCCGCGGTCCCAGCCCGATCCCTGCCCCCCAGGCCGGCCCCGCCGCTCCCGACGTGCCGAGAGCCGAGCGCCGCCCCGCAGGCCCCGCGCTCGCCTCCGCTCCGTTCCCTGCCAGGACTCGGCCCGAGCCCGAGCGGCAGAGGCGCAGGGCTCAGCCCCGGGGCGGAGCTGGGGCGGCGCAGAGGAGGCGGCACGGCCGCAGCAGAGCCGGGGCTCAGGGGCACAGCGAGGCTCGGCCGGCGGAGCGGCGGCATGCGGCGGGCTCGGGCCGCGGCGCTGGCGGCGCTGGCTGTGCTGCTCATCGGTGCGCGGGGGGTTCAAAGGGGTCGATTCTGGGCTGGGGTGATCCTGCAGGTCCCCGTAGGCTGCTGTCCTGCCTGGCTTATTCACAGATCTATGTCCGAGAGCTGCTCTCTTGTTTTTCTTTCCCTGTTTTCAATCCCATATGCCCTCAGAAATATCCTGATTCTATTCTGGTCCAACTCTGCCTAAGCATTCAATTCCTCTCCTTCTTTATTACTTACTAAGTCAGTTCTTAGCCGTTCTAACTTTTCTGTTATTTTTGCGCTTTCTCCCTCATCCTCCTGTTCTCCAGTGAATGCACCATTCTTCCTGTCATTCACGCATTCATCTCTCCACAAGCCAGTAATGGACAATTTCATTCCTGCTTATCTTGAAATCCCCTAGGTCCTGTTTCTCTCATCATCGCTCTGCGGTCCTGACTGTTTCAAATTCCTGCCGGATTTGATCTTTGCAGTGCGGCAGTGTACAATTTAGAGTTGATCGATTTTCTTTCCCTGGTAGTGGCTTCAGGCAGAGCCCAGGTGCAGCAGGAGCCATTTGTGGAGACCACCGAGGGCACCGGCATCAACATCACCTGCTCACATACCAATATACGGATGGGTGATACAATCCAATGGTACCGTCAGCTCCCGGACAAAGGCCTCGACTTGGTTGTGCTCACAGTGAGAGAGACCAAGCCACTGCCGAACAATGCAGGACAGCTGTTGGTATCGGCAGATCGGAGTTCCAGCTCGCTGTGGCTCGCTGAGCCCCGGCGCGGGGACGCGGCCGTGTATTACTGCGCGCTGGGAGCCACGGGCAGAGGAGCCGGGGCTGCGGCCGGGCACGAACCGCCGCGGGCGGGGCCGGGCGGGGCCAGCAGGGGGCGCTGCCGCTCCGCCCGCCGGGGCCGCCGAGCCCCGCTCGTCCCGGGCTGCCGGGCCGGGGCCGCCACCACAACCGACACCGGCACCAGAACTGACAGCGGTACCGCCAATGCTCATCAGAACGGACACCCACAGCGGCAATGGGACCGGGACCCACACCAGAACCGGCAACTGCAGCTCCAGCTTGGAGTCACCCACCTCCCTCAGCCCCTCTTCTCAGCACTGACTTAATGAGTTTTTGCCCCGGCTGCCTGCTCTCCCTAGCACCAATCCCATCCAATCCCAAGGTCTTGTGAGCCACTAAGTGGTTTAGCCAATCTTTAACATCCTCAGTCTGATTTTCAGGGATTCCATGATGTTCTCCTTCCCTGTCTCCCAGATAAGGAGGCCAGTTGTCCTGATGATAATCAATCCTAATCTTGAAGACTGAGGCACAGAAGGTATTAAGTATGTCAGGCATTCCCTTGTCTTTGGTGAATATATTCCTCGTGAGAGTGGAGTAAGCACAGAAGAAAACTACAACTGCTGAGACATTTGTCAAGTGGGGTATTGTGTAAGAGAAATTGTGTAAGAGAAAGAAAAAGAGAAGGGGCTTCAGACTCACTTGGTTTCCAGACTCAGAAGGAGACTGGGTGCAGTGGAGCAATGATGCAGCAGCCTGGAGGACATTTATCCAGGGAAGAGGTGCTGAAATGCAGCCCCTGCTTCCTGAGCCCTCCTTTTCCAGCTGGTCTAAAAATCACACTCTGCTAGTCTAAATTACCAACCCAAACAAGGATGGTTTCACCCAAATTTGGATTTTTAGCTAGTGCCGTTTGAAATGGTGGGAGTGCCGCACCATGGCTGGGAATACTGACACACACACACACACACACACACATAGACACACACACACACATGAACACACAGACAGGACTCTCCAGGCCAACGCACAGCTGATCTTCCCTGAGCTGCATCACATTAGTTTCATGGACATGAAGACTGGGTCGTTATGCCAACGTCCTGTATTCGTGTGTGTGGGTTCCTTTCCAGTGACCTGAAGGACAATTCGGGAGTCCCCACATAACAGTAAAGGGACGATGTGAAGGAACACATTATGGGAGCGAAGGAAAGCCAGGCTCTGTCAATCGTGATCTCCACGGTCCCAGCCCGATCCCTGCCCCCCAGGCCGGCCCCGCCGCTCCCGACGTGCCGAGAGCCGAGCGCCGCCCCGCAGGCCCCGCGCTCGCCTCCGCTCCGTTCCCTGCCAGGGCTCGGCCCGAGCCCGAGCGGCAGCGGCGCAGGGCTCAGCCCCGGGGCGGAGCTGGGGCGGCGCAGAGGAGGCGGCACGGCCGCAGCAGAGCCGGGGCTCAGGGGCACAGCGAGGCTCGGCCGGCGGAGCGGCGGCATGCGGCGGGCTCGGGCCGCGGCGCTGGCGGCGCTGGCCGTGGTTCTGATCGGTGCGTGGGGGTGGCGAAGGGGCCGTGGGGTGGGGATGGTGTGATTACACAAGTCCCCGGAGGCTGCCGTCCCCATTCACAGACAACTTGTGGAGAGCTGTTCTCCCATTCATCCCTCCCTCTTCTCCATCCCTAAGTCCCGCAGAAATCTCTGGGTTCTATTCTTTGCACTATCCTGCAAAAGCGCTGCTTTTTAATAACTCACGAAGTCTGTTCTTACCCCTTTTAACTATTCTACCTGTTTGTGCTTTCTCCCACATCCTCCCAGCGACTCCACCGATCCTCCTGTCATTCACACATTCCTCTTTCCACAAACGACTAATGGACACGTCTCTTTCTGCCTATCTTGAAATCCTGGGGGAACTCTTTTCCTAAACTTCTCTATAGGTTCCTGTTTCTGTGTGATTTGTACTGTGCATTGTAGGATTTCAGGTTTGTCCTTTTTCTTTCCCCGGTAGTGGCTTCAGGCAGGGCCCAGGTGCAGCAGGAGCCATTCATGGAGACCACCGAGGGCACTGGCATCAATATCACCTGCTCACATCCCAAAAAACAGAGCAACGAATACATCCATTTCTACCGTCAGCTCCCGGGTCGAGCAGCCGAATTCCTCGCAATCATTTATGGAGGCTCCAAGCCACTGCCGGACATTGCAGGACAGGTGTCGATGTCGGAGGACGGACGTTCGAGCTGGCTGTGGCTCGCTGAGCCCCGGCGCGGGGACGCGGCCGTGTATTACTGTGCGCTGGGGGCCACGGGCAGAGGAGCCGGGGCTGCGGCCGGGCACGAACCGCCGCGGGCGGGGCCGGGCGGGGCCAGCAGGGGGCGCTGCCGCTCCGCCCGCCGGGGCCGCCGAGCCCCGCTCGTCCCGGGCTGCCGGGCCGGGGCCGCCACCAGAACAGAACACAGGCACCAGAACCGACAGCGGTACCGCCAATGGGACCGGGACCCATACCAGAACCGAAACCGACAACGGCATCTCCAGCTTGGAGTCACCGACCACCCTCAGTCGCTCTTCCCAGCACTGCCTTAATGAGGTTTTCTCCCCGCTGCCTCATCTCCCCAGCACCAATCCCATCCAATCCCTAGGTCTCGTGAGCCTCGAAGAGGCTTAGAAAATCTTTAACTTGCTCTGTCTGGATGGCATTGGTTCCTTGCTGCTTGCCCTTCCTGTCCCCCAGACCAGGAGGCCAGTTGTCCTAAGATAATCAATCCTAATCTTGAACACTGAGGCAAAGAAGGTGTAAAGCACCTCAGCCTTTCCCTTTTCTTTGGTGAATACATTCCCGAGGAGAGTGGACTGAGTGAAGAAAATAAGCACTGCTGAGACATTTGTCGTGTGGGTAATTTTGTAGGAGAAAGAGAAAGGGAAGGGGCTTCAGACTCACCTGGTTTTGGCACTCACAAGAAGCCTGGGTGCAGTTGAACAATGATGCAGCAGCAAGCAGGAGATTTATCCAGGGTAGGGGTGCTGAAATGCAATCCCTGCTTCCTGAGCCCTCCTTTTTAAGTTGCTCTAGACATCACACTCTGCTACTGCATATTGCCAACCCCAATAAGGATGGTTTCACCCAAGTTTGCATTTTTAGTTCAATTCCATTTGAAACGCTGGGGGCGCCTCAGCATGGCTGGGAATGCTTACACACACACACGGACACATGGACACAGAAACACACCCGCAGGTGTCTCAAGTCCAGTGCACAGCTGCTCTCCCCTGAGCTGCATCGCATTGGTTTCGTGAACACAGAGAAGGGCTGGGGCTTTATGCCCAGGTCCTGTATCCGTGTGTATGGGTTACATTCAAATGCCCTGAAGGATAATTCCGGAGTCGCCACATGACAGCAAAGGGAGGATGTCAGGGAACAGATGATGGGAGTGAAGGAAAGCCAGACACTGTCAATCGTGATCCCCACGGTCCCAGTCCGATCCCTGCCCCCCAGGCCGGCCCCGCCGCTCCCGACGTGCCGAGAGCCGAGCGCCGCCCCGCAGGCCCCGCGCTCGCCTCCGCTCCGTTCCCTGCCAGGACTCGGCCCGAGCCCGAGCGGCAGCGGCGCAGGGCTCAGCCCCGGGGCGGAGCTGGGGCGGCGCAGAGGAGGCGGCACGGCCGCAGCAGAGCCGGGGCTCAGGGGCACAGCGAGGCTCGGCCGGTGGAGCGGCGGCATGCGGCGGGCTCGGGCCGCGGGGCTGGCGGCGCTGGCTGTGCTGCTCATCGGTGGGTGGGGGCTGCGAATGGGCCACGGTCTGGAGCTGGGGTGATCCCGCAGATCCCCGGAGGCGGCCGCCCTGCCTGGCTTCGTCGCAGACCTTTTCTCGAGAGCTGTTCTTCCCATTCATCCTTCCCGCTTTTCCATCCATAAGCTCTCAGAAACCTCCTGATTCTACTCTATGTGCTACCCCTTGCAAGCATTCAATATCTCTCCTTTATTACTTACAAAGTCTGTTCTTAGCCCCACTAAGTAATTTCTTTTTGCGCTTTCTCCCAATTCCTTCCTTTCTCCAGTGACTGCACCATTCTTCCGGGCATTTCGGCATTCATCTCTCCACAAGCCAGTAATGGACAATTTCATTCCTGCTTATCTTGAAATCCCCTCGGTACTTTTTCTGTCATCATCTCTGTACATTCCCCATTGTATCTGCAGGCTTTCTTCTGTGAAGTAGGGCATTGGAGGATTTTAGCCTTGTCCTTATTCTGTTCCTGGCAGTGACTTCAGGAAGAGCCCAGGTAGAGCAGGAACCATTCCTGGAAACCACCGAGGGCACCGGCATCAACATCACCTGCACATATACCAAGAAAGTGAGCGGCGATTACATCCATTTCTACCGTCAGCTCCCGGGTCGAGCGCCTGAATTCCTCGCAATCATTTATGGAGGCTCCAAGCCACTGCCGGACATTGCAGGACAGGTGTCGATGTCGGAGGACGGACGTTCGAGCTGGCTGTGGCTCGCTGAGCCCCGGCGCGGGGACGCGGCCGTGTATTACTGCGCGCTGAGGGCCACGGGCAGAGGAGCCGGGGCTGCGGCCGGGCACGAACCGCCGCGGGCGGGGCTGGGCGGGGCCAGCAGGGGGCGCTGCCGCTCCGCCCGCCGGGGCCGCCGAGCCCCGCTCGTCCCGGGCTGCCGGGCCGGGGCCGCCACCACAACCGAACACAGGCACAGGCAATGGGACCGGGATCCATACCATAACCGGCAACGCCATCTCCAGCTTGGAGTCACCAACCTCCCTCAGTCCCTCTTCTCAGCACTGCTCTAATGACCTTTTGCCCCGGCTGCCTAATCTCCCCAGCACCAATCCCATCCAATCTCAAACCCTTGCGAGACACTAAGTCGCTTAGAGAATCTTTTCACTTCCCCCTGTCATCATGACAGGGGTTCCATGCTGCTGTCCTTCCCTGTCTCCCAGATCAGGAGGCCAGTTGTCCTGACGATAATCAATCCTGATCTTGACGACTGAGGCACAGAAGTTGTAAATCATCTCAGCTGTTCCCTTCTTTTTGGTGAATATATTCCCCATGAGAGTGGACTGAGCAAGGAAGAAAACAACCTCAGCTGAGACATTTGTCATGAGAAAGGGAAGGGGCTTCAGACTAACCTGGTTTCCGTACTCAGAAGGAGCCTGGGTGCAGTTGAACAATCATGTAGCAGGCTGCAGGGGATTTGGCCAGGGAAGAGGGTGCTGAAATGCAGCCCCTGCTTCCTGAGCCCTCCTTCTCCAGCTGCTCTAAACAATGCATTTTACTAGTGCAAATTGCCCTCCCGGCTAAGGGAGATTACAACTAAATTTGGATTTTAGGTAAATTCTGTTTGAATTGTTGTGAGACCCTCAGCGTGGTTTGGAGTGCTCACACACAATTGGACAAAGGTACACAGGGACACACAGACACATGACACAGAGATAGGTCTCTTCAGGCCAGCACAGAGCTGCTCTCCCCTGGGCTACATCCCATTGGTTTCATGGACACGGCAATGGCTGAATCTTTATGCCCAGGTCCTGTATCCGTGTGTATGGGTTCCTTTCCAGTGTCCTGAATTCGGGAGTCCCCACAGGATAGCAAAGGGAGGATGTCAGGGAACACATTATGGGAGCGAAGGAAAGCCAGGCACTGTCAATCGTGATCTCCACGCTCCCAGCCCGATCCCTGCCCCCCAGGCCGGCCCCGCCGCTCCCGACGTGCCGAGAGCCGAGCGCCGCCCCGCAGGCCCCGCGCTCGCCTCCGCTCCGTTCCCTGCCAGGACTCGGCCCGAGCCCGAGCGGCAGCGGCGCAGGGCTCAGCCCCGGGGCGGAGCTGGGGCGGCGCAGAGGAGGCGGCACGGCCGCAGCAGAGCCGGGGCTCAGGGGCACAGCGAGGCTCGGCCGGCGGAGCGGCGGCATGCGGCGGGCTCGGGCCGCGGCGCTGGCGGCGCTGGCTGTGCTGCTCATCGGTGCGCGGGGGGTTCAAAGGGGTCGAGTCTGGGCTGGGGTGATCCCGCAGAGCGCCGGCGGGTGCTGCCCTGCCTGGCTTCTGCACAGACCTTTTCTCGAGAGCTGTTCTCCCATTCGTCCCTCCCTCTTGTCCATCCTATATTCTCTCAGAAATCTCCTGTTTGTACTCCATGTTAAACCCTGCGCAAGCATTCCCTATCTCCCCTTTATTACTTCCAAAATCAGTTCTTAGCCCCACTAACTCATTTCTTTTTTTCCTTTCTCCCACTTCCCTCCTTTCTCCCGTGACTGCACCATTCTTCCTGGCATTTCGGCATTCATCTCTCCACAAAGCAGAAATGGAGATTTCTCTTCCTGCTTATCTTGAAATCCCCTCGGTACTTTTTCTGTCATCATCTCTGTACATTCCCCATTGTATCTGCAGGCTTTCTTCTGTGAAGTAGGGCATTGGAGGATTTTAGCCTTGTCCTTTTTCTGTTCCTGGCAGTGACTTCAGGCAGAGCCCAGGTAGAGCAGGAACCATTCCTGGAAACCACCGAGGGCACCGGCATCAACATCACCTGCACACATACTAAGAAAGTGAGCTCCGATTACATCCATTTCTACCGTCAGCTCCCTGGCCAAGCACCTGAATTCCTGGCACTCGCTGCTAGAAGCTCCAAGCCACTGTCGGACATTGCAGGAACGCTGTCGGTGTCAGAGGACGGGCGTTCGAGCTGGCTGTGGCTCGCTGAGCCCCGGCGCGGGGACGCGGCCGTGTATTACTGCGCGCTGAGGGCCACGGGCAGAGGAGCCGGGGCTGCGGCCGGGCACGAACCGGCGCGGGCGGGGCCGGGCGGGGCCAGCAGGGGCCGCTGCCGCTCCGCCCGCCGGGGCCGCCGAGCCCCGCTAGTCCCGAGCGGCCGCCACCGGCACTGACACTGGCACCGCCAATGGGACAGGGACACACCATAACCGGCAACTGCAGCTCCAATTTGGAGTCACCCACCTCCCTCAGCGCCTCTTCTCAGCACTGCTTAAATGAGATTTTGCCTCGGCTGCCTGATCCCCCCAGCACCAATCCCATCGAATCCCTAAGTTTTGTGAACCTCTAAGAGACTTAAAGATTATCTTTAAGTTCCTCCGTCTGGATAACAGGCGTTCCTTGCTGCTTGGCCTCCCTGCCCCCCCAAATCAGGAGGCCAGTTGTCCTGATGATAAGCAATCCTACTCTGGAACACTGAGGCACAGAATGTGTTAAGCACGTCAGGCATTCCCTTGTCTTTGGTGAATACCTTTCCCACGAGAGTGGAGTGAGCACCAGAGAAAAGAATCACCGCTGAGACATTTGTTGTGTGGGTAATTTTGTAAGACAAAGAGAAAGGGAATGGGATTCAGATTCACCTTATTTCCAGACTCAGATGGAGCCCGGGTGCAGTTGAACAAGGATATAGCAGCCTGCAGGAGATTTGTCCATGGAAGAGGTTCGAAATGCAGTCCCTGCTTTCTGATCCCTCCTTTTAAGTTGCTCTAAAAATTCACACTCTGCCACTGCAACTTGCCAGCCCCAATAAGGATGGTTTCACCCAAGTTTGGATTTTTAATTTAATTCCGTTGAAAATGCTGGGAGTGCCACAGCATGGCTGGGAGTGTTCACACATACACAGGAACACATGGTCACGGACACACACAGGTCCCTCCAGGTCAGTGCACAGCTGCTCCCCCCTAGGCTGCATCGCTGTGGTTCTGTGGACACGAAGAAAGACTGAGGCTTTATGCCCTGGTCCTGTATCCATGTGTGTTGATTTCCTTCCAGTGCCCTGAAGGACAACTCAGGAGTCCCCACATAACAGTAAAGGGAGGATGTGAAGGAACACATTATGGGAGCCAAGGAAAGCCAGACACTGTCAATCGTGATCCCCACGGTCCCAGTCCGATCCCTGCCCCCCAGGCCGGCCCCGCCGCTCCCGACGTGCCGAGAGCCGAGCGCCGCCCCGCAGGCCCCGCGCTCGCCTCCGCTCCGTTCCCTGCCAGGACTCGGCCCGAGCCCGAGCGGCAGCGGCGCAGGGCTCAGCCCCGGGGCGGAGCGGGGGCGGCGCAGAGGAGGCGGCACGGCCGCAGCAGAGCCGGGGCTCAGGGGCACAGCGAGGCTCGGCCGGCGGAGCGGCGGCATGCGGCGGGCTCGGGCCGCGGGGCTGGCGGCGCTGCTTGTGCTGCTCATCGGTGCGTGGGGATGGCGAATGGGCCGCCGGCTGGGTTGGGGTGATCCCGCAGATCGCCGGCGGGTGCTGTCCTGCCTGGCTTCTTTACAGACTTTTTCCCAGGAGTTGCTCTCTTCGTTTTCTCTCCCACTTCTCCATCCCATAGTCCCTCAGAAATCTCCTTCCTATTCTGTGTCCCGTCCAGCACAAGCACTCCATTCCTCTGCTTTTTTAATATTTATAAAGTCAGTCCTTAACCCTTCTAATTCCTTTTCTTTTTGCTATTTCTCCCACATCCTCCCGTTCTCCAGTGATTGCACCATTCTTCCTGTCATTCCGGCAAACATCTCTCGAGAGCCATTAATGGACATTTCAATTCTTGCTTCTCTCGAAATCCCCTCGTTACTCTTTTTCTCACAATCTCTGGACGTTCATTACTGTTTCTGCGGGATTTAATCGGTGCAGTGGGACAGTGTAGAATTTAACGTTGATTCATTTGTTTCCCCGGCAGTGGGGTCATGCAGGACCCAGGTGCAGCAGGACCCAATCCTGGAGACCACCGAGGGCGCTGGCATCAACATCACCTGCTTACATCCCAAAAAACAAAGCAACGATTACATCCATTTCTACCGTCAGATCCCAGGCCAAAGCCTCGATCACATCGCAGTTGTTTATAGAGGCTCCAAGCCACTGCCGGACAATGCAGGACAGCTGTCGGTGTCAGAGGACGGGCGTTCGAGCTCGCTGTGGCTCGCTGAGCCCCGGCGCGGGGACGCGGCCGTGTATTACTGCGCGCTGGGAACCACGGGCAGAGGAGCCGGGGCTGCGGCCGGGCACGAACCGGCGCGGGCGGGGCCGGGCGGGGCCAGCAGGGGGCGCTGCCGCTCCGCCCGCCGGGGCCGCCGAGCCCCGCTCGTCCCGGGCTGCCGGGCCGGGGCCGCCACCAGAAACGACACCGCCACCGGCAATGGATATCGGAACCGATACCGTCACGGGACCGGGACCTAGACGGGCAATGGGACCCACACCATTACCGGCAACGGCAGCTCCAGCTTGGAGTCTCCCACCTCCCTGAGCCCCTCCTGGCAGCACTTACATAATGAGCTTTTGCCCCAGCTGACTGGTCTCCCTAGTACCAATCTAAGCCCAAAGTCTTCTGTGCCTCTAAGTGGCTTAGCAAATCTTTAACTTCTTCCCTCTGGTTTACAGGCCTTCCATGCTGGTTGCCTTTCCTGTCTCCCACATCAGGAGGCCAGTTGTCCTAATGATAATCAATCCTACTCTAAAGATTGAGGCAAAGAATGTGCTAAGCACATCCCTCAGTCGTTCCCTTGTCTTTGGTGAATGAGAAGTCTATGAGAGTGAATTGAGCACAGAAGAAAAAAAATACTCCTGAGACATTTGTCTTGGGGGTAATTTTGTAAGAGAAAGAGAAAAGGGAAGGGGCATCAGACTCCCCTGGTTTCCAGACTCAGAAGGAGCCCGGGTGCAGTTGAAGAATGATGCAGTAAACTGCAGGAGATTTGTTCAGGATAGAGGTGCTGAAATGCAGTCCCTGCTTCCTGAGTCCCCCTTTTAAAGTTGCTCTAAACATCACACTCTGCTACTGCAAATTGCCAGCCCCAATAAGGATGGTTTCACCCAAGTTTGGATTTGTAGTTCAATTCCATTTAAAATGATGGGAGTGCCACAGCATGGCTGGGAATGCTTACACACACACAGACACATGGACACAGAAACACACCCGCAGGTGTCTCAAGGCCAGTGCACAGCTGCTCTCCCCTGAGCTGCATCTCATTGGTTTCGTGAACACAGAGAAAGGCTGAGGATTTATGCCCACGTCCTGTACCGCTGTATTTGGGTTTCCTTCCAGTGCCCTGAAGGATAATTCGGGAGTCCCCACATGACAGCAAAGGGAGGATGTCAGGGAACACATTATGGGAGCCAAGGAAAGCCAGGCACTGTCAATCGTGATCTCCACGCTCCCAGCCCGATCCCTGCCCCCCAGGCCGGCCCCGCCGCTCCCGACGTGCCGAGAGCCGAGCGCCGCCCCGCAGGCCCCGCGCTCGCCTCCGCTCCGTTCCCTGCCAGGACTCGGCCCGAGCCCGAGCGGCAGCGGCGCAGGGCTCAGCCCCGGGGCGGAGCTGGGGCGGCGCAGAGGAGGCGGCACGGCCGCAGCAGAGCCGGGGCTCAGGGGCACAGCGAGGCTCGGCCGGCGGAGCGGCGGCATGCGGCGGGCTCGGGCCGCGGCGCTGGCGGCGCTGGCTGTGCTGCTCATCGGTGCGTGGGGGCGGCGGGATGGTCAGCGGGCATTTGAGATCGGCCCCTGATCAGAATTCATCTTTTACCGTCCTCTTCCTTTTCGGTGCTTATTGCACTCTGTCCCTCCTCTGCCGGCACAATTTCTTTCCTCTGTAAATCATTGCTTCCGACTTCCGTTTTTCTTCTATATTTGTATCCATCCATCCATCCATCCATCCATCCATCCATCCAATCCATCCATCCATCCATCCCTACAATGCAGTCTGTTTTTAATATTTCTCTCTGATTTACTGTCAAAACATCCCTTATATCTCTTACCCTCCATCAAACACTCTCAGACAAATCAGATCTCAATACTTTATTCTTAGAACATATCCAAGTTCGCTCTGATCTGTCGTCCTCTCCCATCACCCCTTGAATGGCAATTCCTGTAATAGAAAACTGATTTTTCTTTTCTCCATGGCAGTGGCTGTGACCAGAGCCCAGGTACAGCAGGAGCCATTCATGGAGACCACCGAGGGCACCGGCATCAACATCACCTGCTCACATAAAAAAATCAGTACCAACGATTGGATCCAGTGGTACCGTTTGCTCCCGGGCCAAGCACCTAAACTCCTCGCAGCCGCTGCTAGAGGCTCCAAGCCACTGTCGGACATTGTAGGACAGCTGTTGGTGTCGGCAGATCGGCTTTCAAGCTCGCTGTGGCTCGCTGAGCCCCGGCGCGGGGACGCGGCCGTGTATTACTGCGCGCTGGGGGCCACGGGCAGAGGAGCCGGGGTTGCGGCCGGGCACGAACCGCCGCGGGCGGGGCCAGGCGGGGCCAGCAGGGGGCGCTGCCGCTCCGCCCGCCGGGCTCCCGGGCCGCGCCCGCGCAGCTCCTTCCTCTGCCCCGAGCCCGCAGCGCCGACAGCGCCCATGGCAGCCAAAGGCCCGCACACTCCGGGCCTGCCTGCCCTCACTTTGACTGCTGCCGCTGCTGCTCACTTCCATCACATTCCTGAGCCTCCCTGATGCATTGATGGGAATAAAGCAGCACCCAGAGTAGGAGAAGTAATTCATGAACTCCGAGTGCACATACACCAAATAATGGTTCCAGAAACACACTCTGGAACTTGCACACATCCAAAGAGTAGCACATACCTCTGCATTTATGAAGAGGTGTGTGCACACACATTTCCACAGGGGACTCAGGCACAGACACTGCTTCTACCATGTCCCCACTGATGTGCAAACAGGCATGCTCACTCCTATTCCTTCTCCTACACCCAAATCTGTGCATGCAAATCTACATGAACATTCTTGTCCAGAGATGTGCAGATGTAAAGCACATCCCAACACGGATCTATTCCCACACACTTCCTTATTCTTACATATTCACAATTCCCTTCTTCCCTCCTCAGCTTACCCTGAGGCCCACCAGTTTTTGCCTACACATGTGTAAGCATTGGGCTGCTGGTTCTGACTTTGCCCTGTTAAAATTGCCCTCAGGAATATATTTGTGATTTGCTGGATATCTTACTCAGTGTTCAGCCTGTGAGTACACAAACCATGCCAGGGCCTTGCCGGAGTCCTTATCCATCTCGACAAGGCACCTGCTGTAGTTGTTCCACAGTTTCCTCATCAAAGTCCTTGGCTGATACTGTCCTTGCCTATGATACAACGACACAAAGACACATGGACACACAGACAGGTCTCTCCAGTCCAATGAACAGCTGATCTCCCCTGGGCTGCATCTCATTGGTTTTGCGGACACGGAGAATGGCTGAGGCTTTATGCCCTCGTCCTGTATTCCTGTGTGGATTTTTTCCAGTGCCCTAAAGGAGAATTTCTGAGTCCCCACATGACAGCAAAGGGAGGATGTCAGGGAACACATTATGGGAGCCAAGGAAAGCCAGGCACTGTCAATCGTGATCTCCACGCTCCCAGCCCGATCCCTGCCCCCCAGGCCGGCCCCGCCTCTCCCCACGTGCCGAGAGCCGAGCGCCGCCCCGCAGGCCCCGCGCTCGCCTCCGCTCCGTTCCCTGCCAGGACTCGGCCCGAGCCCGAGCGGCAGCGGCGCAGGGCTCAGCCCCGGGGCGGAGCTGGGGCGGCGCAGAGGAGGCGGCACGGCCGCAGCAGAGCCGGGGCTCGGGGGCACAGCGAGGCTCGGCCGGCGGAGCGGCGGCATGCGGCGGGCTCGGGCCGCGGCGCTGGCGGCGCTCCTTGTGCTGCTCATCGGTGCGTGGGGATGGCGAACGGGCCGCGTTCTGGGTTTGGGTTGATCCCGCAAGTCCCTGCAAGCTGCCGTTCTACCAGGCTTCTTCTTTGACCTTCTCCTAGAGCTGTTCTCCCGTTCATCCCTCCCGTTTTCCATCTCACACTCCTGCAGAAGTCTAATTCTATGTTCAACTCTACAGAAGCATTCCAGTCCTCTCGTTCTTTATTACTTACAAAGTCAGTCCTTGCCCCTTCTAACCCCTTTTCTTTTTGTTCTTTCTCCCACTTCCCTCCTTTCTCCAAGGAGTGCACCTTTCTTCCTGACATTCGGGCATTCATCTCTCCACAAACCAGTAATGGAGATTTCTCTTCCTGCTTATCTTAAAATCCCAGCGGTACTCTTTTTCTCATAATCTGTGTACGTTCCTGACTGTTTCTGTGGAATTTCATCTGTGCACTGGGGCAGTGTAGAATTTAGAGTTGATCCATTTGTTTCCCCGGCAGTGGCTTCCGGCAGAGCCCAGGTGCAGCAGGAGCCATTTCTGGAGACCACCGAGGGCACCGGCATCAACATCACCTGCTCACACGCCAACAAGCGGCTGGGCGATTACATCCATTTCTACCGTCTGCTCCCGCGCCAAAGCCCCGAATTCCTCGCCCTCACTGCTACAAGCTCTAAGCCACTGTCGAGCATAGCAGGATCGCTGTCTGTGTCGGAGGACGGGCGTTCGAGCTGGCTGTGGCTCGCTGAGCCCCGGCGCGGGGACGCGGCCGTGTATTACTGCGCGCTGGGGGCCACGGGCAGAGGAGCCGGGGCTGCGGCCGGGCACGAACCGCCGCGGGTGGGGCCGGGCGGGGCCAGCAGGGGGCGCTGCCGCTCCGCCCGCGGGGCTCCCGGGCGGCGCCCGCGCAGCTCCTTCCTCTGCCCCGAGCCCGCAGCACCGACAGCGCCCATGGCAGCCAAAGGCGCGCACACTCCGGGCCTGCTGGCCCTCACTTTGATTGCTGTTGCTTCTCCTCACTTCCATCACATCTCTGAGCCTCCCTGATGCCTTGCTGGGAATAAAGCAGCATCCAGAGTAGGAGAAGCAGCATTCAAAGAACTCCTACTGTATATACATGCATTCACGGTACCACAATCACACTCTGGAGCTTGCTCACATCTAAAGAGTAACTCATAGCTCTGCATTTATGAAGAGGTGTGTGCACATATATTTCCAAAAGAGACCCAGACACAAACACTTCTCCTTCTGCCATTCCCCCACTGATGTGAAAATACGCACGCTTGCTCCTATTCTTCCTCCTGCATCCAAGTCTGTGCACGCACATCTATGTGAACACTCCTGTCCAGAGATGTGCACACAGAAAACACATCCCAACACAGATCTATTCCCACACACGCCCTCCCTTCTTCCCTCCTCCTTTCAGCCTGGTGGTCACTGCTTTTTGCCTCCCCATGTGTCAGCATTGGGCTGCTGTTTCCCACCCAGCCCTGTTTAAATTGCCTTCAGGGAAGTATTTGTGCCTCTCTGGACATCTTACTTTCTGTTCACCCTGTAAGTACACAAACCATGCCAGGGCCTTTTCTGAATTCTTGTCCTTCCCCACAAGGCTCCAGCATTCTGCTGTTGTTCCCAGGTTTCCTCAGCAGTCTCCATGGCTGATTGTGTCCTTGCCTGTGTTCCCTCTTTGTGCACTTGTGTTCAGGCATTGTCCAAAGGAATCCATGTGGGAGCACAAATTCGTGCATGAATCCTCCCCGATATACAGAAGCCTCTCTCTCTCTCCCTCTGTGTGTGTGTGTGTCTGTTCCTGTGTCTGCCTTTCTGTCTAGGTCCCAGTGGGTTGCTCCACAAGTGAAATGCGTTGATCACACTGGAAATGTTCTCCACTGCTCAGCCATAAGCTACGGAGCAGCATGTTCCAAGACTCAGAAGGAGCCCGGGTGTAATTGGAGAATGATGCAGCAGCCTGTAGGAGATTTACCTAGGGAAGAGGGGCTGAAATGCAGTCCCTGCTTCTTGAGTCCTCCTTTTCCAGCTTCTCTAAACACACACACACAGACACATATACACGGGCACACGGACAGGTCTCTCCAGGCCGATGCACAGCTGCTCTCCCCTGAGTTGTATCACATTCATTTCCTGGACATGGAAAGAGCTGAGACATTCTGCTCAGGTCCTGTATCAATGTGAATGGGTTCCTTTCGAACAGTGCCCTGAAGGACAATTCGGGAGTCCCCACAGGATAGCAAAGGGAGGATGTCAGGGAACAGATTATGGGAGCCAAGGAAAGCCAGGCACTGTCAATCGTGATCTCCACGCTCCCAGCCCGATCCCTGCCCCCCAGGCCGGCCCCGCCGCTCCCGACGTGCCGAGAGCCGAGCGCCGCCCCGCAGGCCCCGCGCTCGCCTCCGCTCCGTTCCCTGCCAGGACTCGGCCCGAGCCCGAGCGGCAGCGGCGCAGGGCTCAGCCCCGGGGCGGAGCTGGGGCGGCGCAGAGGAGGCGGCACGGCCGCAGCAGAGCCGGGGCTCAGGGGCACAGCGAGGCTCGGCCGGCGGAGCGGCGGCATGCGGCGGGCTCGGGCCGCGGCGCTGGCTGTGCTGCTCATCGGTGCGTGGGGGCTGCGAATGGGCCACGGTCTGGCTGGGGTGATCCCGCAGATCCCCGGAGGCGGCCGTCCTGCCTGGCTTCTTAATAGACCTTTTCTCTAGAGCTGTTCTTCCGATTCATCCTTCCCTCTTTTCCATCCATATGCTCTCAGAAGTCTCCTGATTCTACTCTATGTCCTACCCCTTGCAAGCATTCAATTTCTCGCCCTTATTACTTACAAAGTCATTTCTTAGCCCCACTAACTAATTTCTTTTTGCACTTTCTCCCAATTCCTTCCTTTCTCCAGTGACTGCACCATTCTTCCGGGCATTCCGGCATTCATCACTCCACAAGCTAGTAATGTACAATTTCATTCCTGCTTATCTTGAAATCCCCTCGGTACTTTTTTTTTTTCTCATAATCTCTGTACATTCCTCACTGTACCTGCAGTCTTTCTTTTGTGAAGTAGGGCATTGGAGGATTTTAGCCTTGTCCTTTTTCTGTTCCCGGCAGTGACTTCAGGCAGAGCCCAGGTAGAGCAGGAGCCATTCCTGGAAACCACCGAGGGCACCGGCATCAACATCACTTGCACACATACCAAGAAAGTGAGCGGCGATTACATCCATTTCTACCGTCAGCTCCCGGGTCGAGCGCCCGAATTCCTCGCAATCATTTATGGAGGCTCCAAGCCACTGCCGGACATTGCAGGACAGGTGTCGTTGTCGGAGGACGGGCGTTCGAGCTGGCTGTGGCTCGCTGAGCCCCGGCGCGGGGACGCGGCCGTGTATTACTGCGCGCTGAGGGCCACGGGCAGAGGAGCCGGGGCTGCGGCCGGGCACGAACCGCCGCGGGCGGGGCCGGGCGGGGCCAGCAGGGGGCGCTGCCGCTCCGCCCGCCGGGGCCGCCGAGCCCCGCTCGTCCCGGGCTGCCGGGCCGGGGCCGCCACCACAACCGAACACAGGCACAGGCAATGGGACCGGGATCTATACCATAACCGGCAACGCCATCTCCAACTTGGAGTCACCAACCTCCCTCAGTCCCTCTTCTCAGCACTGCCCTAATGACCTTTTGCCCCGGCTGCCTGATCTCCCCAGCACCAATCCTATCCAATCTCAAATCCTTGAGAGACACTAAGTCGCTTAGAAAATCTTTTCACTTCCCCCTGTCATCATGACAGGGGTTCCATGCTGCTGTCCTTCCCTGTCTCCCAGATCAGGAGGCCAGTTGTCCTGATGATAATCAATCCTGATCTTGACAACTGAGGCACAGAAGGTGTAAGCATCTCAGCGTTCCCTTCTTTTCGGTGAATCTATTCCCCATGATAGTGGACTGAGCAATGAAGAAAACAACCTCAGCTGAGACATTTGTCATGAGAAAGGGAAGGGGCTTCAGACTAACCTGGTTTCCGTACTCAGAAGGATCCTGGGTGCAGTTGAACAATGATGTAGCAGGCTGCAGGGGATTTGGCCAGGGAAGAGGCGCTGAAATGCAGCCCCTGCTTCCCGAGCCCTCCTTCTCCAGCTGCTCTAAACAATGCATTTTACTAGTGCAAATTGCCAGCCCGACTAAGGGAGATTACAACTAAATTTGGATTTTTAGGTAAATTCTCTTTGAATTGTTGTGAGACCCTCAGCATGGTTTGGAGTGCTCACACACAATTGGACAAAGGTACACAGGGACACACAGACACATGACACAGAGATAGGTCTCTTCAGGCCAGCACAGAGCTGCTCTCCCCTGGGCTACATCACATTGGTTTTGTGGACAAGGAGAAAGGCTGAATCTTTATGCCCAGTCCTGTATCCGTGTGAGTGGGTTCCTTTCCAGTGCCCTGAAGGACAATTCGGGAGTCCCCACAGGATAGCAAAGGGAGGATGTCAGGGAACACATTATGGGAACGAAGGAAAGCCAGGCACTGTCAATCCTGATCTCCGCGGTCCCAGCCCGATCCCCGCTCGTCCCGGGCAGCCGCCACCGGCACTGACACTGGCACCGCCAATGGGAGAGGGAGACACACCATAACCGGCCACTGCAGCTCCAATTTGGAGTCACCGACCTGCCTCAGCGCCTCTTCTCAGCACTGCCTAAATGAGTTTTTGCCTCGGCTGCCTGATCTCCCCAGCACCAATCCCATCGAATCCCTAAGTTTTGTGAGCCTCTAAGAGACTTATCTAATCTTTAAGTTCCTCCGTCTGGATAACAGGCGTTCCTTGCTGCTTGGCCTCCCTGCCCCCCAAATCAGGAGGCCAGTTGTCCTGATGATAAGCAATCCTACTCTGGAACACTGAGGCACAGAATGTGTTAAGCAGGTCAGGCATTCCCTTGCCTTTGGTGAATACCTTTCCCACGAGAATGGACTGAGCACCGAAGAAAAGAATCACCGCTGAGACATTTGTTGTGTGGGCAATTTTGTAAGAGAAAGAGAAAGGGAATGGGATTCAGATTCACCTTATTTCCAGACTCAGATGGAGCCCGGGCGCAGTTGAACAAGGATATAGCAGCCTGCAGGAGAATTCTCCATGGAAGAGGTGCTGAAATGCAGTCCCTGCTTTCTGATCTCTCCTTTTAAGTTGCTCTAAAAATTCACACTCTGCCACTGCAAATTGCCAGCCGAAATAAGGATGGTTTCACCCAAGTTTGGACTTTTAGTTTAATTCCGTTTAAAATGCTGGGAGTGCCACAGCATGGCTGGGAGTGTTCACACATACACAGGAACACATGGTCACGGACACACACAGGTCCCTCCAGGTCAGTGCACAGCTGCTCTCCCCTAGGCTGCATCACATTGGTTTTGTGGACACGAAGAAAGGCTGTGGATTTATGCCCTGGTCCTGTATCCATGTGTGTTGATTTCATTCCAGTGCCCTGAAGGACAATTCGGGAGTCCCCACATAACAGTAAAGGGAGGATGTGAAGGAACACATTATGGGAGCCAAGGAAAGCCAGGCACTGTCAATCGTGATCTCCACGCTCCCAGCCCGATCCCTGCCCCCCAGGCCGGCCCCGCCGCTCCCGACGTGCCGAGAGCCGAGCGCCGCCCCGCAGGCCCCGCGCTCGCCTCCGCTCCGTTCCCTGCCAGGACTCGGCCCGAGCCCGAGCGGCAGCGGCGCAGGGCTCAGCCCCGGGGCGGAGCGGGGGCGGTGCAGAGGAGGCGGCACGGCCGCAGCAGAGCCGGGGCTCAGGGGCACAGCGAGGCTCGGCCGGCGGAGCGGCGGCATGCGGCGGGCTCGGGCCGCGGGGCTGGCGGCGCTGGCTGTGCTGCTCATCGGTGCGTGGGGATGGCGAATGGGCCGCCGGCTGGGTTGGGGTGATCCCGCAGATCGCCGGCGGGTGCTGTCCTGCCTGGCTTCTTTACAGACTTTTTCCCAGGAGTTGCTCTCTTCGTTTTCTCTCCCACTTCTCCATCCCATAGTCCCTCAGAAATCTCCTTCCTATTCTGTGTCCCGTCCAGCACAAGCACTCCATTCCTCTGCTTTTTTAATATTTATAAAGTCAGTCCTTAACCCTTCTAATTCCTTTTCTTTTTGCTATTTCTCCCACATCCTCCCGTTCTCCAGTGATTGCACCATTCTTCCTGTCATTCCGGCAAACATCTCTCCAGAGCCATAAATGGACATTTCAATTCTTGCTTCTCTCGAAATCCACTCGTTACTCTTTTTCTCACAATCTCTGGACATTCATTACTGTTTCTGCGGGATTTAATCGGTGCAGTGGGACAGTGTAGAATTTAACGTTGATTCATTTGTTTCCCCGGCAGTGGCTTCATGCAGGACCCAGGTGCAGCAGGACCCAATCCTGGAGACCACCGAGGGCGCTGGCATCAACATCACCTGCTTACATCCCAAAAAACAAAGCAACGATTACATCCATTTCTACCGTCAGATCCCAGGCCAAAGCCTCGATCACATCGCAGTTGTTTATAGAGGCTCCAAGCCACTGCCGGACAATGCAGGACAGCTGTCGGTGTCAGAGGACGGGCGTTCGAGCTCGCTGTGGCTCGCTGAGCCCCGGCGCGGGGACGCGGCCGTGTATTACTGCGCGCTGGGGGCCACGGGCAGAGGAGCCGGGGCTGCGGCCGGGCACGAACCGGCGCGGGCGGGGCCGGGCGGGGCCAGCAGGGGGCGCTGCCGCTCCGCCCGCCGGGGCCGCCGAGCCCCGCTCGGCCCGGGCTGCCGGGCCGGGGCCGCCACCAGAACCGACACCGGCACAGGCAATGGATATCGGAACCGATACCGTCACGGGACCGGGACCTAGACGGGCAATGGGACCCACACCATTACCGGCAACGGCAGCTCCAGCTTGGAGTCTCCCACCTCCCTGAGCCCCTCCTGGCAGCACTTACTTAAGGAGCTTTTGCCCCAGCTGACCGGTCTCCCTAGTACCAATCCAATCCCAAAGTCTTCTGTGCCTCTAAGTGGCTTAGCAAATCTTTAACTTCTTCCGTCTGGTTTACAGGCCTTCCATGCTGGTTGCCTTTCCTGTCTCCCACATCAGGAGGCCAGTTGTCCTAATGATAATCAATCCTACTCTAAAGATTGAGGCAAAGAATGTGCTAAGCACCTCAGCCGTTCCCTTGTCTTTGGTGAATGAGAAGTCTATGAGAGTGAATTGAGCACAGAAGAAAAAAACACTCCTGAGACATTTGTCTTGGGGGTAATTTTGTAAGAGAAAGAGAAAAGGGAAGGGGCATCAGACTCCCCTGGTTTCCAGACTCAGAAGGAGCCCGGGTGCAGTTGAAGAATGATGCAGTAAACTGCAGGAGATTTGTTCAGGATAGAGGTGCTGAAATGCAGTCCCTGCTTCCTGAGTCCCCCTTTTAAAGTTGCTCTAAATATCACACTCTGCTACTGCAAATTGCCAGCCCCAATAAGGATGGTTTCACCCAAGTTTGGATTTTTAGTTCAATTCCATTTAAAATGATGGGAGTGCCACAGCATGGCTGGGAATGCTTACACACACACAGACACATGGACACAGAAACACACCCGCAGGTGTCTCAAGGCCAGTGCACAGCTGCTCTCCCCTGAGCTGCATCTCATTGGTTTCGTGAACACAGAGAAAGGCTGAGGATTTATGCCCACGTCCTGTACCGCTGTATTTGGGTTTCCTTCCAGTGCCCTGAAGGAGAATTTCGGAGTCCCCACATGACAGCAAAGGGAGGATGTCAGGGAACACATTATGGGAGCCAAGGAAAGCCAGGCACTGTCAATCGTGATCTCCACGCTCCCAGCCCGATCCCTGCCCCCCAGGCCGGCCCCGCCGCTCCCGACGTGCCGAGAGCCGAGCGCCGCCCCGCAGGCCCCGCGCTCGCCTCCGCTCCGTTCCCTGCCAGGACTCGGCCCGAGCCCGAGCGGCAGCGGCGCAGGGCTCAGCCCCGGGGCGGAGCTGGGGCGGCGCAGAGGAGGCGGCACGGCCGCAGCAGAGCCGGGGCTCAGGGGCACAGCGAGGCTCGGCCGGCGGAGCGGCGGCATGCGGCGGGCTCGGGCCGCGGCGCTGGCGGCGCTGCTTGTGCTGCTCAGCGGTGCGTGGGGGCTGTGAAGGGGCCGCGGGCTGGGGTTGGGGTGATCCCGTTGGTCCCTGCAAGCTGCCGTCCTGCCTGGCTTATTCACTGACCTTTCCCTAGTGCTAACCTCGTGTTCGTCCATCCCGTTTTCCATCTCATACTCCTGCAGAAATCTAATTCTATATTATGTTCAGCTCTGCAGAAGCATTCCAGTCCTCTCGTTCTTTATTACTTACAAAGTCAGTCCTTGCCCCTTCTAATTCCTTTTCTTTTTGTTCTTTTTCCCACTTCCCTCCTTTCTCCAGGGAGTGCACCATTCTTCCTGGCATTCTGGCATTCATCTCTCGACAAAGCAGAAATGGAGATTTCTCTTCCTGCCTGTCTTGAAATCCCCTCGGCACTTTTACTGTCATCATCTCTGTACATTTCTAATTGTATCTGCAGGCTTTCTTCTGTGAAGTAGGGCATTAGAGGATTTTAGCCCTGTCCTTTTTCTGTTCCCGGCAGTGGCTTCAGGCAGAGCCCAGGTGCAGCAGGAGCCATTCCTGGAAACCACCGAGGGCACCGGCATCAACATCACCTGCACACATACCAAGAAACTGAGCGGCGATTACATCCATTTCTACCGTCAGCTCCAGGGCCAAAGCCCCGAATTCCTGGCCCTCACTGCTAGAGGTTCCAAGCCACTGTCGGACATTGCAGGATCGCTGTCGGTGTCGGAGGACGGGCGTTCGAGCTGGCTGTGGCTCGCTGAGCCCCGGCGCGGGGACGCGGCCGTGTATTACTGCGCGCTGGGGGCCACGGGCAGAGGAGCCGGGGCTGCGGCCGGGCACGAACCGGCGCGGGCGGGGCCGGGCGGGGCCAGCAGGGGGCGCTGCCGCTCCGCCCGCCGGGGCCGCCGAGCCCCGCTCGTCCCGGGCTGCCGGGCCGGGGCCGCCACCAGAACCGACACCGGCACAGGCAATGGATATCGGAACCGATACCGCCACGGGACCGGGACCGGGACGGGCAATGGGACCCACACCATTTCCGGCAACGGCAGCTCCAGCTTGGAGTCTCCCACCTCCCTGAGCCCCTCCTGGCAGCACTTACTTAAGGAGCTTTTGCCCCAGCTGACCGGTCTCCCTAGTACCAATCCAATCCAAAAGTCTTCTGTGCCTCTAAGGGGCTTAGCAAATCTTTAACTTCTTCCGTCTGGTGTACAGGCGTTCCATGCTGGTTGCCTTTTCTGTCTCCCACATGAGGAGGCCAGTGTTCCTAATGATAATCAATCCTACTCTTAAGATTGAGGAAAAAATGTGCTAAGCACCTCAGCTGTTCCCTTGTCTTCGGTGAATGAGAAGTCTATGAGAGTGAACTGAGCACAGAAGAAAAAATCCCCTCCTGAGACATTTGTCTTGTGGGTAATTTTGTAGGAGAAAGAGAAGGGAAGGGACATCAGAGTCACCTGGTTTCCAGACTCAGAAGGAGCTCGGGTGCAGTTAAAAAATGATGCAGTAGACTGCAGGAGATTTGTTCAGGATAGAGGCACTGAAATGCAGTCCCTGCTTCCTGATCCCTCCTTTTAAGTTGTTCTAAACATCACACTCTGCTACTGCAAATTGCCAGCCCCAATAAGCATGGTTTCACCCAAGTTTGGATTTTTAGTTCAATTCCATTTAAAATTATGGGAGTGCCACAGCATGGCTGGGAGTGTTCACACATACACAGGAACACATGGTCACGGACACACACAGGTCTCTCCAGGTCATTGCACTGCTGCTGTCCCCTGAGCTGCATCTCATTGGTTTTGTGGTCAAGGAGAAAGGCTCGGGCTTTATGCCCACGTCCTGTATCCGTGTGAGTGGGTTCCTTTCCAGTGCCCTGAAGGAGAATTCGGGAGTCCCCACATGACAGCAAAGGGAGGATGTCAGGGAACAGATTATGGGAGCCAAGGAAAGCCAGGCACTGTCAATCGTGATCTCCACGCTCCCAGCCCGATCCCTGCCCCCCAGGCCGGCCCCGCCGCTCCCCACGTGCCGAGAGCCGAGCGCCGCCCCGCAGGCCCCGCGCTCGCCTCCGCTCCGTTCCCTGCCAGGACTCGGCCCGAGCCCGAGCGGCAGCGGCGCAGGGCTCAGCCCCGGGGCGGAGCTGGCGGCGGCGCAGAGGAGGCGGCACGGCCGCAGCAGAGCCGGGGCTCAGGGGCACAGCGAGGCTCGGCCGGCGGAGCGGCGGCATGCGGCGGGCTCGGGCCGCGGGGCTGGCTGTGCTGCTTGTGCTGCTCATCGGTGCGTGGGGGCGGCGGGATGGTCAGCGGGCATTTGAGATCGGCCCCTGATCAGAATTCATCTTTTACCGTCCTCTTCCTTTTCGGTGCTTATTGCACTCTGTCCCTCCTCTGCTGGCACAATTTCTTTCCTCTGTAAATCATTGCTTCCGACTTCCGTTTTTCTTCTATATTTGTATCCATCCATCCATCCATCCATCCATCCATCCATCCATCCATCCAATCCATCCATTCATCCATCCCTCCAATGCAGTCTGTTTTTAATATTTCTCTCTGATTTACTGTCAAAACATCCCTTATATCTCTTACCCTCCATCAAACACTCTCAGACAAATCAGATCTCCATACTTTATTCTTAGAACATATCCAAGTTCGCTCTGATCTGTCGTCCTCTCCCATCACCCCTTGAATGGCAATTCCTGTAATAGAAAACTGATTTTTCTTTTCTCCATGGCAGTGGCTGTGACCAGAGCCCAGGTACAGCAGGAGCCATTCATGGAGACCACCGAGGGCACCGGCATCAATATCACCTGCTTACATGAAAAAATCAGTACCAACGATTGGATCCAGTGGTACCGTTTGCTCCCGGGCCAAGCACCTGAATTCCTGGCACTCGCTGCAAGAGGCTCCAAGCCACTGTCGGACATTGCAGGATCGCTGTTGGTGTCGGCAGATCGGCTTTCAAGCTCGCTGTGGCTCGCTGAGCCCCGGCGCGGGGACGCGGCCGTGTATTACTGCGCGCTGAGGGCCACGGGCAGAGGAGCCGGGGCTGCGGTCGGGCACGAACCGCCGCGGGCGGGGCCAGGCGGGGCCAGCAGGGGGCGCTGCCGCTCCGCCCGCCGGGCTCCCGGGCCGCGCCTGCGCAGCTCCTTCCTCTGCCCCGAGCCCGCAGCACCGACAGCGCCCATGGCAGCCAAAGGCCCGCACACTCCGGGCCTGCCTGCCCTCACTTTGACTGCTGCCGCTGCTCCTCACTTCCATCACATCTCTGAGTCTCCCTGGTGCATTGCTGGGAATAAAGCAGCACCCAGAGTAGGAGAAGTAATTCATGAACTCCGAGTGCGCATACACCAAATAATGGTTCCAGAAACACACTCTGGAACTTGCACACATCCAAAGAGTAGCACATACCTCTGCATTTAAGAAGAGGTGTGTGCACACACATTTCCACAGGGGACTCAGGCACAGACACTGCTTCTACCATTTCCCCACTGATGTGCAAACAGGCATGCTCACTCCTATTCCTTCTCCGACACCCAAATCTGTGCATGCAAATCTGCATGAACATTCTTGTCCAGAGATGTGCAGATGTAAAGCACATCCCAACATGGATCTATTCCCACACACTTACTTATTCTTACATATTCACAATTCCCTTCTTCCCTCCTCAGCTTACCCTGAGGCCCACCAGTTTTTGCCTACACATGTGTAAGAATTGGGCTGCTGGTTCTGACTTTGCCCTGTTAAAATTGCCCTCAGGAATGTATTTGTGATTTGCTGGACATCTTACTCAGTGTTCAGCCTGTGAGTACACAAACTATGCCAGGGCCTTGCCTGAGTCCTTATCCTTCTCGACAAGGCACCTGCTGCAATTGTTCCACGGTTTCCCCATCGGAGTCCTTGGCTGATACTGTCCTTGCCTATGATACAACAACACACAGGCACATGGACACACAGACAGGTCTCTCCAGTCCAATGAACAGCTGATCTCCCCTGGGCTGCATCACATTGGTTTTGTGGACAAGGAGAATGGCTGATGCTTTATGCCCTCGTCCTGGATTCCTGTGTGGATTTTTTCCAGTGCCCAGAAGGAGAATTTCGGAGTCCCCGCATGACAGCAAAGGGAGGATGTCAGGGAACAGATTATGGGAGCCAAGGAAAGCCAGGCACTGTCAATCGTGATCTCCACGCTCCCAGCCCGATCCCTGCCCCCCAGGCCGGCCCCGCCGCTCCCGACCTGCCGAGAGCCGAGCGCCGCCCCGCAGGCCCCGCGCTCGCCTCCGCTCCGTTCCCTGCCAG